>NC_092574.1:20531212-20898712 GCF_037975245.1 Apostichopus japonicus
AAAAGAAATTTCTTACTTGTCAGTCCTACTAATTACTTACCTGGTAATTTTCAAAGTTTGTATGTTGTTGTTATAGTTATTTATGGTTATAGCCTAGCTAAAAGCATGTAAACATTTGTCAAAACCTAAAAGGATTCCGGCTAGTGCGAACGAAGTCCGAATCCAAAGCCCTTCGAGTCCGAGCCGAGTCCAAGCCGAGTCCGATTCCGAGCCGAGTCCGAGTCCGAGTCCGAGTCCGAGTCGAGTTGAGTCGAGTCGAGTCGAATCCGAGTCGAGTCGAGTCTGAGTCCCACTTAAACTCCAAATGCTACTTCAAAGTGTTGGATAACATGCAAATCTGCCGTGTACAAATGCTGTAACAACATGTGAGCTTAGCAAATATAGAAAAATGTAATAATTTTAAGATTGTCTACAAACACGAGACTCAAATTATATATCTTGCAAAACCAATGAATAAGTATATACGCGCATACGCGCATGCGTAATTACTCAGCTATTCAACGCGTGTAAAAATTCAACTTCAATTACGAAGATCTCACCCTTTCTTGGCATCGAGGGTGTGCAAAACGCGGGAAACCTAATTCCCCAAGACCACAATGGTATTTATGCATATGGTGCTACTTAAAATAGGGGCTAATATGTGGAACCAACACATGCTTGGGTAATTATATGGTTGCTCATGGTGGTATACATATCTTATTGAATTGGCTGTGACAGTTGGTATATAGGTTCAGAGATATTCGAAGAACCCCAATTGTTCCATATCACAAGAGTTAAAATATAAAACACATAATTAAGACACGATCTTGTGGTATTTAACAAAGTTACTCGTCAACGGAAGTACTAACAAGCATAGATATACTTAGTCGGGGGGACGACAGGTTTTGTCCTGAAGTGACCTATCAACTTGAACCTTTCTTTGAACTTAAGTTTACCCTAAGTCTTTTATATTAAGGTCTTTTTTTTTAATCGTTATTCAAAGCTGCTTACCAAGGGTTCAAATATAACCCAAGCAAAGTCATCCTGGTTATTCTTTTTCAGGGCACTTAAGAAAATATATTTTAATCCTATATGTAATCGTGTCAAAAATCAAATCGTATTTCATATCTTTCAGTTTGGGCAAGCTTTTTCATTTCACCAAAATAAATATATTTTCTTGTATGCCGTAATTATTTTATTTGAATTTAAATTTTTTACAGCCAGTTGATCCAAATCAATGAGTAGTTTCATGACTTTAAACTGCGGTTGTGCGTGTTGTGCTTCCAGGTCATAGGTTAAGTGGCACAAACACAATCAATACCGTATCAGTTTGGTGGAAATCATGCAGCGAAAATATACAAGGAAACCAAAAAGGGAACAAGCTTCATTTATAGATTCTCACTTGGTATTGTACTGTATTGTTTTGTATTGTATTGCATCGTCTTCTATTGTCTTGTCATGTATTTTGTTGTGTTGTGTTGTATTGTATTGTTTGCATTGTATTGTACTGTATTGTATTGTTTTGTATTGTATTGTATTGTATTGCATCGTCTTGTATTGTCTTGTCTTGTATTTAATTGTATTGTATTGCATTGCATTGTCTTGTTTTGTCTTTTATTGTATTGTTTTGTATTGTATTGTATTGTATTGTTTTGTATTGTATTGCATCGTCCTGTATTGTCTTGTCATGTATTGTGTTGTGTTGTGTTGTATTGTATTGTTTGTATTGTATTGTATTTTACTGTATTGTATTGTTTTGTATTGTATTGTATTGTATTGTATTGCATCGTCTTGTTTTGTCTTGTCTTGTATTTAATTGTATTGTATTGTATTGCATTGCATTGCATTGTCTTGTCTTTTATTGTATTGTTTTGTATTGTATTGTATTGTATTGTATTGTACTGTATTGTATTGTATTGTATTGTATTGTTATGTATTGTATTGTACTTTACTATACTGTAATGTAATTTTTTTTATTGCATTGTAACGTATAGTATTGTAGGCCTACTTTTCTTTTTCTATTATATTCTATTTCCTTTGCGCCTGGCGTGATTTTGCATTTAACTTTCCTCTGGTTTAAACAATTGGACTAGTCCGTCCGTATCCTCCATAACCTCCATTCAACCATTAACATGCTTTACTCAGAAATATTTACTCGCCAGTAACTGCCAGTATTTGATATCATTTTCAAAGACTTATATGAAATGATTTATGTGATGTTGATTTGTGGTGAACGATCCATGACATGTACGTTTACATGATAATGCCTCGATCTCCACGTAGAACTTCACCATGTCTATGGTATGAGACAGTCTTTCATTGCACTACAAATGTTCACTTTATGTGTCATAATTATTCCGACAGTAGACCGATTTATGGTACCTTTGATCGAACTGATTGAAGAGCACTGGGCAATGTACCTTAGCAACCATATCCTCATATCCCGGGCAATTGGCATGTATGTAGAGATGGATGAAATAGCTAAGGCATAACTCCTCAGCATGGGGGAATTGGTGAATCCAGGGTAAATAGCTTTATAGCATGCAGTCATCATCTAGTCATTAGAACGTATAGGCTCCATGTTCATATATGTAACGGTCTGTTAGGTTAGTAACCCAGAGAGGTGGAACATGGTATACAATATTCAATGTATCTAATTAGGCTATACGACATAAAAGTGTGATTCGGAAAGAGAACTATCCTGCGTGATACCTTAAGGATGTATCAATTATCCCGTGTGACTCTTAAAAGATGTAGCAACTATCATGTATGGCACTTAAAGGATAAACCAACTATCCTGTGTGATACTTAAAGGATTTAGCAACTATCCTGTTTGATACTAAGTTAAAGGATGTAGCAAAGATACTGAATAACACTGTAAGGAATTGACAAGGATCCTGTGTGATACTTAAATGATGTGGCAACTATCCTGTGTGACACTTAAGTGATATAGCAACTATCCTGTGTGATACTTAAAGGATCTAACAACTATCATGTGTGATACTTAAAAGAATGTAACAAAGAGACCGAATGACACTGTAAGGAATTAGGAAGGATCCTTAAAGGATATATCAACTATCCTATATGTGACTATTTAAAGATGTAACAGCTATCCCGTGTGACACAAAGACGGTTGTAACAAAGTTACTACATGACGGAGGCGGAGTGTATAGGCGGAGTGTATAGCCTAGTGGTTAACGCCGGCGTCTCCCAGTCATGAGATCCCCGGTTCGATTCCCCGCCGACAGCAATGTGTGTCGTCTGGCAAGGGTGTTGTTCAATAACAACTTCCTGACATGGACGTTAAATGAATGTGTGCCGAGAGATTGGCTTCGGTCAGCTTGCGAGTCTATAAGCCTCCATGGCTTCTTTCGCGAGTTCCTGCTTGCGGGAAGATCACATATACATACATGACACTGTAAGGAATTAGGAAGGATCCTGTGTGATACTTAAAGGATATATCAACTATCCTGTGTGACTCTTTAAAGATGTAACAACTATCCCGTGTGACACAAACACGGATGTAACAAAGATACTACATGACACTGTAAGGAATTAGTAAGGATCCTGTTATCACACGTACTGTGAGTATATATACTATGAACATGCATGATATACTGTGAGGTTGTAACAATGGTCCCGCAAGACATAAGAATGGAACAATAATCCTGCATACTATGAGTATATCCTGAATGGCACTGTGAGTATGCAACCTGAGTATAATCAACGTCTGTAAGCACATTGTGAGGATGTAAAAGCGATCCCACATGATACTCTAATTAGCGTTGAAAGGCTCTGTGGGGGGGGGGGGGTTAGAAGTGGTGGGAGTAAGGATTGTAACACGAGATGGTTTGCAGTCATCCGATGCTTCTATCCAATATTTCATTCCACTTACATTCCAATACAACAAACGAAAACAGTTAATACAATGACAAAACATTAAACCATGTGAGCAACAGCAGTGATGATAACATACAAAATATTAGAACGTATACTATTAAAGCTCGAATTCAAGTCCAATGTTAGATAAGAATATTACTACTCAGATAAAAAATTGAAACAAAAAACATAAAAATTCTATTTTCGGAGCACCGATCGATCACATTACTTATTAAACCTCGTTCATTAAATCATGAATAACTTAAATGTTAAAATCATCATCAAAATAACCCACACACTGGGTTTCTCACAAACTGAAATGAGCATTTCCTCACGAAATATAATTTACACCCCCATGGAAAGGTCATTGTCGCAAGTAGTAAGCCGTGTGACCGATAGCTCGTGAGAGCTGTTGTCTTTTTTTTTATCCCTTCTGATACAGAGAGCTGCAGCATTTTTTTTACTTTGTTGACACACACACACACAATGTAGTCGCCACAGGAAACTCAAGGAAAGCAGGCTGGTTAACCGCGCTGTTTGGACTAGGCTATTGAGCATAGACACACTAATAACGTTATATTTCAGTATGCAAGTTCACTTTTTGAGTCGTGGTACCTAAACAAGAGAAGGATATCACAATATTTTCCTATAGATCTATGGGTTTCTTTTTTGGTATGGTGGAAACATGTATAACTCTCCTTACAAGCGTTCATAGACCGATACCAAGGTGGGATGATATTTTCTTGAGGTAAGTGAAGATGATACGTCTGTTCATTCATCGTTATTACATATCAATTACATAGATTTTATTTTACCAGATATGGTGAAGGTTCAAAACTAGCTGCAAGTTTGTTTGTTTTTCCGTCGTATATTCATACTGATGGTAAATTTGGGTAAGACCAATTAACGTTCGAAGAATTGATTATAATTTTTTTTTTTATCGCAATGTTTAATTTCCTTTTGTATCATGAGTACAGCGTAGTGCTTGATATGACGGTTTACTGTGTTGGTTGAATATGTTTATGTTTGCGAAAAAAAATGTGACTTTACTAAAAATCTTAACTGTCTGTAACCCATTTTTTCCTTAGAAATAAGAACATGATTTTGTATTCTTATGTATGAAATTCGTTAATAACCATATGTAAGTAAGTTAATCAATACTCACTTGTACTATTTGGTACTCATAGTAAGCTAAAGAAAACAACAATATGGACATTGTTTACCACTCTTTAGTAACGTTTCAGGAGACTATAAACAAATGACTCACGAATTATTCAAATCTCTTAAATCAAGCCAAAAACCAACTGGAAATATAAAGAACCACAACTGTTTTTGTAATACTGCAAGAGGAGGAAACCAGATTTCCTCTGTAACAGTGAACTCTGATTTGCGTTTATGCGTCTGTCTGGAAAAGTACCGACGCTTTTATGCGATAAATTTGGCTGGGGTAGGGTGAGGGGGGGGGGTGGATGGGGAAGGTATGCTATGATCAGATTGTTGTTAAAATTCTTGGTTTGTGTTCAACTTTTGTAAGCTGTATTTGAAATATTACGGGTTTGGGCTGACTGTGTTTATGTAATCTGTGTGATACAATAACGTAAATGCGTTGAGAAATCACACGTCAGACCCTATATACGTCGTTGGGACCATATAAGTTGTTATCTCTCGGAAAGTAATAATCCCACTAACGGCAAGTAAAATAAATAACGAGTAATTAGAATCAAATAAAGAAATTATTTACAGTAAACAAATTGCTGGGTTTTGTTAAAATTAAATGTTAAAATTCAATTATAATTATTTATTCAAACATTCACAAAATCTTTCCCTTTAATTGTATCGTTTTGGAATAATATAATAATAATTATGAAATTTGTTAATAATATCAAATATCGACCCTTATATGGAATGCATAAATCTTACAAATCCATTATGCAACTATGTGTGATATTTAATAACAGCCATATATACACGTATATATAAAGTAAATATTAAATGATGACATCTTCAAAAGAAGGTTTGTTATCATTAAATAAATAAATATAAAAGTGTGAGGGAAATGGAACTTAAAGCATGCAGCAGCCGGGTGACGTTCCATTACTCAACTAACATAACCACGTTCCTATGGCAAGCCAAATGCCCAATAAATAAAGAAACCAGGATTATCGGTGATAATCCAGATTTTATCTATTGATAAATCAGGATTTTCGACTGATTGATAATCCAGTTTTATCAAACTAATTTAGAATGGATGATCGATCGATAAACCTGGATTCTCGATCGATAAACCTGGATTCTCGATTTATTGAGCATTTAACCTGCCATATTTTCCACCTCAAGCAAACGGATATCTTCGATTGGTATAGCCACTTCTTTCTAAGTTCGACTCGAGATATCATATATCACTTGGCATTCCTGACTTCAATTAATCCGTTGGACTCGTGAGTTGCTATCATCTCAGTAGTGGAAAGGCTGACGAGTCATGTTTGAAATTTATCGACTCAGTCATAACTTAGATTACAACATTGATCACTATATAGCGTCATTCTGCTCCAAAATGTGAAATGTATCCCCCCCCCCCTTTCTTTCCCTTCACAATTGTAGCCTGATAACATTGTAGGGCTGATATTAAGATTCAAATGACGCTAGCTTAATAAATGTGCAAATGTCATATCGTAGGCACATGCATGGCTTAATATCAATATTTGATTTTTTAAAATAGCTAGTACACTCTCATGAGGATATCAGGCATAGGTCTATGTTTTAGCAGTGATGAAGCACATTAACAGGAATTGTTTGTGCGCATGTATAATTGTGTAACCGGACACGTTTCCTTGGAAACAAACCATAGCTGTTTTGAAAAAGAATCAAAAATAACAAAAATCCATTTGATACTCTAAATTCTCTCACGTCGTACACTATCATAGTAGCTACAGATACAAGAGATTTATTTTTTATTTTTTGGTTTGATAAAATCGTGATTGTGTAAACTTGTAAGATTGATTGGGTGTTTAATTATTTATTTGTTTGTTCAATTATTTATTCATCGATTGCCCAAAACCTTCAGGGCTGTTTGCTACTAGAATGGGAGGACGCACACTATTTCATCGTCATCGTCAGGCTTGTACGTAATTTGCGGGAGCGAATGCAGGGGAGAGGTAGGGGAGGGGTATACAAATCACTTTTCAACCTTAATTGATTAAATACCTCATTTATAGCCTAAATTTTCCCCAGAATGCACTATTCCACAGAAAATGCCCCCAGAATCTCCTTCATGGTAGTCGGTTTCAACGCCCCCAGGACCATAATCCCTTTTATTAAATCCAAGATCCGTACATGATTTGCTTACAATTTTAGTGACAAGTTCCCTTAGCTCGTGCGCCATTTGACAGGATGGTATTTTCCTCTGATTATCTTTGTTTTCTTGCTAAGAGAAGTCATGGCGTCCAAAAAGGAAATAATATACAATTAAACCATTTAGCTTACTTGAACTGTTTGATAGGCTACCGTATATAATGTATTAACTCTATTGTACTAGACCCAGCCTATACCGTCAGAATTGCTACTGACTGTATTATGAATATGGTTCTTCCTTATTTATTCAGCTTCTTTGTTCTTCAGTCTATTAAATATATATAAGCAGACAATTCATCATGCCCATTGGTCACGTATCATATTTTTTTATTGGATATCTTTTACAATAACGCAGAACAATACAAAACAAAGCATAACATGGAAAGAGGTTATCACCTACTAACCTGACTATAATACAATAGGCTGTACACAGACGTAACTATTGCTTCAATCTAAAACTTCCGAAAACTAAACCAAATAACACCAACTATTTCCTCCATTATTTCCTCGTGGGAGTCAGATCATGGAACTTAAGAGTACAAACGGTCATATAAAATTCATTGAGTCATTCATTTACCCGGTGAAGACTGGCTATACCCTTTATTGTCGTGTGCACGTTTTTGTATACTATGTAGTATTTTATTATATATAACATTGTACTGCATAGTATGTTACGTGTAGTCTGTTACGTTTTATAACATATTACACTATGCAGCATGCTACAATGTGTAGCAATGTAACACTATGCAGCTTGTTACACTGTACAACACGCACTGTGTAGATTGTTACACTTTACAGCACGTTGCATTGTACGTTTAACTACATGTAGTACTCTTTCGCATTCCTATGAGAGGGGTAGGTCAGGGGGTAGGGAAGGGGGTAGGGCAGGGGGAAAGGGCAGGGGCTTAGTGGTATGATCATGTACTTCAATACATTGGACGTTTAAACTTTAATCTTCTCAATTATTAATCAATCGATATGTGTCTGTATCTTTAAATTGACACAGGGGTTCGGTTATCCGGCTTCGTTTATTCGCCGCAGTATAGACCGAAATCTTAATTAGCTATAGACCGACGGGTATTTGAATTATTTCGTTAAAGAATATAGGCAATAGAAACAAGTAAGATGTCTCGATATTTGATTAGTCGTTTGGAGAACTATACTTTATCACTCAAGATATATCTAGGTATGTAGTTGACATCATTGTATTAAGTATTACCTTATGCAACTCAATATGCTAATGTTATATGTTTATATCTTCTAGTATGGAAATTTATGTCGAAAAAACTTGAAATGTCTTGCTGAAAGATTGCTTGCCAATGTTGGTAATGGATGAAGGCCTCTCTTTATTCGTTATAACCTCATACACGCTCGACCTGAACCTATATGTATATATATATATATATATATATATATATATATATATATATATATATATATATATATATATATATATATACGATATCGCTTCATTTATAGTGAAAGAACAGCAAGAGTTTCTTCTTAGCTCAAAACATGTAAAACCTATTCAATATATTTCATACACCTTAAAATGCTAAACACACAACATGTTCTCATTACGATTTATTGTATTAGTTACGCAAGATAAATATTTGTATATATAACTAAGTTCCAATTCTTTTTATACCTTTTTCTCTCCTTTCTGTATTTTGCTTCTTTATAATCACTTCATAAATGACCTTGTGGAAAAGAAAAACCCCTGAATGGAGAAGTGTTTAGAACAGTTAGTTTTTCCAAATCTTGATTCCCCGTACTAATGCTTTTAGTGGGGCCTCATTTCTTTTTCCATGCATGACAAAATGTGAGGTTAAAGCAAAGGCATGCAGTTGCATGTTTCTTCTCAATGCTTTTTTTTCTTTAAAATTGTTTGACATTTTCTGTAAATGTGCTATGTTCTGAGTTCTCTACTATATGAAAAAAAATCGGAGGTTGTGTATTTCCTCAAACCCCGTGAGGGTTTTTACCCAAATTGACTTAAATAAACATTAAGAAAGAGTATATTTTAAGATATAATTTTCAAAAAAGGAATTTCCAGGCTGTAGGCGGTTATTACCTCATCAATTAAACTCCCGATAAAGGTACCTCCTTTTAATTTCAAGGTAATAAATCATACACCTAACAGTTTCCCCCAAAAAAATTGCCTTTATTTCTGAAAAGAATTGTGCTTATAATATGATCTATATACTAGGCTGGTTGTCATCTTTGTAAGATACAAACCTTCCAATTCAACAGATCTATAGACATACATGGGTCTATACACTTAATTAGTGATCATCAGTGCTGGCAAGGTTATCCGGAAAAAACCTAATGTTTCCTTATAAAAGTTTTTAAGTTAATGAGCCATGATGTTTCAGAGAAGCGTGGAAATGACAGGGCATTGGTGGGGGGGGGGGTGGAGGTGTGAGTATTTCACTTGCAAACCGTGCTCCGTGATATTTCTTAACGTTGGAAACTGATATTCCTTTACTTTTCGTTGGGTCTCTTTGTAACTAAACTCAAAGAGCATGACACTCTGTATTTACAACAACATGAAATTCGAATTGTGATAAACCTTCCTCGTCTCATCTTTAAATGGTTTTAACTTTTCGAGCTATATAGGTCTATACCTAATATGGGTCACGGTCCTATGAGTGGGGTAACAACGTCTCCGTACGGAATTATGGTGCGGAGGGCGGGGTGGGTAGGAGAGGGATGGGTTTGACGGACGCAAAGAATGGGAGCGCATGTGGGTAACTATAATGGCTGGCTGTCCAGAGTAACGAACAACTTTGTGAAAGCCATTTATTGAGTATTAATTCAACGCTCTCACCACCCCCTTCATTTCTTATTACAGGGTGATAAAAAAATACTTCGCCATGTTAGTGGCACGAATGTTCTCTGTTTGAACAGTTTACAGAACATATTATGCATTCCATAGCGAAGTTAACCATATCATTACAAAGTTATATTACTTTACCTGTATATTGCCAACCGTAGACGCAACTTATCAAACAATCATCATCATGTTTTTACTTAGGAATATCCCTAGCAACGTTAAATACAATATAAGACAAACTAAATATTAATTTATATTGTATATAATAAATCGTTTGATAGTCTCTCCTGTCCTTTGTCAAATATGTCAACTTTAAACCAAATATTGATGATATTAAAGACACATAAAACAAAGGAAATCTCGGTCGATCTAAACCAAAAGCCAGACATCAGAAGGCTGACCGGTAACCACATCCAGAATAATAAAGAATATATATATATATATATATATATATATATATATATATATATATATATATATATATATATATATATATATATATATATATATATATGTATATATATATGTATATATATATATATATATAGATAGATAGGTAGATATATATATATATAGATATATATATATAGATATATATAGATGTATATATATATAGATGTATATATATATAGATGTATATATATATATATGTATATATATATATTTATATATATATATAGTTATAGATATAGACATATAGTTACAGATATAGACATAGATGTAGATATAGATATAGATATATATCAAACATCATCTTGTTTTATAGTCTGATGGAATAATTCACCACTTGATCAAAAGTTGATTAAACATAATAAGAAATAAAACTGAATTCCTCATTCGACTGAACAACTTTTGTCATAAAAATCAGACACGATGGTTGTGTTTGTAAAAAAGAAAGTTTCCCGCTCCATGCATGAGACACGAACGCTGGTTTACAGAATAACACTGTATGTGTGTGATATGTGTATCAGTGTGCCTGTTTGCCGTAGATGTGTTATAGACCTATAGGTCGATAAAGTTAAGTTAATTTTGGTAACAGTATTCAACACAATCAACAGTCGAGTCGCATACCACGGAGGGGGGGGGGGTAGAAGTTCAGGGGTCCAATGAGAGGGTCCATGAACTCGTGGTCCCTTAATTAATTATTTTGTTATATGCACTATACATGAGCTGTAAGAATTACACTCAAACCATAGAAGAAAAGGTTGGCGCGCTTCATCCGCGCTAGCTTCTCTTACTTTTGATGGATTTTTTTTTTGGCACCTCTAGTTGGTAAAATGTCTGGGCCTCCACTATCTAGGGTCCCCCTCTTTCGAGAACCATGGATCTTCCAATTAATATAACAGGTTTTCACCATATGGCTGTATAGTGTTATTTTACATATACCACAGGTTAATCTTGCTACTGACACTACATAGTTAAACCGAATAATCATGGTGATGATGGTGATGATGATGATGATGATGATGATGATGATGATGATGATGATGATGATGATGATGATGATGATGATGATGATGATGATGATGATGATGATGATGATGATGATGATGATGATGATGATGATGATGATGATGATGATGATGATGATGATGATGATGATGATGATGATGATGATGATGATGATGATGATGATGATGATGATGATGATGATGATGATGATGATGATGATGATGATGATGATGATGATGATGATGATGATGATGATGATGATGATGATGATGATGATGATGATAATCAACATAATAATAATCAACATGATAACAATAATAATGATAATGATATCGATAATGATATTGATGATGACGATGACGACGACGATGGTGATGGTGATGATAATATATCGGCTTATTATAGCGAAAAACATCGAAGACATCACAATGAAAAAGTGCTATCTTTTTGGGTTGGCAACTTTTCTTGCCGTGAAAAAAAAACACTTTCTGGGGATTAACCATGCATCATGTTATATTTATGTCCTAAGTGCAAAGTCTCATGCGGTACATTTTTAAAAATATCGTCAACACATAGACCTGTCACAGTGTTAACACTAATAAAAAAGCAAGCCTAGCCTACTGAGCATATAATTATCAGGACTGAAGTTGTTACTAAGATTAACTGTTAACGACAGTGTAAACTATGGCGTAGGCCTATATCAGTTTGGAAAAGTAAAACTACGTTATGGCTACATTACTGAAATCTTCACGGAACAATTCCACCAATAGCTATAGAGCCCAGGTATTCAAAATTTGTTTGCGGACCTCGATTTTCACCTTGATGATCTGGGTTACATCTCCCCCCCCCTCCCTCCCCCAGTGGCAGATATTGTGTCATGAAGAAGGGAAACGTGGGTAGGGGCTATCCCCATCACATCTGATTTTAATTTTTAATATGATGGTTAGTTGCAAAATGCTGTTATAATTTGCAACTTTTGAGGTAAGCAAATGTTTCTCTTTTTTTCTCACGATATTTTGGCGACCATAAAAAGGGTCCCGACCACCAGCTTGAATAACCGGGGCTTAGAGTACATTCGGTGACAAGAGTAAATAGTAATGAAATGCAACCACATCCTTTAATTACCAACTGATTGCACCATTTTTTTCTCACTATAAGATAGAATTCTTGATATCTTGGTATGCAGATCAATGCACTATCTGGCTATAGTGAAAAACAACGTTGGATTTTTTTGTCTGCATGTTGAGTCCGTGGGATGTGCGCAGTAGGGTTGTATAATGTTATTAATACAAACTCAGCATGTTCTCTGTGATAAATGGACGATTCAATTGGGTCAAGGGTCAACAGAGGATGAAATGTTCCAAGGTACCCCACACAAAACGGAAGCTTTTTTAATCTGATTAACAGGACTTTTTTATACAGCAAGGGTCAGTCTAACATTTAGTAAATAATCTTGATAAAATACACACCGTATCTATCACCACTATAACCACCCAACCAAAACCTTTCCCCAAGCCAACTTCCACCCGTCCGACTGCCAAAGGCTTTCTAAGTATTATTGAATATCCTACTGTGTGCCTTGACTACCTGATTCAGTCTTTGTATCGAACATCAATGACAAGCATTCCCTAAGAGGTATTGAGCTGTAACGGATCATTTCAACATATTTAATTTAAAGTAGCCTATCATTAAAGCAAGAATAAACTTTTATTTTAGTTTCAAGAATAACGCTTTTACGGAAGATGAAGATGAAGATGACCGCAGTAGCAAGCAAGAAAATAGTTAGTACTCCATTGACAAAATAAATATGTAAAAATGTTAAAATATTAATTGACAATGATTCTCGATCATATTTGACAGTCAGGGTAGCCAACTCCCCACCCCCCCCCCCATTTTAATCATGATATGTCACAATTACTTGGCTAAATGAATATTGTTACCCAATGCCCCATCCCCCATTTCTCAAACTATTATTGTGACATTAGAAAACAAAATTTGTAGTTACATATAGCAATAATTATCATTCCTGCAATGATTATCTTTTATAACTTAAAATATTATTGTATATGCTTGTCGCATATGCTTGCCACTCATGTGAAGGTTTCTTTAGATTACATAACGTCATTGATTATGCGACTTTCCCACAATGCACCACTCCACTTTGTAAGTTTCTAATATATGCACACAAAAAAAGGTCAAAAGTATAGAAAAGAAAAGAAAATGACGTCACTGTTTGCATCAGCATCCGTCTCCCGCAAAGTTGATTGGTTCAAATTTATTTTGAAAAACTTTTGAAATCTCATAAGAGTGTCTCTTTAATTGAATCTATCTTCATTGGAATCCTAGAGAGATATCGGCTTACATATAAAGTATTCAGTAACAATCGAGCAATGTTACCACATATCGGCAGATGTCACAAGTCATCAACTAAAGTGACGTATATAAAGCGCTCACAACGGATTGCTGAGAAATTCGTGGGCTATATACCACTCCGTGTAATATGAACAATATGATGTTGTGATTTAGCAAACTTAACTGTTAACGTTATAAGTCAACGCATATATTAATGCGGGTATTTGTTCTATACATAAGAATACAAAATGGTATAATGGTTATATAGCATGTTTAAAAACCATTACAAAATTATGTTATTAATATTAATAGATTAATATTTTAAGCTATTTTTCTTAACTGTCTAGTATTTCGGTTATATAGGTGACAAGTATGTGTGCTTAATTTAATCAGTTGTTTTGGCTTTTGAAGCAACCTAACTGCAACGAAACGCAGAGACAGGGCAATGTGGATATGTTGGTATCTTTACATAACAATAAAAGTTACAAAATAGTTAAATATTTTCCAAAATAGAACACGAGCTATGTAAGTTTTTTTTTCAATTTATAAATTTGGCAATTATATATACTTTGATAGCTTTAGTACACCGCATTTTAGTTGAGGTATACACGACAATCATATATATATATATTGGCAAACCACGTAGCCAACGCGCACCTCAAGTTTCAAACCTGAGCTTATCTTTATATTGTTGTGCAGTGTTTTATTGGCAGCTCTCATAAATTCGAAAATAGAGAAACTTTTGCGGCAAACAAGGAAATGTTTTGTCACGAGAAATAAATTAAGCCATGTAATGCCGACCGCATTTTGTACTGTCAAATTGGAAGAAAAACAAATAAAACAAATGCAACTTGGGTAGTCTCTCACGTAGATATCAATATTCACTGCTTGTATAAATCAGTCCAATATTATATATACATATAATATATAACCTTTGACCATTTAGCAATTAACGTTCTTAGATTTATCGAAACGGGCGACCCCTAGCATGGGGGCGTGTTCGATTAAGTGAGTGCTAGAAATGCCCTTTGACCCATGTGAGGGGTAATTACGACTGGCTAAGGAATCATTTTGGAAGGGCAAAGTGTATACGTGCTGTTTTTTGTTTGTTAGTAAAGAGCTCATCATCTTGTCAGTGACAGACAGACAGACAGACACGAGAGAAAGGAAATGAAACCAAAAAGATAAAAGAAAAACGGATAAGATCAAAACAGGGCCAATTATATATGAAACTTCAAGTAATTTGCCAAAAAGTATACTGACTCGATACTTGTATGGCTCATACATATCATTCAAAAATCATACATGAACCAGCCTATAGGAGATATATATATATATATATATATATATATATATATATATATGTGTGTATATATATATATATATATATATAGATATATATATATATATATATATATATGTATATATATATATATATATATATATATAGATATATATAGATATATATATATATATATATATATATATATATATATATATCATGTTTGGACAGCAAATTAATTATCTTTCGTCGAGAGGGCTTACTCAGTCGTGATACGTAACTTGGATGTATCAATGTTTTATTCTTAAAGATCAATTTTAATAATAATAGCAATGGAAATCATGGACGTCTATAATCGTTTATTGTGTACAGTTGATTTATCGATCTAGTAGTATACTAACCCCGTCGCGTACTGATGAATTCTGCCATTTTTTTTATCTACACTGCCATTTTTTTTAGCTATTAATGAGTTCTTATATATGCATGTAGTGTATACATTTCAGCTATCCAGATGGTCGGTATCAGTTTCCACAACAGTTATCACATGTCAGATGTGCTATCATGTTACACAGTCCATCTATACATGCAATATGCCTCTATGGATTGTTATCATGGTATATAAGACAATGGATTAATATGAGGTATATAAGACAAGAGAACAAGTGAGATGTGATATGTCAATTAAACATATTAGGGGATGAAATTATAGCTGGTAATGAAAATGTGTAAAATCTACAGTAATATTTAAGTGCTTTGACACGGAAACAAATGTGTCTGAAGACTGAGAATCTGATGTGTAACTCTGATATTTAACCTCCCAAACTGACCAAGATCCCCCACCCCCCCCGCCCGCCCCCTCCCCCCACAAATCAAACAACCAGACATACAGCCAGAATAACCTTCAAACCATGCAAGGTCACGCTACACAGCTTACATTTGAGATTCAAAAGAAATCGAACTATATAGCCTATTATACGTTTACTAATCTACATACTATTACATGGGCCGATGGAGTGATGACCTCATAGGTTTACAAATAACGATATTGTCCTTCCCTGATGGGGGCGGGGGGGGGGCACCTGGGGAGAGCATAGACACGCTAAGGATTATACAAGGATATGTGTTTCTTGGGTCTTAAAGAATCAACCTGCTTGGAATTGAAAAGTTGACCGACTCATAGGCACACCTATAGTGTCCAGGTAGCAATTCTTAACTTGAACAGGAAAAGGCGACACGAGGGCACTAGAAGTGTAAAAGAATGGTCCGTGTTTACATCGGGTCGATCGGTTTGAAGTTTATATATACATGCTAATGCTCCTGGAATCACTGGAATACATAACCACCGACATACAGACACGTCGACTGACACACATATACGCTGTGTCAGTTCAATTCAGATATTAAACTTGACGCAACAGAAATGCTGTATTTCATTAGCTGCATGGGAGTATAGAAACGTCAAAGAACGATACATGTTTACATCAGTTAGTTCGGTATATGCATGCGTATACATGGCGTATGGTTAAGGACGTGACTTACAGTATAGGCCGACGTATACACAAACAGTTACACACCGTACGTGTGTCCAGGTGGTAGTTCTTAAAAACTTGACGTAACAGCGGATAACGAATTTTGTTGGTCGACATCGCTCGTTTTCATCGGGCTGGTATAACAAAGATCTTGATTGGATCAATGGAGAGATAAGTGATGACATTTTCTGTATGGTTCTATCTAATTGGAGAATCGTAGAAACAATTATGTACATGTGTTTGCTGTAATTTAATTGGCGTAGAAGCTAAGGCAAATTGAAATCGAATAAACACAGTAGGATTTGTTTTCCCGACCGAAAAATCCAAAGCATCTGATAATCGGGTGAACGAAGGAAGATGATACTTTCGAAAAGAGACTCATGCTAAGCGACGGCACGCACCAGAGAATAGATGGCTATCGGTATGTATAGGCCCTCTTTACTATTGAAACTTTTAATTAAGCATGGAATGACTGAAACTGAGAAAGAACGAAGGATAGAGAGAGAGAAAAGGAGAGGAAGAGAGTCATTCGAGAGTTAGTTAATGTAATAACAAATAACAAAAAAAAGTGAAGCAACATCGATTTCAAGATGAATGTGTGTTGACGAGATAAAACCCAAAGGTCGCAACAGCAAAAAAAGAAGAAAAAGAAAAAAAAAGAAAGGTAACGCAATGCAAATTTGATGATATAAATGGGCTGTAGTGAATGTAGTCAAAAGACATAAATATCACTGATTGCAAATAGAAACATACGGAAGAGGAATGAAGAATTGAAAAGGAGGCAAGGTGTGAGGCACAGGGTGATGATGATGTTGCGTGGAAGGGGGAGGGGAGGGGGAGGGGGGCTAGGGAACTAGGATGAGAGTTCGAGTACATATTATGGATGGAGGGGCCATGGGATTTTTTTCCACGAAATAACAAGTTTAAGTATTGTTCTAAAAAGTTTGAATAACATTTCTTTACACTGTATAGTTGATAGTGTAATGCCACAAAAGTACGGTAACCTTTATCGGTCATGTTTATTTTCCTATGTCGAGACGGAGTCAACAGTTTCAATGAGTTATGAGCACTATTGTGACCTCATCGGATACTGTTGATACACAATCGACTGTTGTTGATATGTTATTACCACTGCTGATACCCTATTTATTAGTGCTGTGCCGTTTACACGTTTAAACGTGTAAACGAACGAAACATCGTTTAAATGTTTAATAAAACCTTATGAACGTTTAAACGAAACTATGATATCAACTGAAAATTAAATTATTGGCAAAAATCGCGTATCGATTCCCGTGTTTATTTTGTCTACTACGCGAAATAACAAAACAACTTACGATCAGTCGAATCATAAACCGCGAACGTAATCCTACTTTTGTCCTCCCCCCCCCCCCCCGATGTATCCAGCGATATGAATGGCTTAAACTTGAACGCTGTTATCCTTTTGTGAAAACTTCCTGATTCGCGGCACAAGTGTACTTTATATCGATCCGACAGCGGCGGCGCAGATAATCCAGTCAAAGCATGTTCGATCGAAATGATTACAATCCCTGTCCATCACTTTGAACTCTCCGACCAGACAATACCGGGTCGAATACTCGACTTTGTAATAGTTGTTCAAATACATGATCAAAGGAAATGTATCGATTGGAGATCGTAAAAAAAACTCTGAAAATCAGTAGAAAAATTACCAATTGTGTACGAAAAGTAAGTTGGTACACCTTTCAAATTTTACGAAAGATCCAGCAAAACACTTTCGAAAAATTCACGCGAAACTGGCAAATCGTGCTAAATGCAACTAATGTCATGTATACAAGGCTCTAGTACACCCATTTATGAATAAACCGTAAGACCACATCTAGTGTTAAGCGGGGGGGGGGGGGGGGGAAGAAAGTATTTTCTAGAATTTCCAAAAATACGGAAAAAATAATATCCTACCACAGTTAAGTGTATAGCAAATAGCCTAACCACCTCGTCTGTTACGGATCTCACGTAACTACAAAAACACAACCAATTGTATTTTGCGAACTTGACGTTTTCTACAAGAACATGGAAATAATGTTAAGCATTAGTTAATCATGCCGTGTGGCCTAAAACATATTTTATTACAAGGTTTACTTTCATAAAGATGACCATAGCTTGATATCTTGGCTGCGTGCATCAACTGTGCCTCGTGTATCATGGGGAATACTCTATGAAACGTTTCTTGGAAACGTGCCAAAAATGTTAACAAACAGGTGTTAGACAGGGGATGAGTGCGCAGTTGTTTGGCAAGATATATGGGAAAATTCTGAGCACATATACAGTATCCTACCGTAGTATTTAAGTTAGGTTAAACCGTACTGGAGTGTAATCTGATGTACGTTTAGTGTGCGCTATTCATTGTTAGGCATTCTAGAAACGTTGCCGAACGTTTTTTGTTTCATAATATCGGAGGTTCTGTAAGTTAAACTATTTAAAGATTGTAAAACAGATTAAATCTCTTTTCATTTTATAACAAAATACAGCTACTCTAACTTGTCATTTAAAATTTTTCATCTGCTTCGTGACAATTTAAATTCAAACAGTTGTCAGTATTTTGCATCCTCAACGGCGAATTTTTTTATCGCCAGACACGCAAAAAATTCCTTTTCCTTTTCCGGGGTCTTCGCCCCACCAGGGCCCTAGGGCGGTCCCCTGGACCCCACGCCTTTATACTCAGCGTTTTCTCGCGATATTCGCGAACGTTTAAACGAACGAAAAATCGGCCGTTTAAACGTTTAGGTCTTTAAAGGAAAACTCACAGCCCTACTATTTATTCGGTATATTTATTCGATATACCATTGATTTTGTTATTCACTATAAGTGTATGTTTCGAAACGGATATACAGAAAAGTAGCAACGAAAAAACCTACTTCCGGTATTAACCGTTACCATCTAAGAACCTGACTTCCGGTCTCAACCTTGTAGCAGCCTAAAACAACCTGACGTTGGCCTCAACCTTGTAGCTGCCTGTTGTAAAGCTTTCCCTAACGGAATATTTTCTTCTGTTTTGACTCTCATTTTTATTTGGCACAAATAAGTTCTCCTATTCCCCAACCTGATATATCAACGTTACTTAACGTGTCAGTTTTGCCACCCTTTCAGCGTTTTGAGGGGTTATGAGGGGGTATTTTTCTTTCTTGTACGACCTTGAAACAAATAAACATCGTATGTCTTTCCAAGAAATAAAAAGGAAAACGTGCTGTCTAATTCGAAATACACATTTTATATGAAATAAAAATTACCAAGTCGAATGTAATAAAATACATTTAAATGAGGTTTTTATTATAGAAGATAGAGTCGGAACATTTTCTAATATCTTTTTTTATTTAATCAACTCGGAAAGCTGCTTAAAGTAGAGGCTGCCAGTGTGCTCTGTTTTCTACTTCATGTTTGTCTCTTATGACGTAATTCTTGAATTTAAGTCAACACCAGGCTGATTTCTACTATCAGGTTTGTTTTTAATTTATTTTTAATTGAGTAGTATTTTTATATAAATAAAAAGTCACTTAATTTTCTTAATTAATTGCAGTACGTCTGAAATTCTTTAAGGCTCATTTTATTACGATTTTTTTTTTAATGAAACTTAAAACATTAGAGGATCATCGATCAAATTGATTAGACAAAATTACTTTGTCGGGGCATCGATCTTTTAAAACAAATCAAAATATAAATAAAAAGGTCAAATACTTAGGATTTTATTATTGGATGGTTTTAACTTCCATAAATCGTACAGAATATTGTTGACAGAGATGATAGAATTTATCAAGTTGAATATGCACAGCCCTATATAACTCTAAAGTTCGGGTTTTCATATATACATTCGACCTTAAAGGGGCATTTCATGCACTTTATGTAGTTTAAAGGTGAACACCTTTTGGAAAAAAGGAATTAAAAATAAAAAAATATCAATTGTATTTTATTTCGTTCAACTAAATACTGAAACTATTTCATATAAATACTGAAACTGAGATACGCTTTTAATTGATCGTAGGGATTTGAAAATTTCGACCATATTATTATACATTGATTTGATTTGTAACAAACAAAAGAAACATATTTAGTCTCCCCAGAAATTTGATCAAACAATGGGACATAGTGAAAGTAAACAAAAGAGAGAAAACATACACACTCTAAATTATGCCAATAAAACAGCAGCTTTTCAACTTTTATGACTTTGGTGCTACTCTTGATCTAATTCCACCCCTCCGTAACCCCTACCCCCCATTTTCCCCCTTATGGCAATGGTGTTGTTTCTTCTTAGCTAAAGCATATATATCTCAATTGCCTTGTATTCATACGATGAGAGGAGAAATACAAGGGGAACAAGAAGGAGGGGTACACGGGTTAGGGGTAGGGTTACCCCAACCCCGACAAGGGTTAGGGGTACGAGGGGTACAAGAAAGGGGGAAGCGGTAACTATAGTAATATAATTAATACTGATAAGTGATATGTAACGGCCGCGTATTAGCCTTCCTGTGTGTGTATATGTACTTATATTTGCTTGTTACCTTGGTTGCTCGTGTGTGTGGTGCTTTTTCTTTGTCTTCTTTTTCATTTTTTTTGGAAGTTAGGTTTACATATTTCTTTATTTTCTAACATGAGTATCCCAGTCCACTCAACGTTTTCAGACCGGTATAGCTTTGCCATTGCGCCTATGGTTCTGTTCTGTTCTGTGTTTTTTTTCTTCTGATAGGAAATACATTCAAAGATAATAGAGGTATATATTTTAGTATGAATGTATCGGACGCCTTGCAAATTCCTGATCCAAGTGTCATTCTTGCTTTTGTTACATAGCCTACGATAGCAGGACGTGATAGTCAGACGCCGTACGATTATCTTGGCTTCTAAAAGTTACTGAGATTTCTTGAGCAGACTACTCTGGTAATCCGTCCATGTGTTATGTTTAGTTAAAGCAGCATATAACATATTTGGGAACTATAGGTGCCTGATATTATACGCTAAGTTATTTGTCAACTTGAAATATAGAGTTACAGAGCTTAATACTTCTTGATATTATCTATATAGCAACAAGAAAATGAAAATGATTCCCTTTATCGCTATCATATATCTGTTCACTCAAACAGACGTATTCCAAACTAGGTCACGTGATTGTAAGTACACCTAACCTTGCTATCCATACAGTTATGAAAAAAAAGTGTACTAATATTTCACGATTAAACTCTAAGTTGGTTTTACTCTTGAGGATAGCAATTAATTAAAGCAGTAAATTTCACCTAATCTCATAAGTCATATACATTTTCCTGAGTATGATTGCATAGGCGTAGGAGACGAACGAGGAGGAGGGGAAGGGGAGGGGAGGGGAGGGGATCATACTGGAGCGTTGGGAGGAAAGCGTCCCAACTTCCGTTTGAAGTAAGTGCTCTATGAAACTGTGAAATATGAAAATGATATGAAAATATCCCAATCTCATCCCAACCAGTCCGCACCCCACCAGTCATCACTGAATAAACATTTTAAATCCAAACGAATCTTCAATAACTCTCAGTTTGAGCTTACAGATAGGACTAAATCATAACAAACAAAGAATTATTTTCTTTTCAATATACGAATATCCGTACGTCACCCCACTTATTCCACCACCCCCACCCCCCCTCCCCCTTTTTCGATGGACAAAACTGTAACAGTTGTGTTATGAAACAAAGTACCCTGGCCAGATCGGTACTTCAAAAGTAAGTTGGTTAACAAAATGGTACCATACTAGCATGATGTAAATTGACCAATTATGCACGCCGTCCTGTAGCATTTTTCCACACAAAGATATCTACCTATAATTAGTCATTAATGGAACGCGTTCCAATCAATTCTCCCAAATTTCGTTGGACATAAGCTTTGTAACATTGCGTTATAGTTGTAAATCTCTTGGCAGCCTTAGAGAGCACCATCTGAATCTAGTGAAACGACAAAGAAAATTCGGTTATTTGCAGCCAAAAAACTAGAACTGTGTCAGCTTAGAGCAGAGTTACAAATGGAGATAAATTGCACGGAGAAAAATCTCTCGATTCAAATACAAATAAATAAAAAACTAAAACAAAGACAATCCTAACTTTATTTAAACGATTGTAACCTCTTTCAATATTAACTTTAAATCATGCAAAACTGGTTACATGGCAATGCTGTTATTTGATAAAGAACTCACTATTTCCAACTTTGGAAATAGTGACAAATTAAAATAACAACATTGAATAAATCCAGTTTGTATTGTAATTATTCGGAAGTAAAGGTGTATAGTAATTAAAAGGCCTGTCGAAATAGGTTTTCCTTCATTCTTGTTGTTGTTTTGTCTACCTTTTTTTCCCGCCAAAATGTGAGAATGAAATTCAGAACGCCCATCGTCCACTAGTCTTGTAACCCTGACTCTAAACATGTTTTGACCTTTCTTATTTTGTCCATGTGTTGAGTGTTTCATTTTCTCAAAAGTCTTTTCCTTAAAACTATATAGACTTTCAAGATTTGAGTTACAAGTCTTCCTTAATTATCATCGATAGAAACGCTCTCTTTCTCTCTCTCTCTCTTTGAGGTAACCAGACAGATCTTAATTGGTTACAAGGAACGTTGATAGGCAGTTCCTTGCAAACATCAATGCGAAACACTTCTCTAGCACTTAAATTGTCAATAAGCCGAAACATCTCAAAGAGATGGGCCAATATACAGGTTGTTTTTTTCCCTTTGAATATTTCACCGAGGACTGTTAATTAAGCCATCAAGCTTCTTTTCTTGGGGGGGGGGGGGGGGTGGGGTACAGTGTTTTAAGGCAAACGTCGTACGCATCGCCCACCAACAAGAGAGACCTTTTTGCATTATTTTGAATATCTTATTGTTGTAAAAGGATAATCTCTTTAAATGGATTTGATGTTCCATAAAGCAGAGAGGAGGGTCTCGTCAAGCTTTGATTAAGGCTTTTGCCGGGTTAACTGATACTTATACTGATAAAAAAAACGTATAGTTTTAGCATAACAATAAACATACTGCAGGGCGATAGGTTATAGACCCATTGTGTATATTAAAGACTTAATTAGCGTCAACTCTTTTTGGACAATAATTGGTATTAGAGGAATTTACATATATGTTACTTGGAAACATATATAGACACCAATTAGGACATAACAAGTGTACACTTATTAGTAGTTCAACATGTAACATTAATTAAGTCCCAAGAGTAATGTACGATAGGCCTATATTTTCTTTGTGAACCAAATGACTTTATAAAACATTGACCGAGTTTATACGGTAAGATACGGTGCTTGGTCTTTTCTTAAAAATGTTTGGGACAATTTAAGTTCTTGTATATAAGTTAGATAAGACGTAAGCGCAATCACTGCGTCATCACTTATCTATACAAGCGTATATCTGTGGTGAACATGTTCACGTACCTTGTAACTAAGAAAATCTCATTCGATATAGGCCTAGAAGAAACCCGCATTTTAACGTTCTTTCACAGACCAGAAGACAAGTTCGAAGACTTAAGCAAGTCTAAATATGCCTCAGCTGTCTATAGTGTTAATGGTTTCCTTTATTTAGTAGAATGTAGTTGATTTTTTTCATGAACTTAAAGGTAAGTTAATTAAAAGTTAACTAAAAGTAATTAAAGTAATTGAAGGTAAGTTTGAATCTGAAATAATGAAGTTCTAATCATATAATATGATGTATTTTATTGTCAACATGTCTTACAGTTTACATGTTAACAATGAAAATGTTAACAAAGAGAAACAGACAGTCAAACAAATTTCACCTTCTAGTGGTATTAAGACGTCATAGATTTTTTTTCAAAATGGCAACCTCTTAAGGTTGTCTTTAACCCCTACAAAACCTCCCTACCGGAGCGATATTTTAACTGGGATATTTGGGACATTGGTTCACAAGGAGCTCTATCATATTTTGCGAAATGTATGTATGCAAGGTCGGATCGAAGTATTCAACACAATATGATATGAATCTCGCTTGTGCGTGAGCAAAACGATTTATAAAGATGTCATTTACCAGCCCTCTGACAGCGGATTCACATAACTTATATGATTCCCCAGTCAAACTCTTCAGAATAAGTATGTATGTATGTATGTATGTATTTTAGATCCTCCTGCAAGCAGGAACTAGCGAACCATGTCCATGATTATGAATTGTCAACAACTCTGTAACTGGATGACATACATTAATCTTGGAGTGACTCGAACTCGGGACCTTACACTATTAAAACACTGGGCATTTTTTTTCGTTGGGTAAACCCCGTTGCTCAGCGTATTGCTTAAGCTTTGCCCAAATAATGTTAAAAAGTTTCTTTTTCTGCACGTTTGTTGCATTCTCCAATAATTGGTCAAACGCATTGTAACGGTTCCCACAAGGGTTGGGTATCATTTGGCATTACCTAATTGTTAGGTACTTAGCGTGCAATTTGCATACTACTCTGCTTCAAGTTGGGCAAATCACACATCCATGTTTGGAAAACCTAACTTCGTTGGTCAGATTTTGCTACCTTTTTGAGGTTGTTGACTATACGCCCAACATTGGGCAAGAAGTTGGTGAATTTTTGCCCAACTTTTTTAACAGTGTATGGTTGAAAGACACCGGCGTTAACCACTGAGCTAACACTCCTACATAAGTAAATACACATTAAAACATAAGTAAATACACATTGTAACTGGTTAACATTATAGGCCTACCGTAGTAACGTAGTTATACTACTCAAACGTGTAACATGTATTATACATACGTATAACAGCTATCAGCTATGTGCCAGTGGGAAATATGCAAAAAGTTAACTGCAAAAAATAAAAAATTAATAAAAAAAAGGAAAATGAAGACCCTGACATCCACACAATTTTACGAATTGTTTTGGGAGTTAGCCGAGTATATGGTGATTGCTAATATCTTTATGAAACAACAATCTAGAAACGTCAACAGATAGTTTCATATATTGCTCTAGCATAGTGATCCCCCACCCCCCCCCCCCCACCTGTATATACAATCTGGTGTATAATTTTCTACCACTGCCTTTTTTCCCCATATCAGGTAACTTTCATAATAGGATAACAACAAGCCTGTAGGCCGATTGTCAAAAAATCCAGCTACAGACTTCACCGCGGTATTTAATCTAGCAAACACCTTTAAGGTGCCCTCCCAATGTTGTTACGTTCTTGACTTACTTACACACCCCCTTTTTCTTTTCTTCTCCCTTTTATTTTTTTTTTTCTTCCTTGTTGGCTCGAAAATTGTAAACCACAAGTAACATCTAACTATCAACACACGTCAGATAAATTATGGGCAGTTTTCATTGATGTACAGTGAATTTAAAAGCCACAATTTTTTACCTAGAAAAGGGTTGATCTATTTTACGTGGAACTTAAGGCGAAGATCAACGACCGAATAATCTTGTCACTTTTCGTGAGGAGAGGCAGAACAACCCCTTGATGAGCATCGATCCATCTGGACTGACAGCTAAAGACAAAGAGGCAAAGAAAAAGTGAGATTGTTTTCCGCGTCTCAATTCAAGGTGAAGTGACTTTTAAGACTACGCTGAAATGTTTCCGATGACACATTATCATGTCGCGGAATTGGTATTATGTATCCAATTTGAAAGGTGCATAAAGGTTCTAAAAAGGCCTACAGGTGTAAACGATTTACGTCTTAGTTTTGTTTGCTATAGATTTAACACAATGAACTGTTCCAGTTAGTGTGTCGGTCTATGACCCCAAATGTTTTAGCGGATGCATTCATTTCAGCATCACATGAGCGCAATGGTATTTGTCATAACTGATTAATATTTCGTGAATATTGAAAAACAAGGATACTTTCTTTGGCCACGGCACGAAATATAAAGCTTCTGAGGAATATGACGCAATTCGCTTACTTGTGTACCTCTGTATGACGACGCAGTTCATAGAAAATGACAACTCATAAGTCATAAAACGTGGGAGGAATGATACTTTACAAATATTTACATATATAATTAACGATTATGATGTTATATATATATATATATTATATATATATATATATATGTAGCATGTTGTATAGCATTCTTAATGTATGATATCACCAGCTATGTGCTAACAACGAAACCGCTATAGAGGCATGACTTCTGTCCTTCCGATACACACAGTATTGCAAAGCATAGCATATATGCATAACGTTGGTCGCGTTGCATTGTTTTGTATTGCAATTGCATTGGATTGCAAATGTATGATATAACATTGTATGACATGTTATGGTATTAATCGGTTACATGGTTTCTCGTCGTGCGCATGCATACGTATTGTTACCAAGTTAAAGGTCTTATCAAACTATACGTTGGCTTCAACGACCCATTATTGAACATTTCGGACCAGCCGAGGCCACACGTAATATACATTAGTCACACATGCGTGTTAAAGGAGTTCTATACTTTCTGACACAACAAATTTCGTCTGGAAACTTTCAAGAAAACCAACTGAAGCTAAAGACAGATTTAAGAATTAATCAGCCTAGTATGTATATGCCCTCCTCCAGACATTGTCTGAATTCCGTAATCTTTCAGGCGATGAGTTTGCTGAGAGAGCTAAGTAAGTTAACTGATCGATATATTGTCATTTTTATTAGGAAGCCACACGTCTTGTAAAACGTATACAAGAAACTAAGAGGCACGGTATATAGAACACACAGTAGTCGGCAATAAAATCGTGGTTATTGAGACCATCGTCACATCATCATAATCATAAAATAAAAATAGTTTTGATTATGTAGAGCAACTGATCGACAAAAGAGGTCGACAGATTCAGTTAGCTTCAAACTGGTTTGTCATTTGAAGTTTGCCGTACCATGTTCATAGTGCGGACGTTGGTTTAGTTTATATTTACAGATATAAGGTGCTGTATATTCTCCCAATATGACGATACCCATTTTTTAAAAGAAATATTAATTAACTAATGAAATAATCAAGTAAAACATACATTTTAAAAACTATATATGCCAAGCTTAATACCGTCTAACAGAGATATAAACATTGTATTTTTTTTTTTTTAATTCGTGTAAAATTGTCGATGAAAGATTAATTTTCTTCATATGAATAATCATCTCCATATTTCCAAGTCACACATTAAAAAAGACCATTTCAATTTCTCTACTTTACCCATCCAATAAAAAAGAAGGCTGTACATGAAATAGTTTACCATATGTGTTCTTTAAACTGGACTTCAAAATTACGAGGTTACAATGAAATGTTCTTACGCATGTTTTGATCGCACGAAAAAAAAATTGTATTGACGGAAATATGAACATTTCTGTAAATGAAACACAAAATCATGAATTGCATGGTCGTCTTAATATATGATTCTGAGACTACTTTTTCTCTCTAGAGCGAAAAACAGAGAACACAAATACCATCTTAAATTGGGGAAATGGCCTACTAGTACACACAAGCAGAATATTTATAGTCGATAACCATACATGCACCGTTCAAAGTTGGTTTTAATACCAGAATCGAACGAACTAGATCTTATACGTTTATTTAACTTGATTTCATTCCACGCCGAACAAGAAAGAAAAAAAATAATGAGTGAAGATTGAGGTATAATAACCTCCATTGTTAATCCATTAGCAATGTTTGCATAATTCCTTGAATCCAGTGTCCTCATGATGTCGTCCATTAACTATTGCTCATCCACGGTAGGTAGGTTTCGCGGTATTTGGTTGTCTGCAAACTGAATTATCTAATGTGGATCACGTGAGACTTATATACATACATATACATATATATATATATTATATATATACATATATATAAAGATATGCATATATACTACAACCTCCGACCGATACCCCGAGACCGATGAATGTAATTTCAAAATAATAGGTTAATTATAATTTTTGTCTATTACAATCCACATTTGACGTCATATGTAGCAGCGACAAATCTTATTCCCTTACATGACCTCAATAACTTTCATATACTTGGCAAAAACCAGAGCTTTTAAGCAACCGCCAGTAAAAAAAAAAATCAACCAGTACCGAATACTAGAGATCATAATCCGTAAAGACCACCGAGGCGTAGCCCATTTCTCACAAAATACACAAATTAAAAAGAAGTTGCGCAAACGGATTTTCTCGGAAGTCATACGTCTCCGGTAGACGACGAGTTCGTTATGGAAGATATTAACTATCGGGGGAATTTAACATTTAACTACATCCGTAAAACTGTCGTTCTCGACATGACGAAGAAAATGACGGGACGAATCAGCGTTAATTGATTTTCAAATTGTCACGTCACGATGTATGTAATAGAGTACAATCTTTTGGTACAGAAAATGAAAAGTGAAGAAGGTTATAAAGATTTTATAACATCGATGCTATAGGCCTACTTCATCTAATATGATGGTAATTCTTGACGGAAAAAATATCATTTTCTTCCTTGTTGTACATGAGTCGGGTTTTCGTGTGTGTGCACCTTTCAGGAATATTTGTACCATTTTCTGAGTGAGTATACATATATGTTTTTTAAATTTTCTAAATGTAATGCACTTTATCATGCAGTTCTTATTCCACAAATACAATGAGATAACAGTTTTAATGAGGATAACGATCTAATGTTTAATACGAGGGTACGCCCTTTTCTTGTTTGTTTTTTTCCCCCAAACGGTAATAATTTCTGGACAACTTAATAGTTATTCTCATTAAGCTGATCACATTTTCAGCTAATTAACAATAGTTCGTAGATGTGATGTTTGATAGTTATTCACTTGGGACTGAAAGAAAAGTGTTAAACTGATACAAAAAAATACGCAAAAAATAGCCGTTGATCAATTTTCACGGGTTAGATTATCAGAATTGAGTGCAACAATTACTTATCGCAGATTTAGTACTCGTAAGTAACATATGAAAGATAACATCATTTATTAATGTCTTAGATTTGATAATTAATAACAAATTAATTAAATCGATTTTCGCTGATGAAATACCTGTATAATATGTACATGATTAAATCAGGGAACTGTGCTTAAAGTTTGGATATATATACTTGATCATATATGAAAGAACATATAAATAAGATGAGATAATTTATTAATGTCTTAGATTTGATAAATTAATAACAAATTAATTAAATCGATTTTTCGCTGATAAAATACCTGTATAATATGTATATGATTAAATCAAGGAGATGTGCTTAAAGTTTGGATATATATACTTGATCATATATGAAAGAACATATAAATAAATAAATATATAAACATATATATATATATATATATATATATATATATGTATATATATATATATATATACATACACACACACACATATATATATATATATATATATATATATATATACATACACATATATATATACATACATACACACACACACACACATATATATATATATATATATATATAACCCACACGTTTATTTGTTGGTGTTAAGTTTGCGCAGGTCAACATTTAGTAGTATGTCGAACTAAGTCCCAGACTTGCAATGAGTCCCGTACTAGTACTCGTGTTCTAGTACATAACATCAGGTATTTGTACTCGACTACTCAAGCCAAGATTAAGTACGCGAATACTGTACTCGTGTTCTTGGTACTCATACCAAACGGTATACTATGACTAATTACATGGTACTCGTACTACAAGTCCATTGCCCACGATACATAACAGACAGAATCACATTAACAAGCGATATTACAGAACCATACAGTAGTTAGGGTGTCCGCACATATAAACGGGAGGCCCGCGTTGGAATCCCGGTGGAGGCTGGAAGTTTTTTAACTGTTCTGGATTTTCCAACTCACTACAATTTCAATTATTTATATGTATATATATATATATATATATATATATATATATATATATATATATATATATATATATATATATATTAATTGTTTGCGAAATTACACAAACACCGCCAGTCCTAGTTATACCTATCTTCTGCATTTAGCTTTATGCTAAACCATCATCCAAAGAATCTATTTCGTCATGACAACTGTGATACATATGTAAATGTCCTTCAAACTTCATTTTCTTCACAAAAGGAAAAGACAAAAACAATACCAGTTTCCTAACTTGATATCTAGTTGGCTATTAATGGTCAAACACATTACATAAATTGACAAATCAGAACTCAATCGCAATGCATATAAAACAGTGATTTTTTTTGGAAAACTTTTTTTTGTCCATTTTGCGCAAACACTACTTTTTGAAATCTGCATTATTCCATCATATTTAATATCTGACCACAAAATTAGACTCAAAATTCGCTTAAATTATCAATTTTAACATCCTTGATTTGCAGTAACAAAAATTGTGCTTAGAGATATTTAAACAGATTTCGACTAAATTTCATAAATTACATTAAAAAAAAACGTGGTGTGTTATTCCCCCAAAAGTATAATCAAGTTTTAATGCTTCGCTGATTTAACTTCAAGAATCAGCCAATAGCCTTGGGGAATTTCCTTTCAGAATATTTAAAGCACCTGTTAATGGCTAGCCACATTTCACACACATAAAAACAATACAGTTGGCTGAGTAAATATGACGGGTGCCACAACGAAAACGCCCTTGGCAAATCATAAAATGTATCACGTCGGTTTGGTAGAGTTACTATAAATGTATTAAATTATTTTCTTTCATATCTTGGGGAAGACGAGATATTGCATAACTGGTATATGTTTGCTGAGATGTTAGGAAGAAAAACTTTCAAAGTGTTAAACTAAGCTGATTATTATTTATGAATGTAGATATAAAGTTTATTTACAATAAGATTAGACGAACGAAAAGGTTTCCTGACATTAAACCGAATGATCGTGAAAACTAGAAAGAACCCCCCCCCCCCCTATAATGATATCATCAAATAATTGGTGATATCAGCAATTCATTTGCTGATATCAACAAATCATTTGTTGATATACATAGGCCTAACACTAATTCAATTGCTGATATCATCAATTGATTTGCTGATATCATCAAATAATTGGTGATATCATCAAATACAGAATAAAACTATAACGGCTGGCCATACCCCCCCCCCCTCCTCCTCCTCCAAGTCTTTTATTCCAAAGTCATGATACATGATGCTAAAGACATGATGTTACTTTGGTACGAACGTGATATATTCGAATGTAACTTATCCGTAATGGTATATATAGCTTAAATATTAGCAACACCGGGAAAACATTTATCATTTATAAACCGATTCATATGCTAGTATACACAGTATACACATACTATCGTGCCTTAATATTATAATAAAAAACATTAACAATATAATTGTTCTCATCATATATCATTGTACTGTACAAATACTATATGCAACAATATTTGGATGTTTTATATTATATTATCATCATACAATATTATTGTATGATACGGTACTATGTGAATCGGGTTCATTTATAAGCATTTGTGTTTTTGTTAATATGATTAGCAAAGAAACTTGAAATGTAAACAATGGTTGGAAAAATCAAAAGGTTCACATTGCGCGTCACTATCTCTGACGTCATATGAACGTTATAGAATTTAGGTTTTCTATTATTTTTGTCAGCTATTTTTGTGCAATTATTGCTTTCGTTTTCTTCTTCTTTTCTTAGGGGGCGGGGTAGGGGCGAGGAGGGGGACGTTTGGTCCTAAACCATGTCATATATTATAGTCAGTCTATGCAAATAATCTTCAGGTAAACTACGTTGATACCTCCCTAACTCTCTCGCAAAAAAAATATGGAGTCGGACACACAAGCAATCCGTCCAAGTTAACGATAAAATCAATCTAACCTTTCATATAGCATCCCAGTGCGATCACACGACAGCTTTCTGCGACTGTACTTGAACTTTATAGACAAATTTGATATGATATACACTTTAATCGTCTGTAATTGACTGTAAAACATGGAATTACATACTACACTCATAAAATGTTACTGAGTAGTATACCTTGGTCTCAAATGCGACTTCAGATTATACTACAGAGTCGTTGAAAAGTCTCACTTACGAGTCTTACGATGGTAAGAGGCATCTTTAATTCATCTTTCCTGACAAGAGATACTTTGATAAGTATCTTTCATCCTTTAGTGCTTTATTCATTCCATTGTAGATCTGTTACAACTAGGATATCATATGAAAGAATCTCTACTGTCTGATGATCGGTATCTAAGGTCCGATGGGTCGGTATCTAATGTCCTTCTTAAAGACCTGACCGACTATTTGAAGTGTTTTAGGCTACAATTTGAGAATGTTTAAGGCTATAGAGCAGATGTCATATACAGTGGATGTGCGGATTATAAGAGTCAAGCAAAGCTAAACTGCAGATATGATCAAACATCGATGCAGGAGAAGTTGATCTCAATGTTGGTATGATATTTTGTAAGGAGATCTTGACATCAAACTGGGATATGGCATACAGCTTTTAATTGGTTGCACTTGGTAGACAGCTGCACATTGTTAGTATAGAAGCGAACCGCTCGTATGGTACGTGTAGTAGTATACAATAAGCTATGCTTGTTAAAAGGAAGCCTGCGTTGTGTTAAAAGTTCACGTGATGCATCACTACGCCAAGACTGTAAATTTTATACACATAGCCCAAAAGACGGAAGAGACCACTTTTAAATCTGGGAGGGGGAAGGAGGGGACAAACTTCGAAGGTCTGCAGTAGGAAATGTAAACTTGATTTGAGATGCAAACCACACACAGTTACCTCAAACCCCTTCCTACCAAATGGATCCTCAGTGCATTTTCGTATTACACAAACTCCAGTATTTTTTAATGTTTTATTTTGGGTTATTTTCTTTTAGTCAGAACGTACTAGACATCATCGTCTTTGCTTATAGCTGCTCTTTTTGCAAGAGAACAACTATTTGCACATAACTTTCGCTCCAATTAACATACGTTTATTTGAAAGTTGCTGCACGTTTGTAGTTTGTCTAACAGCTGTGTGCGAAACCCCTCCAAAATGGCGCCCCGTCGATTTGAACGTTCCGACTGTCGGTTCCGTTGACACTGTCAACGTCAATTTCGTTACTTTTGTTTCTCTCTTAATGATAAAAAAAAATTAAAGACAATGAAATCATGAATCCCTAAAGGGTTGGCAAATTGAAGATGATATTGCTTGAATCTTGTACGTCACATCGGAAAGACAATACCGAGGATAAAATATCATAAATTGCCTATGTTGTTATTGTTTGAAATTTCGCTGAAGGACTTAGCGATGCTGATGCTTCTTCAGATTGGGTTACTACAAATTGGACGGCGTTATTAAATAATGTGTCTGCCTAATTCGTAATATATCACTTACTGTCGGTACTTCCTTTCAGTTTCATATTTTATCTGGAAAGAATAAATAAGACGAAGGCAAATTTAAATTTGATCAAATGAATTCAATTTATTATACACAGAGACAACAGAGAACATGGATGAGAAACGAGTTCAAGGCTAATTGCAAACGACCCTCGCATTTATTACTTGAAAACGTTTTAAAGTTATCTTTCAGGGGAAAGTTCTTAAGTGTTTCAACGGTATAAGTTTTTAAGAAAAGCATAGGTGCGGTTCAGTACCAAAATTCCACTTCCCATCAGTGGTATATATTTGTGGTACTATATAGTCCGTAAGACTAACGATATATATTATACACAGTATCTCGGCCTTTTAGATATACGGCAATGCGTAGTATATGTAAACTAATGATATATGTACACACAATATCTCTGCCTTTTAGCTATTAGGCAATGTGTAGTATCTGTTCTTGAACACACGATTGCATGAACATACGTATAGTCCGAATGTTTAAAAGTGACGCGGGGAGGAGGTGGGGACGTTAGGAGGAGAGGGGGGGGGGGTCTACAGCCCGAGATTCCACTGTGAATTACGCGAACCGAAATAAAATATAGGATAAGAATGTAATTTCATTTTCATAATATAGCAAGCATGAAATGAAAACAATAAAGGCTTCAAAAAACAAACAAAAGGGCAGGGTGACACAGATCATATCGCCCTCTTCTTGACACTTCCAAAATTCGACCCCGAAGAATCTAAAAGATTGTAATGAATTCCACGTAATCCATAGCGCTTGCCTGTATGATGTATCATGTGATGAAGAAATGGCTGAGTGTATTACCATTGTCAATTTAATGTGAAACTACTTTAACTTATAAGAGAAAAAATGCTACTGGTAATGTTTAACCGAAATAAAGAAAAATCACAACAATAAAATGTGAACAATGACAGCCCAATAATAAAACTTGGCAGAAATCTTATTATATTATTCAATTCTTAAAATGAAAATGATTAAATTCAGTATAGCTTCGTCCTTTCATATAAACATCAAACGTCATTAAAGTTGGCAATGATTGTCAAGTATCATTTTTCCTCTGTGATGTAATTTTTTGAAATTTGAGATATATATCATTTCTTAAATATTAATTAGTTTTCGTTATATTTGTCATCTAATATTTTATACTTGGCAGGCTGATATCAATCTGATAGTAACTTTATAAAAAAAAATATACATTTCTATCAAATGAACCAGCATTTTCAAGTGTTGATTATTATTATTATTTTTGTATTTATTTATTTCAAATATTAATCTTTAAGTCATTATATATACTGTATAGACTTTGAAGGATGCGAAGGTTGGAAAGCGATACACGTCTGTTAATGACATTACCTTCAGCTTGTCAAAGTATTTGACGTCAAAAGAAGCCTGTTAGGAAAGGTAGACGTCTTCTAGATGAAAAATAGACAAATTAATAACACTTCTATAGACATCGTCTTCTCTTGCCAAACATTACGAACATACCTCTACATATACCGATCTATAAAGCACATGCAATTTCAGTTAAACGCATTCTGATATTAATAATTAATATATTCGAAGAAATTTCATTTTTTATTAAAATTTTAAATTTAAAACTTCATATCATTTCATGTATAGGTTTACCGTTATGTTCGACTTTGTATATTTTAGTGTTACTTATTAATGCACCCCCAGTCCACCCTTCCCGTCCCCTACGCTAACAGTCCCCCCCCCCGCTCTATCATCCCAACCCCTCTCCCGCACCCATCCCTCACCCCTTTTGTTTATGAAATGACTTGTCAATATTGTTATATTTCGTTTTATTTTTATTAGCATTGTGTTATCATTGGGTTTATTCGTGTTATATTGTCGCGGCTGTAAGCGACCTAATTATATTGTCTCTTTAAATGGCAAAATTTGGAAGTGAATTTAATTCACTTCCAAAAAAGAAGAAAGAAAAAAACAAAGGCTTGACTCAAAGCAATCTAATTAAAATTTGAAAAGATTAGGTCTATAGCTTGGAAAGATATATATTATATAAAATACGACACGTGTCCTTGAAACAATACCGCCTTGCATGATAAAATTGCAAAATTGTGCAACACCTATCAGCCATGATTTATTCCTTTAATTTATGCATCGATGCAATCATGATGAAGAAGGGAGGCCGTGAAAGTGTCAAAATAAATTAAGAAAGCCCGCACATAATATCCAACAATTGGATGAGCCGAATACATGACATTCTGGAAATTATTAGAACGCCCTCAGTTTGCTTCATGTCAACTCATCGCAACGGAAGCCTTTCCAAAATACGAAAAACAAGATTTGAAACATCGGAACAGATTTTCCTGTCAGCCTCCTGATCGGCGCAAAAGGGAGTAATTACTTCTTTCTTTCTTTCTTTTTAAGCGAAATTATCCCTAATTTAATGCAAAATAGGTTTATGTAGCATTAAATATAACAACAATTATCACTAGATACATGTGTAACAAGCCGATTCCAATAAATCTAATTGCCTATTTAATCTTATATCTTTTCTTTCCTTTGCAGATTTCTCAGTCTTGATTGACTTTCTATATACCAGGATCCGTGCGTTATGGATTAAAGAAAGCTTGACAACCTACAGACACTGAACATATTCTTCCCGATTTTAAAAGAACAAAAACATTATCCGTTACATTGTGATGAAAAGTGAGATCATTTCTTTTTTCTTACGCATTAAAGTGTATACTACCTGGGTAGCAACATGGCGTCGATAAATTACGATATGATGTCGTCCGGGAAGGACCTTTTTGACTACAATGGATCGTCTATGGCTAGCGACTACTATGGTTCATCGGTTCCAGTCAGTCCTTACCTGGAAAGGAATCTTTCTGTTAAGATGTTTCTCACCGTATCTTTTACACTTAACTTCGTTGTCTGTGGGATAGGAGATACCTTTCTTTGCGTGTTGATATTACGTCATCAGAGACTCCGATCAGTGACGAACCTGTTGATAGCAAACTTGGCTGTTTCGGATGTCATTGTGGCCATCATTTGTGTCCCAATAAAACTGGTCTATTTTCTTCGGATGACCTGGGTCGGAGGTGAAGTATTATGCATATTAGTCGCGACGCTTCAGATCGTCTCTCTCTACGTCTCGGTAAATACACTCTTGGTCATAGCCGTCGATAGGTAAGTGTCGATTATTCATTATTTCGTCTGTCAGTCAGTCCGTCCGTCCTCTGTCCGTCCGTCCGTCCGTTCGATTTTATTACCCTAGCCTCGTCTACCCTACCATACCATACCATAACCCCCTCCCCACAGTACCGCTGCCGCATGGACACATTGGTAATGATTTGTAAACATGTTATTTGAGTTCATACAGTTTTACTTTCCCCCATTGAGTTTGTGTTGAGTCTGAGGATCTGACATACTTGTCTCTGTGTTAGACTACGTAAATCAGCCACTTTAATTAATGACCCTCGGATATTCAAAAGGCCCTTTCTAAAAAAAAAATCAAAAGTGGTCAGGAGTACATACAAGCCGAGACTGATAGCAGTATGATCCAATAATGGACAACAGTATATACAAATTTAATAATTTTGTACCTATAGAGTCATCCATTCACTGTTCCTTCCGTTCGACCTTCGCATCAAAAACGGCACCTCGTCTTATTGTTTTTTAATTACGTTTCTTTCCCTTATAAACGAAGATCTATGAAAACATCCTTTGAATAACGAACTGAAGAATGACATATCTAACCAGGGTACTAAGGACCCCAGTGATACCCCAGTAAGAACCGCCGTAAATCAAATCGGCGTTCCATGCCTTTTTCTTCATTATACGATACAGCTAAGGATCCATCGACATTAATGAAGCCCTTTTGATAGCCTATGTTCCCCGATGAGAGGGTTGAACTGTTGTAACATAAACATAAAGAGGAATTGATATCTTGCAGAGAAGATTGAAAAACAGGGGTCACATTTAGGGTTTTTTTTTTTTTTTTTTTTTTTTTTTATTCCGTGAAAAACAGGTAGGTTTTCAAATAACATGAACCAAGTTGAGCGGAAAGTTACAAACAGTAAAACGAGAGGACACAGAGGAAGTCCTGAGACATGCCTATGTCTAAAGTAAAGCCATATATTATGACATCAAAACGATACTAAAACAAAAGATAAGGAATTATTTATGATGTTTTATCAATTACATTTATACGCTTAGTGCCAAAACACTACATATACAGGAAATTTCAGAGAAGGGAAATGAAAAATGGAATTCAAATTTATCCATTAAATATATAGATAACATATCTTAATGTAAACGTCCCCCACACTCGTCGGTAGTTGTTTGATCACTTTCTGATGATCGATTTAGTGTCGGGCCCTTCACATTAATAACGAATTTTACTCTGATTTCTGAAATGAATTTTGTTCTGGCTTTGCAAATATTTGTATAATATTCAAATGAAAGATGTAAAATTAATCTGCTTTAAGTTTGAATTATCCGGATTATTCTCAAGCAAGCACTCAGTGCCAGGTCGGGCCCCTAGGTCAGTTATCTCACCGATATCGCCCGTCAGAAATTTTCATTTCCCCTTCTGGCTATGCGTGACGCTAGCGATGCACTGAGATCGTATTAACCGAGAGAACATAGATTAGTAGGGAGTGGAGGGGCGGGCTTGGACGATGGGGCATGGGTGGGGGTGATGGGTGAGATTGATGAGGCCGGCATCGTTGTATTTCGTAACCCAGAATAGCTAAACACAATTCTGCGGGTATATAATATTCAATTTGATACTCGGTTTGGAATGTATAGGCTGCGACAAGCAAGTGCTATGTTAAAGTTAACATTAATGAGCGATTAGCAGATTATCTACTCCTTGAATGAGTCGAACTACTCAGTGACATTGTCTTAATCCGATTAGCTATTGACCCTAGTCCTATGCCCACAGGTATAACGTTCTATGTCAGTTGAATGGTCTACCAATTAGGTTAAATTGGAATAAGATTGAAGAAGATATGAGAAGAACTTTAGATCCAATATTATAGTCAAGTCATATGCTTGATGTCAAGCGAATTATAAAACACTGCAGCAATATCATTCATTCTTTAAAAGAAAAGTCCAGGTCAAAATTTTTGATATGTTAAAAAGGAACATAATCTAAGCATTCTGGTGAAATTTGCATTCAATTCCAATGTACCGTTTTTTAGATATTGACAGTTGAAGTTGCCACCTTTCGTACCAAAAGTGAACTTGGAGCAAACAGGTGTGATATCAGTTTTGCACACTGATAAATGTGTACGTGTCTAAAGCACGTTAGGTTGGTATAAAGGCCTCTTCTTGTTTCTTTCACCGTGTCATCCCGATCATTCTCTCAATACCTTAAAGACATTTTACTGTTTCGCATTTGAATCTTTATGTCCGTTTACAACTTCTCTTACTTTCTAAAATTAGACATCTTCACAAACATCAACGGAAGTACAAAACAACGCAATTAAAATAGTATGCCCTGGCCACCAGCGGAACTCTTGTTTCCTTAAAGAACTTAACTTACATAACAAACATCTCCCTCATATCAGATCTTTCTAATTCATTCCTTGGTTCTGTTGTCAGTAAACACTCCAATTTTACGAGGAGAATGCATGTGTTATAAGATATGTTTACAAGAAATTTTTCAAATAACATGAATGCTGCGACGGGAATGCCGTTGGGTTTGGAAGAGGGTTGAGGGAGGGGGTTAAATGTGGGTAACATTCAACGTGCAAGGAAGTTAAATAATGAACTTATATGCATAAGGTACCAAGTAACGATGGTTGCAGTGAGAAATAAGGCTTCACTTGGGAAGGATGAGTTGGGGGGGGGGGAGGGTGTGGGAGGGAGGGAGGTGTTGAAAAGGGGAGGTTTTACCAATGCTAAATTCACATTAATCAGATCTTAAAATCGCGCTGCTCTGTCTATAACTTTAGACACTTTGTCACTGTATCTGTAGATCTAGAAATTGTCACAATGTCTAAGTTACCCTTTAAGTCGTGCGCTATATTTTATAAGACTTGCGATCGAATCAGGGACTTATTGACGACCTTTTTTTCTTTCTCACTCTCTCCCTCTCTCTTTTTGGGCAAGACAGTTAACAGTCGTAAAATGAATTACCGTAGCTTATAGGTAACACCTGTGATAAATTTGCTTACGTCTGAAACATAAGCCTCAAGAAACCTTTCCTTGTGCCCACACAATTTTTACGACAAAAAAACGTTGCCTTTGGTGTTCCCTGATAGCTGCTTGTATATATATACTATAGGCGGCATAGATTTCTCCCTTAAAACTTCAAACTTACAGAAAGAGAGAAAGGAAAACCAGAGAAGAAAAGAGAAGAAAATTGTACGCCAAAGGTTTAACGTGTTTAAATCCCCAATCAAAGAAACCCAAATTGAGTCTAATCTATGCCGCAATATGAATGACAAAAATATGTGATCAAGATACAAATTTACAATCGATTGGCTTCATTAATATTTTCGATTGTATAAGTGATATGAATTTGACAACGTTTTGATAACACTTTCACAAGCTGTCTAAGCTCCAACTTCGATGCTACTGCAGGCGATCTTGACAAATCGGTGAAGTAGAAGGTTATATAATTATATTGGTATATTGGAAAATAACTGCTTTCATTAAAAACGGCATAATTTAGCATACAGATGTTGTCACACCGTTAAAAGATTTTGGATCGGCTGTTTGTAAATGTCATTAATATAATTTGTTGCAAATATATTTGGAACCCCCCCCCCCCCCAAACCGCATCTATCTCTCCAATCTTGTGTACTTATAAAAGAAAACTGAAGTAAACACACACACATCGGTAAGTATTCAGTGTACCTAAATCTATACCATGGAGGTCTATGTATAATATGTGTCTAATTTGAATGAAGGGAATAATGAGCTGCAACAAACAAACAGCCAGTCTGTAATCAGCTGATACATATCAGCTGATACTCTTAGCTATTGTACAGTTGTGGGACATGAGCAGTAGTAACATGTGTTACAAGTGGCAACAGTATAGTGACTGTATTAGCAATGTGTTTGAAGTACAGGAGGTACGGTACCTCTTGATTCCAGTTCACACCTCTCTTTAAATTACGCCTATTCGTCATGCCGAGAAAGAAGAAAGGCCATGTTCGGGTATATCCATAAGGCCTTTACTTATAGCATAAAACGACTAGAATGATAACACTTCGTTTTAGAATCGCACAGTAAAGGTCTCGCACTTATGGTCGGTACAGCAACTAATATTCATGTTCCACACCCGTGCATCAGTAATTACTACTTTGTGTTCGTAAACATGTGTAACACATGTGTTACAGGACATGAGCAGTAGTAGTTAATGTACGAGCTATGAGTACACTCGGGTGTACACTGTATCGCAAAGGGGTATATAGCTGGTGTGCCAATTTAATTTTGTGCAAATAATTGCCTAGCATTTAAGAGGTGTAATTTCCACAATTATTATACAAAGAGGATGGTACACTGTATATCCCCCCCCCCTTTCTTGTATTACATGTGGTTTACACTAATGTGGAAAGTGTCTGGGCAACGGAATGTTCATGATCAAATCCATCTTTATTATAATAACTCACTCATTAATCTTTATGTGAAAAAAAACATTTTGAAAAACAGGTTTTTTAAATATATAAATAATGTCATCCATTAATTCCCGTCTCAATTTGAGTTGAAACTTGATATTGGATTTAGGTAAAATTGCATACAAAACGCAAGAAGCTTATCATTGCTCTACTATAGACAGTGAACCTACTCTCTTATTATTTAAATGTTTTTGTTTTGTTTTTGTTTAATACCATTGCCGGATTTGATATCGACTCCAGCGACAGAAGACTAAATGCCTCTTTACGCCTCTTTATGCCCTCTTTATGCCCTCTTTATAACAGTTTGGGGTTTAATGGTAAATCCGGAGGTTGACTTGCTCAGTATACATACCATCAATCATACCACGACACATTACTTCTAAGGTTCTTTTATTAATGTTTCAGAGATTTTATTTATATCCATAATGGCGTCTGGGGTGTCAAGTCTATACGAGGTTCACTTGTAGAACGGGATTATTATTGTTGTAAGTCCATGCAGCTTAAATCTGCATTTTACGGCGAATTTTACGACATTTTTTTGTGAAACCATATTTTTGAAGGAGGAGGGGGAGGGGCGGTACCATATTTTTTGGGTAATAAATTGGGCCCATTCATGAAAAAAAACAGATGAAAGTATCTGGTAGTCCATAGTCTTCCAAGCCATATGGACTTTATATATAGTCAATGGCAAGCGAAGTCCTGAAGTATTAGATCAAACCGGAGTTTATCGACCCGGTAGATCTATTTATTGAGCATTTGGCATGCCATAGCACTTCCGTGAAGTGCTCTGTAGTGAACCATAATGGGATATCCGATCCGGGTGTATGAAATGTTCAGGCGTCAAGTGGTGAATATTGAAGAATATTTAAACTATAAATTAAGTCTATAATAACCCCAAAGTTGTGCTAAACATACCAAACGCGCGAGAGTCCCCAGGCTGTATGTTTTATCCCTGTTGCCTTGCCCCACAGCCGACCGCCCCACCCCCCTGCATACGCCATTACGATAACAGAAATACTGATATCCCTTTTGCTGTATTACATTATTTTGTTACCGATCGATTAAGCCAATACAGTTCTATTACCGACTATGAATATTAACAACATTTTTCTATTTCATAAATGCATCACGTCTAACCTAAATACAGTTCTCCCCCAAATTATGCTTACAAAATGCAGAACTAAATACATTTTTGACTGTAAATAATTTTATGAAATATAGATCTTACATTCATATTCCTTTAAATTCGCTCTTTACTGAGTAGACTTTACAGTACGAATAACCTTGTAATTTTTAGTTCTATATGCTAATATAGACCTGTGTATGATTCCTTAACTTTGTTTAAACTCAAAAACCCTGTTGATATAGAAAAAGAATGACCTTCATGTCAAACCTAGCCTTACAATTGTTACTTTTAGCACGGGGTGGGGTGGGGTGGGGGGGCATCGGTGTCGTATACCAGTCGTATCGAAATTTGTTTTAAAAAAAATGTATTTAAAAAAAAAACGGCTGATATAGAAGAAGGAATGACCTTCATGTTCATTTCAAGCCTAGCCTTTACAATTGTTAAATGATGTCTATATAATGTTCAGTTTCGAAAGCATTTTCATTTTTTTTTAAATATATTTATCCTAAAATTTGCTTTCTGTCTGTGTATACACGTAATTGCATTTCATGAGTTTAAAAAAAAAATCCGGGAATATCCCCTATAAAATGATGTAAGAAAATATTACTTGCAAGAGTGATCGATGGAGGGAAATCATTACGGCGTCTCTCTGCATCTCTCATGTTCATCATCAAAGAAGGAGTCAGAGAGCTCATCACGGAAAATCCCATAAATCAAACCCCTTTTCGCTAATTTCATGGTTAGTTAGAGTTCGTTTTCTGAAGTCACGTGCTGCTGTACTTCGTTATGATATGTACTATGTGTCCATGTGAAACTAAGAAAATGTTGAACCCTCAGGATCAGACAAAAAAAAATGTCAAGTTCTCTCTATAAAAATTCATGAAGTATCTTTTCATTGGCGACTGATACAATTACGTTATGGATGACATTTAACAGACTTAGAGATTTATGTTTGATATAGCGAGGATTTTAGCCAGTAAATTTCAAAACGAAACGGATCAAAACCAGAATTTAGTTGAACTCTCACGTCGTCTACTAGACTGCTATACTGTGATATGGGAAAGATATATGTGAGTTCAAACTTGGTTTTATTTACACAATTAACACTAAAAAGCATATTATTTACAGGAATCCAGAATTTTTTGTCCTCAGTTTCAATGAAACAGCTTTCTGAAGGGTTATATGGTGTAAGATCTTACAAAGCAGTCTTTTTTTTTCCTTTTATATTAAATCTCGAAGGGTTTAGGTGTCTGGTGAAGATATTGCAGAAATTGATTCATGTCATAAACAGTTTTGTCTGCTTGAAACGAATTAATAACAATAAATAGTAAAGCATCCTGATCTGAGGGGCTGTGACCAAACAACTGCCGAGGTCAGTTGGTAGGACATGTGATGGGGGGGGGCGGGGGTTGTTTTACTGATATTTCCATTACACCTATGACATCGCTATATAAGGTCACCACCCAACTAACAGGCGGCTATAACGGCATGGGTAGCTCAGAAAGCATATAGAGTATCTATATAGGGTTTGTGTCCTGAGGTCACAGGTCACAGGTTCAGACCTAAAGTCTACAACTTCTTTGTTCTTTCAAAGTTGATTACAATATTTTTTCCAACCTTCCTTCCATTGTTGATTTAACGTTTTAACAACAAGAACTCTTTAATCATCAAGGTGATAGTGTATTCACACAAACGAACAAGCAAGCAAACAAACATACATTTTTTGGGGGTTCATTTTATTTTCAGTCTAGATATTGAGCATATATACATGTTAAACATAACACAAATAGTGGAATAAAACAATGTAAATAGAGAATGATAAACGAATATACTTAACGATAGTTTTTTTATATACTATATACCCAGGCGGAGTGTATAGCCTAGTGGTTAGCGCCGGCGTCTCCCAATCATGAGATCCCCGGTTCGATTCCCCGCCGACAGCAATGTGTGTCGTCTGGCAAGGGTGTTGTTCAATAACAACTTCCCGACATGGACGTTAAATGGATGTGTGCCGAGAGATTGGCTTCGGTCAGCTTGCGAGTCTACAAGCCTCCATGGCTTCTTTCGCGAGTTCCTGCTTGCGGGAAGATCACATATACATACATACATACATACTATCATACATACCTTTTGCAAAATCTTTTAATTTATTGTACATATGGCGATCCAGATCCAGCTCTCAATTTTTATTATCTGAAATTAAGTCCAAACATTCTTGGGGGGGGGTGGAAGGTCATTTATTGTTTCTGCCCCTCGTTTATGGAACCAACTCCCCTTAAAAATCAGACAAGCAGCTACTCTCTCTAACTTTAAGAAGAGCATCAAATCCCACTTAATGACAGAAGCTTTTATATAATCTTGAACCATTATTTTTTCTTCTGTCATTGTTTTGTACTATTTTGTATTATTTGTATCATTTCTAATTGTCAATTGCTCCATGAACATTCTTTGAGTGGTGTGTGCGCATTATAAGTCGTAATATTGTTATTATTATTATATGGAAATAGTGGTTTTTCAATGCAATATGTTTCTCAACACTAAGGATAAAATCTACAGCGCTATTAAACTGAGCGCGGCTCGGACTGATTTCTTGCATTTTACATTTTGTAAGTGAAATATTTAGCATGTAGTTTGAAAAAAAAATCAAATGTTTGTCCAAAAAGCCAAAAAGAAATAATTTTGAAAAATATTCGGTTGTGAAGAAAACAACATGAAATTATAGCATTCCAAAAACTCGTAACCCTATCACAGTGCCAAAAGAGGTGGGGCATATCCCTCCATAAAAAGTTTTTATTGCTTATTTGAGACAACTTGTACTGACAAGTCTGCTAGGCTATATAGGAAGGTGTTTATTGCATAGCTGTATGTGATACTATACGCAGCACACATATTGGTTAATAGACACCCTTCATCATAATGGCATTCCCATATGGAGGACGATGCATTGCGGAAGGTTTGATGGGAATTAAATTAAAATTGAAATCCCTCAGCCACCATCGGTGTGGACGTTGAACCTTACAATCATTATCCTCTGGTAGCGATAAACTCATAAATAAATTATAGGTCTATGGTCGTGAAAACTGACCCAAGTATCTAGGATGCAAGTTCATTCGAAGAAAGTATGGATGATCTTGGCTATCCTATCACAGTATTTTGCACTACATATATATACATATATAGGCTTCAAATCAGCCTATACTCTTCATCCTATACGAAAAACTGCTATATATGCAGAATTTTTCGTATAGGTCCTTTTCATTTGTGTGGGAATGGGAAGGAGGGAGGATTGGGTAAGTTTGCTTGAGATACCAAAACCTCATATTTATGCTTGGTCAATGTTGATTCTGCGAATGATCGTCTAAATGTTTTTCTATAAATCTATAAACCATCATAAATCTGAGACGGGTCGCGGATTTCTCAGCCTTTATTAGCTTAAATAATAAGGTAATATATTAATCGAAATAATTTGTCCATCGATATAAATGGTTCAAATCACTACAGTTTTATTGACATTTCTGAAGCGCGAATATATATTGATTGAAGCCCTAACGAGAGTTATTTAATATTTAAACGTTCATTTCCTTTCTTAATGTGACTCTTCTCTCGCTTTTGTCTTAGTCTGTGCACCGTATCATGCTTGGCAAGAATAAAAACGGGGTTTCATAACTTTACATATACATATTCGATTTTACATTTTAATACAACAACAACAACAATAATATTAAAGAAGCGAATAAAGGCAAACAAGAAAGAAAGATGGAAGAGAAAAACAAATGCGTGGTTTATTTGGTATTATTTGGTATTATATGGGTCCATGGTTTATGTTAGCGTAAAATGAGATACAAGAAGAGACGTAAGTGTAAAAATCTCTTTAGCCTAATCAGTTTTCATTTCTTCAATTTCTGGCAGATTTATCGGTATCTTCTGGCCACTCCGACCACGTCTAAAGAAGTCAACACTATTGTTCATCATCGTTGCGATATGGGTCGTGTCTTTTCTCGTGGCCCTACCGACACCGCTATTCGCCGGCGTGCAATCAGGGACCCATGGCGGGCGCCAAGTTAACCTTTGCCAGGAACACTGGTTCGACAGAAGACTCGCTAAAGCGTACGTGTGTTTCATTACTGTTACCGAGTTCTTGCTGCCTTTCTTCCTCATGGGCTTTATTTACTTCAGCATCGCCCAACGGTTATGGTTCCATCGGACATTGCCGGGAAACCAGACCGACCAGAACCGGGAGATCAGTTTGATCCGCAAACGGAAGACCATCCCGACATTGATCACGGTCGTGGTCGCGTTCTTCTTCTGTTGGGCGCCATATTATTGTTATAATCTCGCCTTACAGTTCGATTCTTCGGGAGCAGGTGACGACGAGTCACTTCTATCGACTTATTTCATCGTCGAAAGTGTAGCCATGTTGAACTCAGTGATCAGTACCATTATTTACTTATTTATGAGTCCAATTTTCCGCGCCGAACTCGTCAACCTTTGGAAGCCCCTGATGTACGGACAGAGATTTGAGAGGCGGTTAAAATACGAATCACAGAGGCATGGCAGATATCACATATCGTCTCGTACAGGAAGTAACATCTCACACACGAAGAACGGTTCATTGAATGTCGTCCGTAAGAGTTCTCATGAGACCGGAGAGGCGCGTCTTTAACTTACAGAAGAAAACGAAAAGGAAAGAAAAAAGAGAGAGTTTTAACCAACCTAATCGTCTGAAGGGTTTTGGTCATCGTGTTTGCGTGCTTGTACTATGAAATTACACAGGTGGTGTTCATGTTATACTGTTAAAAACCTCTCACATCCCGACATGTGAGGATGTTCTGCCCATATATTATCCTACTCAAGGGTGTCTGCTAGATGGACATTAACAATACATAGGGGAATACGACAACGAACATGAAAAATACGGGGGGGGGGGGGGTGAGGACTAAAGCTATTGGATTTAGAATGTGTTGTCCTTTTGAGGTATCAGTTTATAGGAGCGGTGCCCAAGCGCCTTTTTCCACCCTATAGAGGCGCTTTTAATATTTGAACATGTTAATTAACGGGCGAAACAATAAGCCAATATACACTTTAGAGTAAAGAGCTAACAACATGTAGACTGGTTTTTGTACTTATATGTCATCCTTGGAAGGTAATACAACGCTGCATATAGAACTTGATTTCGTATTAGATGATGTAAACTGAACGGAGTAATTGTAAAATTTGTTACATTAACTTTTAGACTTGAAGGTCCTCAGTATAACTTTTAGAATGTTAAACATTGCTAAATGTTCTCTCAAATGTACTTTCTGGAAATTTCTTATTCTTCTAGTTATTCACATACACTTCATGAGGAGTGGTTCAGATACGGGACAACGAATGTGCCTCAGTAGGGGGCAGGGGCGGGGGGGGGTTGGAGGTGGCAGTAAAATATTTTCTGAAGTTTGTTCATGAGTGACCATTAATAGAATTTTAAGAGTATCTTATACTAAATATTGACTGTAATTCTTTACGAACTTGGGTTGTTGTAACCATGGTAACTACATGTGATAGTTGTCAGAAAAAAAAGTCCGAAATCGAATCACCAAAAATATGCACACTGAACATTCTTTACAAACTTGGGTTGCTGTAACCATGGTAACTACATGTGACAGTGTATATAGTCTGACTATTATAATTAAACTATAAGGGTAGTATATATAAAGGTCTATATAGGAAACACGTCTTAGTAATTGTCCAGCTGTCCATGCTAATCTTTAAACCAGTTGTAAGTATTCAATTATTGTACAGATGAAAGTATTCTAATTTTGATGACGATAAATGCAAACGAATTAATGACCTTTTTATCACGGTCGGCCTGCAGGTGCTCTGTTTATAAAAAGTCGTTACGTCGCGGAATTGGTACTGTTCTTTAAATATAGTAAGTAAGTAATACATGTGATATTATGTTGTACGAAAGTATGACAGTCTAAATTGAACTGACAACACATGTTACAGGGAATATAAACAAGATACTTAGTTGGGTGGGTAATTTCCCACTCAGTAAAATACATTTGTGAGTCCAGCGAGGAAATTAATTTAACCCATTAATTAATGTTTCCCACAAGATTGTTATATCAAAGATATGTACAACAACAATCAAAACACCGGGGCCTGTCACAAGTATAAGAAAGAGAATTATTCATATATGCATATTACATACGTCAAGTTTATTATTTACATATTTTTGGTATTGGTGAAATGGACAAAAAGTGGTGTTAAGGTATTGTCACCTGGATTAAATGAAAAATGATAAGTCTGAATTTGTCGAAGGATTTTATAATTACTATATTTAAATGCATGGAAAATCAGCTTATTCAATCTTATACCCACCGAGTAAATTACAAAATAGGTGGGTAAATCAATGAATGCTGCCCACCGAGTAAATTATTCATATTTCCTTCCCTGACTTGGATATGACCGTATATGTCCTGTAATATGTCCTCAAAAGTATGGATATATATCCTGACCCTTATGTCTATGAATATGTCATTGTAATATGTCCATGTCTTCGTGATACAACAACCGACCTTTTACAACAAAGATTTCTAAGGCATCCCTTTTGTTTTAAGGGCCTCTTATATCCTACGTTAGCTGATTTGTGGTATTATACAGTTATAAGAACAGCTAACATGAACTATATTCCACAATTACAGTATAGTGTGTTCATACACCTGAAACGTTAAACCATTGTCCCCGGAAAATGTCCTTAAATGGACCTAGGTACTAGAAGTGACGCTGTTGGCATGCAGAGCGGCGGTTAAACCGCGAGCGATGCACGACCGCAAACGCGTGCCTATTGCTGGTGCGTGGTATATCTAGTCTAGCTATATAGATGATTATTTCACATAGGTTTCATCAAACAGTGTATTTCAATCTTATTAGTGAATACCCCCCACACCCCCTCTCCCCTCCCACCCTCCTGTCTCCCTCTCCTCTGCCCACTAGTGATAACGATAATGTTTGTGAAAGTTGTATTTATTTATGGAGTCTGTAAAAACTGGTTTTGAAGAAACCATTACAAGGAAAATAGTCAGATTTGAAGTAACTGTTGTGGTAACAGTAGCACACTACCCATATACATTAAACTGAATCAACCAGACAACTAGTAGTTAAAGGATACGTTTGTCATGATGGACACTTCATGAATACTCTCTTTTCTTTTCTTTTTTCCTTTTTATTTCATTATCAACTTCCAGAGTTGATCAGAAAGGTTTTTTTTTTACAATAGTCATATCGTATGAATGTTCACTTTCATAAGGTATATGCTTCTTAGAGTATAATCCCAATACATGGTATATATTTAACGTTGCACTCTGCTCAACATAACTGACAATTGGTTTTTCATGTCAAATCAATAAGTTAACTTCTGAAAGTGCCATGTGAGACACGAAGCACTGCAGGTGTCAGGCTCAGAAGATCTCATTTAAAGGAGTTGAGTTGTAGAATGCATTTTAAAATATAGACCTCTGCATGCACTATATCACCAAACCATTAGGATATGTCGCTGTCGGAGGTTCATCTACATACTAACTTCGTTTTGAGTTACGGCTTTAAGTGTTTTCACACTTTGAAGATTTTCTTTCGACCTCAGATGACATGTACCCTGTACCAATCACAAACAGGTTCTTGTAACACTCGATAAGTTAGATTTTCAGGTAAGATATCAAGTGGAAATAGTCTTTCTCGAGAGTCACACCCGGTTATAACAAAAGTAAAAAATACCCCGAGTTCCAATTTATGTGACATGGAAAAAATGCTGTTCATTTACGAGCCTCTCTCAGTTCTTCGTTTATCAATAGTAGATAGTAAAGAGGTGACTTTAAAAAAAGAAAATTCACAGTTTTTGACAGAACAAAGTGTAAGTTTCGAGATTCCAAAGTCATATAAGTGATTTCATAATCGTTCTAGACCAAGCTGTTTCGAGAAATATTCTATGAATGTTGTATGATATACCGTTGTAAGTTAAGAGCAGTTAACCTCTTTAACCTTTGACCTCATACAAGATTAACGCCTTTACGGCTGAACTTGAAGTAATATTTATATAGGCCTATTCGTTTGAAATTAAGATGTCCATATATGTACATATATATCATAAGTCGTTTTTATCTGCATGAATAATTTTGCCATCATATTTTTATTACGGTATACTTTGTGTGATTGTTCAGCATACTCTATTGAAAGGACTTAAAGAGTCAAATGGTGTACAGAATCAAAACAATTTGACATTATCAATTGATGTTGCTATGGCAACAGAAGGCATGACCAATGTAAAAAAAAAAATGACTGTATAAAATCGAGAATGGTATTGTCAACAACTCAATACAATCGTCATTAATGCATTATAATATATGGATTTGAGTGAATACAAGTTTAAACAGAAAGGAGAATTCATTTCTCATCTCATTGTTTGTTTTGATACTATTTTCATACACACATATATATACACAGATAAACAAATATATTCATCGTAATGAAATCGTAATGAGTTGGAAAATCAAGAACAGTGAAAAACTTCCAGCCTCCACTGGCTGTATATATATATGCTTATATATATATATATATATATATATATATATATATATATATATATATATATATATATATATATATATATATATATATATATATATATATAAAGAAAATAGAATATAGAAATTACTGCGGGTTCCGATCTAATGTACCACGTGCACTAAAATATAGATTCTTCCATAGTTCTAAACTAAGGTAGCGAAATTCAATCATTCATTCATTTAAATATCGTTAAGATATAACGTTGGATATTACTCACTATGCTGAAGGATGTGACATTCCAAAAGTGACGATATGACATTAAACATCATGTTCGTGCGTTAATAAATTACATTTTTAAAACACTAAGTTTGCAATCTTGGCACCTTCTACGTTCCTTCCCCTTCACACACACACGCGCACCCAAACACCCGCCCAAGAAAATACTGAAATGAACTGTTACAATTGAAATGACGTAGGGCCTTTATGTGGATTCTGTAGGGCCATTATCATTCTCTGTTGTTTATTTACGAATCAGTTTACATTTGAGAGCAATGACCATTCCATCGTAGCGTACGTGTGCTGAGTTACAGTCAAACGTCAGCAAATCTTGTTATCTGACAGTCGAGAAGTGAAATTCATCTAAAAGGTATGCGTTTATTACGTTTGTATTCAAAACGGTTATCTCTTACCGTGAGAAATCAGTTTTTATAGCCCCTTTTTAAAACAGAAGTTATTCCTCAAACAACTGCATTAGAAGAAGAAAAACGCGAACAAAGTTCTGCAGAATTCTTCTCCAATGTAAGCAGTAAGCAGGAATTGTTTAATGTTATATTTTAGAAATATCATACTAATGGTTAAAGCGTCCAATCTAGGATCAATCATTATAGAAACACATAATCACTTTACCAATAATATGAAGACAACTACAGTACACAGTTATACGACACATGGACTTGATTACCAAGTAAGAAGAGGCAGTCATGGCAAGCCGAATGTGCAATAATACGAAAAACTCAGTTATCGGCGATACGTAAAGACGACAGATGTTCATGATTTCATTGTCGAAGGTAATTATCGTTAAATAAAGATTTATTGAATAGTTAATTTAATTCCAACTTGATAATCAAGTCGACCCATTTGCTAAGATTTACTCTATTCCTCCTTTTTTTATACATTTCTTTGCCAATTTCAACTGCACGAAAAACATATTCATCAGCGTCAAACCAAAATCAACGGGTAGCATAGATGAACGCGGGAATTCTATATATCATTTCTCGAATGTTCCGTTGACCTGTGGATGATAAAAATCACTATTTAAAATATTGGAATTTGGTACGGTCTCACAGACGACAGTTTTGAAGTAAATTTTGTGGTTGGCCCCTGTAAACAAAAGCCACGTGTCCCATTGCCCATCAAGCTCTCGCACCCCACTCCCTCCCCAAAATGAACCACTCTTCTGGCGCCCTGGCCTTTAAGGTCGTAATAAGAAAATGACTGATTCATGCGACATATTTTTAACGTTAAACAATGGTAGTAACCGAGAGGTTTCAACATTTTATGGAGAAATGGAGCGCTGCGTTGACACAAAATAAAATAATGTAGATTAAAAATATTATAGGTTTATGTTTTTTTTTCCTTGCGATGTAGAATTCTGCTTTAAAAGTAAAGTAACCGTATATGTGTTTCGGCAGAAAACCTCGTGTATTTTTTTCAGGGAACGCCTATAGCAAATTCTAACAGTTAAAATGTAGTTAGCGCCATCGATTAATAGAGGGCGTCATTTTCAAACTGCCAATGGTATATAATCCTACGTCAACTTCCCTATTCACATACGCACTAAAACTGTCAATTTGAAAGTGGATTTTGAAGTATATATTCAAGTTTCTACTAACCCATTCACCATCACGTTGCATTGCAGTATCCAGGACTTACGGAGGGTGTTGGGAGTCGGGTGGGGGGGGGGGGGTAGTTGGGTGCGGGGGGGGAGGGTACGCGAGTATCCATCGATAAGAGGAACTAGAAATGCCTAAGAATACATCGGTGAAAAGTAAGGAACGCCACCACAACGAAGAGTAGGTCCTACATAAATTTTCAGTGCGTACCTTATTATGATCAAAATTATGTATGTAGAAATGTCAATTATTTCAAAAAGGTGGCGGGCTCCATGCCTGGATACTCGTTGCGTTGGCTATTCCTGGTATCTACCTTCAATGCTCCGTACGTACCATGACCGTGTTGATTTTCAGTTTTAAATGACCAAATTTCTTCGGAAGGGAATTTCGAATCTGTACGGATTGTAAGTCGCATTGTTTACTCTCCAAAGGCCTAAAGTGGCCGTGAAATTTGTTTTCAAATATAATGCATTATTCACGTCAAATGTATTCACTTTCTAGAATAACGTATGTAGTTTTACATACGTTTTTATAGAAAACAAAGTTTGCAAGCTTTAACTTTTCAAAATCGGTTTGGATAATATCGGCTCTAACGGTGGCGATGATGGTGGAGAAGGGTGGGGGATGGGTGGGGTGGGGAGATGGGGGTGGGGAGATGGGGAGATGGGGAGTGGGGAAGATGATTCATCCCAACAAGAAAGAAGTTTTCGTATGATTATATTGGACCACGCTTCCTCTATTGGTCGAGTACTGCAAACATCTCTGGAATAATACAGTTGATATATATATTTATATATATTTTTGTATCGATTCATTAAAAGTAACAATCACCTCGTTCCACCATTTGCCAGAAAATAAACTTCATAACGTTCGCACGAAACAGTACACTAGTGTACTGATGTACATTGACTTTAGTTAAGTACAACAATGCTAAATTAAGCTTTATATCAATATGGAATAATCATCGCGTTAAGTAATTCGGAACTGTGTATGCCTCACTGCGTGGTTTTGGGTTGTAACAGCTGAAAAAATAGACATTTCCGATTCAAACAAAACTGCATATTAGAAATGTTGCGCTATTTTTAAAATAACCACAATCTCCGAGATAAACAAGACGTGAAGGGCACCCCAAAACAAAAATTGTCATTTTTTTGGAATTTTGACAGGGAAGCCTCTGGTTATAGGTGAACGCATCTTACTTTAACCGGAAAGGGCTCGAACATGCCAAATGCAATAGGTTTATCTCTAATAAGTTCTAAAGTTTAAATGCATTCGACTATTAATCTCGCTTCGGTAAATTAAAATTTGAAAGGATGTTGACAGCGAGGGGGGGGGGGCTGTGGGGAGGGGGGCTGGAGAGTAGTGTCAGACTTGTTCGATGTTGATTTTAAATATATATAGTAAAGCTAAAAGAGTGTCTAACGTTTGTGAGAATGAATAACAAATGAAGCAAGGTGTATTTCCAAGTGAGTCATGTTTATTCATCAGTTTCAAAAGCTGTGCAGATTAACAACAGTTCATAATGAATATTCATATTTACAGACAAGCGATTGCGAAATAAATACTGATTCCTGTTAACAATTCTCTTATGATGTCTTCCGTGTCTTTAACATTCTCTGTAATACTGATTCCGGTTGCCATTAAACTAATGGGATATTTTGTTTTATATGCGTTCCTTGAAAACCTGACCGTGAGTGTGAAACTTACAATCCTTCGTAAACGATACACGGTATTAACACAATTAATGATTCATTCTACTCTGCCACTTCCATAAAAAACAAAATATGATCTGGAATACACTAATTGGTATTTTCCGTGTTGCATTAATTAAGTTACGATATATCTATAAGTACACTAGTCTCAATCTACACATTAGGCTATATACAACAAGAAAAAAGAAAGAAAAAATAACAACAGTAAACACAAACAAACAAAAACAAAAACACTAAACTACATAAAATATAGAAATCTTGCAGTAAGCAGTATTGATGACATTTATACAGCAATGATAATATTCAATCACAGCATTGATGATACAATAAATTATGATAATTTAAACATTTGAATTTGTTATTTACGAATGCACAAATGCAAGCAGCTTCTCACACAAACTGTACAGCAACTAACCACTGACCATTGGTAATTCGTCACACCCAACATGTGTAATGTATAAGTTAGACATTCGCAAGGGAGTCACTATAGTGCACACTATACGTGTCGTATGAATAACCTAGTGTATCCTACAGGACTTCCTATAGGGTTTAGCCACAAACCGGCAAATGCAAATATTTACCTCGCAGGTCCCAAGTACCAGGCCCGTAGCCCGAGTAACCGATTTGGGGGGCACATCAACGCAGGAGGATCGGGGAGGGGGTGGCTGTACCCATCCCCTGTGAGACATTGATGCTTATCTCAGGGGGTTTAGATGCTAAATGATGCAAACTTTATATATTCCATCTTACTTTTTTTATAATGAAAAAAAAAAACACGGGCACGATTTCTACATCCATTTTCGATTTGTAACTTCTTCTTTTTATACAATTCGGTTATTGATTCTATTTGGCTTTTGATATCATCACACAAATAAGAAGTAAATATACATCATGATAAACACTTTTTTTTTTATGAAATCCAGACTTTTAGCAGAAAAAATTCTGAGGAAACAACAAAAAGGAATATCGCAAATCTTGTTATGCACATTTGTATCAACGTCAACCAGCATTGGTCCCTGGTTTTTACTGTCGGTTACCTCTATGCAACGAGGCCCGATGTGTATGACAATTATCCATCCCCTCCCTCCCCCCTTCCCACCCAAACCATTGCAATTAAAGTAGATGTAGACTATATACTTCACTATAGATGCCTGAAATTTAAAATTCATGTGAAGTCTTGCATTGAAAGTTTAAATCAAATTTTATATCACATTTTTCTCTCACTCTTTACAATTTGAGCTTTCAAGACACTGTTACCTTCATACATCAAAGTATATATATTTTTTTAATGTTCAAATGACATTATTACAGCATTACTCATACAATCTGCATATTATTTACATAACCTCTAGATGTCTAACTATATTTTGTAAGCACTAATCATAATGTCAAGAGAAAAAATTCTTAGCCGTTAGAAAAATATAGCAGAATTGTAAAAGAATAAATAGATTTGTACCTTACGATTTCTGTTTCTAACCAACACATTGAGCATAATTCCCAGTCAACATGACTGCTGTTTACATCGATAATTTCTAGATAATTCTCTCATTACTGAATCGACCAGTGACAACAATCTTTCACAAATGATACATTTATCCAAGTGAATTCATCATCGATAGCTCTATTTCAGCTTACTTATACAAAAACAATTTTCCAATCTGCAATCCTAGTCACCGGTCAAGACTGTGACCCTGTAGACTTTCTGTAGACTATCATCAGCCAGCATGTTGAGATCATCATCAGTGATGATCTATCTGGAAGCTATTTTAGGTTATCATCAGTCCTGTGTTTATGATTATCACCAGTCACTTTTTCTAGACTATCATCTGTGATGTGTTTTATGATTATCATTAGTCAGCATTTTTAGATCATCATCAGCCCTGTGTTTATGATTATCACCAATCAGCTTTTCTAGACTATCAGCAGTCTTGTGTTTCATGATTATCATCAGCCTGCATTTTTAGATCATCACCAGTCCTGTCTTTATGATTATCACCAGTCAGCTATTATAGACTATCATCAGTCATGTGTTTTATGATTATCATCAGTCAGCATTTTTAGATCATTATCAGTCCTGTCTTTATGATTATCACCAATAGCTGTTCTAGACTATCATCAGTCTTGTGATTTATGATTATCAGCTTTTCTGGACTATCAATAATAACCAGTTCCAGACTACCAACCAATATATAGATAGAGCCGCTTGTTGACTTTTGTTGCTAATACGATCTCTGCCACACAAATATACAAAATAAGTTTGATATGACATTTCAGCTTAAGAACGATTCGCACGTTATGCCCTTGTTTGTGTTCAATGTGACTCAAATCTGGAAAGAACTATGTTTCTGATAACTAATGTGTTAACATTATTATATTTACCAAAGAATATACCAAACACTACACTGCTATATTGCGATAGGATTTCCAGTACATTTTCAATGCAAATGATAAGCTTATGACATTTAACAAGGGTCCTTTGCGCGACCGTAAGGTTAATGTCTAATATCTCAGCAAGTTAATATACATATTGTAATTATGAATTTCTTTGCAGAAATTGAAAGAAGAAGATATTATTGAATATAGCGGGATGGAAGTTTTTATATAGGTTAGAAATATAACCCAACCCGTCTCTATGTATTGTCTTCAATGAATGTTTTCTCTCTCTCGGGAATATTAAAGCACTAATACTCATCAGTGCCTACAATATTCTGTAAATTATTTACAAAACAGAATTTCCGGAGACCTTCACATAAACTTCTAACAGATCAAGCGGTTGATTTTGTTACATATGATGGACTGTTTTCCCCTTACAGAATAAATAATTCAAAATCTTGTTAAAGACAAGGTTGTTACTTCATCCTCCCCCCCCCCAAAAAAAAAATATATGTATATATTAAAATGTGAAGCAAGCTCAAGTTCACCGAACTCTCTCCACCCACCTCTACTTCTCGCTCTCTTTCTCTCTAGTATATTCTCTGACATTGGGGATTATTAAGTTAACCATGGAATAATAACGAACTTGACTAGCTGGCAATGTGCCAAAAGGGTGAAAAAGTCTTGAAAAAGTAGTCGATCTGGCTAATAGAAGTTAAGATAAACGTGCACGTACTCTCTACAAACAAGGAAAGGGATAGGGATGAATTCATTTCATTTTTTACATTTATTTCATAAATTTAGCTAGACTTGTAACCCAACCCAACCATTCCCCTACCCCACCCTCAACCTGCTCTTAAACTCCGTTCACTCGCCTTAAATGCCATCGAAAATAACGACATGTATATAGGAGGTCAGAGGAGCAGTTTTACTCTATGATCCCCCTCCTTGCATCCACCAATACGGACCACAGCTAGCCAGTATAGAGCACGTTTAATTCTTTGAGAGTGATATTGTAAGTGTCAAATGTTCCTCTGTCCCTCCTGAGCATGCGCTGATACGTCGCCGGTACCGATGTGGTAAACCAGTTTGATATATCATCAATACACTCAGGGCAACTAATCATACATATAAATGTATAATAAAAATCCTGCATTATACAGACAGATTCGTGTCATATATTGAATAGTTCGTATTTTTTATATACATTTTATTCAAGCATTTACATTGGACACTGAATTGCTGATAACTCGAATAGAACACATCGTGTTAACAGTTATATAGGTGATTGTCTAACTTCCTCATGTTGTCTTTAGATAAACAGCAACTACAAAACAATATGTTTTACGAGATTCACTATAAACGTCTTATTGTGTAACAACTATAATAACAATTGTATAGGCTACGCAATGATTAAGACGCAAGCGCTTCATGCATGCAGACCGTGTATTGCGATATAACTGCACATGCGTACATGAAATGTTTCAAGCATTTTCGTCGCTTTTATACCCTGTCTTTTTCACTGCTGTAGCAATAATCCGCTGATCACAACTCCTAATTTCTGGTCACAAGATTAAACCAATCCCATGATACTTCACAGTTTTGTGTCTAAGGTGTCTGCAGTGATCTTCCTACCAGCTGACGGATAACCGTTTCTGGCTAGTGCATTGGAAGATTGGCTGCATGATGGAGGTGAATGGTGGCGATCTTTGTACGGCCAAGACAAAACCCTCTTCATGAAATTGATCAGTTCCTTTCTGAAACCGGTGCTCATTGCGAAATATATGACGGTGCTGACGATTGAATTGCACATTGCGATGCCCTCCACGATGTAGAAATACGTGTACTCGTCTCTACGGTTGGCGTCGATATCAGCTGTCTTGAATTGGTACACCGTCATATAGGTGTGATACGGTGCCCAACAGATGAAGAACGCCACCACTACCGTGATTAACATCGGTATGGTCTTCTGTTGGCGATTAACCGTGATCTCGCGGTGTCGGGCTGTGACATTCCCAGGCGGAGTGCGATGGAACCATAACTTTAGCGCGATACTCATGTACACGAATCCCATACAGACCATCGGCACGATGAACTCCATAACCGCGATGATCACGGTGTAGACTTGACTCGCAGTCTGGTCTTTCCAATGTGCGTAACATGCTGCTATGTCTTGACCATTACACTTACCCTCGACTAAACCTAAGTTGATCGAGTTCGGTATTGTAATGAGAACCGAAACCACCCAAATGGACACCACAATGGTGGCCAAAGTAGCTTTCTGCATTCTCGGACGGAAGGGATGAAAAATTCCATAATATCTGTCGAAAAATAAAGAAAGGAGATAAAAAAATATTATGTTTAATCGAGAGGCAGAGCATAATTTATACAATCTCCTCATTCGAAACATATTTGATAGGTGAGTTTTATATGAACTGCAGATTTATTCATCAATCATATTTTTTTTTAGATTAATTTTAAGAAAATGAACTTTTTTAGCTTGCTTCTGAAGACGGCGGTCCAGCTTTATCCGGCCTATATCACATACAGTGATATCGTCAGCCAGGTCGGGTCCCTGGGACATGTTTGTCAAACGTTTGGAAAATAGCAAAGAACGTTATGGCAAGAATGGGATTCGAATCAGTGACCTCTGAATTACAACCACAGCTCTCTACCAACTGAGCTTCGCAGCCCTTATAGTTAGTAGCGATCCCTATATATCCATTTCTCTTTTATTACAGAATTATGTTATGAAAATGATATTACATAACTTTTTAAAATCTATTTCCCCTGTCTACTTATCGACCCGGACTGCGGTGTTGTACCCTTCTTACACCCCCCCCCCTTTTATCCCTTCCTCTGACCCGCTCCATCTGACCACTATTGCCTCTTTACTGTGGGTTAGTTACTGGTTTATTGCTGTGACTATATGGTAATAAGTTATTACTAATAACATGCCCATCTTAACTGTACAGTAGACACATATCATATCCATTGATCCATTATACATCATATTAAATTTACTTTTCTGTAACAGTAGCTTATAATAGAGTCATTTTATTTTTTTTTAATTTAGATTATATATATTTTTTTTACCTTTTCCCCTATCTATGCTATTCATAATTTAACCATCCATATATATGTCTTCCAACAACTTAAAACAATATGGTTCCGTTTAGATTATAAAGTAAGAGAAAGACACCAATCAGGCCACGCAGGTGAAATTGAATTCATCTGGATAAGACAAACCATCATTTATTTCACAACTGTCAATATAATATTTCATTTTAGCCTCTTGGCTTTGAATGCCGAGGAGGAAGTTTAGACTGGCGGGAACCAACCGGTAATTTGTTGAATCCGATAAAGCGTTTATTTCTGAAGGGGCGATAGAAAGCGCAACAGACAGTTGTCAACAACAGAGTAACAGTTGCTAGGGTATCATCTCTCTGGAGAGAATTGAACTCTTTGGTTGAACAGAAAGTTTCGCAAGCACCCTCTGATGTGCCAAGTCACGTGATTAAAGTTAACCCTAAATGAAATTAATTAGAATGATGATGGGCCAATTGGTTCCTGGGAAGTTGCACGTAGATGTATTTGGGGGGGGGGGGGTGGATATGTTTTCTTGGATTCCTCGGTAAATGGTTGTTAGAATGAAATGGTGACCTACTCGCACTTCATAAAAAGAAGTTTAGATCTGCTTTCCTCATAAGATGACTTTTAACTTTTGCTTAGATACATAAGAGCTTTACAGGATGCTGACCATGTGGCAGATTTTCGGTACATTCGTTGAGGCAGAAGCTCATAAATGTTCCAACCAGGTATAGGCTACTTTTTGTGAATGTTAACGTAGATGTTGTAATTCTAAATTCGCTGTTTTACGAAGTTTTTCGTTTCTTTGCGAAATTTACCCGTAAATTTAAAGTGATTGAAATCAAAATGGATAAAATGATATGGGTTGGTGCGTTTTTATTTATTTATGATTATTTTTGGTTTGCTTGTGTGTGTGGGGGGGAGGTTGGAACCTCAATGAACCCCCCCCCCGGACAAGAGCATATATGTCTTTGTTTTTGTACAACATCCGCTTTTGATGGTGTCAACTGACCTTTCACCCTATATGTATCTTAATTTCGATAACTGATTCTCAAGTTACTTTAATCTGGTAAATCAGCAGAGCGGTTTAGGAAGCGCGGTGACGTCACAGTAGTAGTTCTGGCTATATTTCATATATATTAATTGATATCCTATCGTAATAAATCAATCAGACCGTCACTAAATCGTTGAAAGATCATATATGCCATACCAAATTAAACTGATTATTTAGAAATAGATACCATTCATTTCGTAACCCATTCCTTGCCAATACCCCTGCCGCAGATATAAATCTTTAAGATCAAATATTATTATGGAGACGTCTTTCTCTCTCTCTTTCTCTGTTGTGTTCATTATAAGGCCTATATCGTTTATGAGATTTGACATTAAGAAATTTGGAATATTATAATGATCTCATCGCCCCCATAGGCATAATGAGATATTGTGGTTCCTTTACCAGTTTGGCCATCTAGAGCTATATCAGTTGCCATAGCAACAGTTACCATGGTGATTGTTAATTTTCCAGAGTAGCTATACTCTTAGGAGGGGGGGGGGGGAGTCACTCATGGTGGGGTATCACAGGGTGACTGGTATTTCATGACTGAGGGAGGGGTCGGGGAAGCAAAAGAATAAATATTTTTTAGAGCGTGGAATTATTGTATATGTAGGCTTCATTTGTAACCATGGTGATGTTATGGAATAGTATAAGTGGAAGAATTTAATTTATAAAAAAAATACTGAGAAACCTCCGTTATATATGCTTTTCTTCAAATGAGTCGTTATTAGGATAATTTGATTTTTAGGTGTAATTTTTTATTCCATAATTATGTCATTTATATATATGTGCATTTGTGCTAATATTGAGCGGTAAAATTATATCATCGATATTGAAGACATTGATTGCGATGTAGTTTAACCCCCCCCCCCCCCGAAAAAAAACCCACTAATAATAGCAATCAAATCATTTTCAAAAACGATAAAAAAAAAAATTCAACATATTCAGTTCAGTATTCCGATGGTCAAGAAAAAACAGTTGGAGCTTTTATGTTTTGTACAATGTAGATAATATTATCAACATAAGTTGTTGATAACGTAACACCTCCAAAATCGATAAAATAACACTATTTCTTATATTTCTTTCTTTTCATAGTTTCCCCTTGTATTTTTCCCTTCAGAATCGGCCAAAGGGAATGTTTTTACATCCTTGAACATGTAATTGAATTACAACTGCACCCCCCCCCCCCTCCACCCGCCTCTTGTTGAAGAAGCTTTTTACATTTCATTCAAATTTTTTTTTTTTGCAACTTGGCATCTCTTACATAGATATAACTCCGATGAACTACTAGGGAGGTCCGTTGAAGATTCACGGTCTCAACATATATCTTTATTTTCATAGAGGCCATCAAGCTCTCGCTGTCTACCACGAAAAGGAAAAGGATTGATGTAGCGTCATCGTCATCATCGACTTGACGCTAGCTGAACTGGAATGACCTCACAATTCAAGTCGGATGTCAGAATGATTCGTAAGCGTTGCTTGCTCCTTAGCGGACCTGCAGTTTTGGCGCCTGAGGAACAGCGGGGCGATCGACACCGAGGTTTTTTTTTGTTGTTGTAGTTTTTTGGTACGGGCAGAAACGGTAGCTTTATCACACCATTACAGCTTAGAAGGAGAGAATATATCGTATAATATTGTTAAGTTGGTAATTAGGTGATTTCAATAGTACAAGCCTTGACAATGACATCCACATAGAAGGGATGCATTTCAATGATCTATATGGTAATGTGCCCTAGGAGGGTCGATGGGGTGCAATTCTCATTGACATGTATCCACTGTTACCTTTGTCTTCTTTGTTTCCTAAGTTCCATCCTACCCCCCCCCACCCCAACCCCCCTTATTGGTTTCCTTGATAAAAGAGACATGTAATCTAGTTTTATTTATATGTATTTATTGTGCAAATGATTTTCGATGTAACAAAAATATCTTAGCCTCTGTGATTTTCAAAAAAGATTAATCGTAAAATCAGTATGGTACTGTTTCACGTGACAGCAGCAGAACATAGGTCTAAATACGCGTAATGAATTTTCGAAGGCGCGGGAGGGAGGGGGGGGGGTGAGACGAGGAGATCATGGGTAATGCTTCCTCATATTTTATATTATGAAGAAGATCATAAGTACATACGTTGATGTCCAACTAAACGTGTATCATGCCTGTTATACGAAACTGCCGAATTTAGTGATCCGTGTTTCACATGAAGTTCTTGTGTAATATAGAAACAATATAGTAAAACAATGAAAGGCATGCTATATTGCTTATTATAGAGGCATATTAAAAAAATTAAAAAACGGAAAATATTTAACCACTTGATGTTGGAGTAAATTACATTCCGGTTACCTATCTACATATATCCTGTTAACATGACACCATTCCAGTAAAGAAGCAGGTTGTAATTATGCACATGAGAAAGAAAAAAAAAACAACGATGTGTTTCATACAAAACCATGCATTGTATATTGTAAACATGCGACTATACTACAGGTTCTATATATATGTCAGGAAGTTATCGTATGGCTAATTGTTCTTATTTCGGATCTGAGATGCCATCAATGATCTTCTAAGGCTACCATACTTGGTGTGTATCGGGCGCTGTGTGTATCTTCAGTAGATTTCAACACATACTTGTCATTAAGGCTTATTAAATAACATCCGTTGGATGTAATGAACTAAGCAGAAATGCTCGTAATGAGGTCACCCATGCTTTTGTATCTTCCAGTATGGAAAGATAAGCAAGCCCTCTCGCTGCTTCGGCGTTACGTCACTGAACGACTTAGATACGCGGCTTGTGCAGCGTATAGCGTTCGTTATAATGCAGAGGAATTAAAAAGCTACCACGGGGATGACGGAAGTACAAATAATAATCCGACTGGGTTAAGTTCTCCCACAACTCAGCGTGTTATGGATTTGAAGTCTACCATAATACCGAAGAGTTGGTATTAGTATAATATCAGATACAAGAGGCAGGTTTAATCCGGTGAGAGATTTATCTACTTAGGTAATACCCAGTTAAACAAACGAGTGTTGAATTGCAAAACAAAAAAATATATAATATATTAAAAATGGAGAAAGGAAATTATGATTGGATAATAGTACAGTGTGGTAATGTACTGTATATACCGAAGACCGCGGTTTGTAAGTGACTGTTCGATTTTATAAAGTTCAATAATCTCAAATGACCTAGCCAGATGTCTAATTGAATTGTCCAGTTATCTTTTCTTCTAAAGTGTTTAAATGAAGACCGCTGAAATAAAAAATCTCAAATAATTTGTCCTATGGGGGTGGTTGAAGGTAAAGTTAAACTGTTTTATTATTGTATCGCCACAGTTGATACTGATGGTTTGGTATACTTGCTTCAAGAACAATAGAAAGTAAAAGAATAGAGACGAAAATGAACTTAAAGCGTAAAGGGCAACTTCGGATATATCATTATTCCCGAAGCCAGTTCTCCTCACGTTATACGACTGTGACCCCGTGACCATGGTGGTGTCATGCCTTCTACAATTCCGTGAAAGAAATGGTACGACATATGTTCTTAATTAGTCAAACGACCCACAAAACGAAAGGTTTGCGGTACTTTCGGAACTTCATCTGAGCACGACATAACTAATGGTGATTTCGCTGAACTTTTTCAGCCCGAGTGACCTCTATGATTGTCTTCTTATAACAGGCAGTGTCCTTTCGTATTCAACTAACTCTATGCTAAATCATAAGGCTACATGACGAAATAACCCATTTTCAATAATTCTACATTCCGCGTCCAGAATTATACTTGATTTTGAAAATCTTTAATTTCAATTTCTTAAGATAAGAGATAAACCTTGTCTGTATATTGTTAGACCAAAACACTCTATGACGTTTCGGGACTTCCTAGTTTGAGGCAGTAACAAAGTCTGACTATGGCATAAGGTCCCGATTTCGAGTCACTGCAAGATTAATGTATGTCGTCCAGTTACAGAGTTGTTAACAATTTAAACCATTCATAATCATGGACGTTAAATATGAATCTAAGAGACTGACTTCGGTCAGCTTGCGGCTTTGATAAGCCAATGATGGCTTCTTCGCGAGTTCCTGCTTGCAGGAGGATCTAAAATACATACATACATACATAACGCTAAGACTATAGAGCTTTAATGATATTTTATTTGTTCTGAGGGAGGGCTATGATACAGATTTTAATGTAAATTGCACAACATGATCTTACAATAATGTATATTCTCTTATATAACCTTGCGTAATAAAATTTTTGGGACCACATGAGGTTAACCCCCCTCCATATCCCCACCCCGCATCGTTGTCAGTAAAAACGCAAATAATAAATGACGACCGAGGTCGAACATTGATATTAGCTTATAGCGAATGTTTTATAAACGCATAAGAGTATGCATATGTCATGATGATATCACAGACCACCCACTGTGAATGAGAGATGGCTAAGTTATAGCCAGTCAGAATAGGAATACATTATTTAAATCAACTAACTATCGAGTTAGGGGCAAGATTTATGGAGACGGGATTTTCAGCTATACCAATGCGAGATAGTTTTCTCTTTAATTAAGTAAACTGTTACAGTATATCTGCGAAAGGATTATTTCATACAGATACATTGCACAATTCGCAATAGTAACCGTGTAGTAACTTAACACAATCACAATAAGCCTTGCGGTGACAAAAAAACGAACGTCAACTTCAAAATACAATGCTTCTAACATTCCTCTGGTTAAAATAATGAACAATAATGGTAGCTTCTTCGATTACACTCGTACGTCCGTTCTAATAGGATGATAAAGTAACCATAACTTAAACAGTATAGTAGAAGGCATTGCATTGCATGGAGGCCGGGTTAGTGTTACTCAAAACTTCTTGGAAATTGACTCATATTAGTACAAAAAACCTTCCGTTTTGTTCTAATCTATATATCATCAAGGATTATGATGTCAAATTTATCATTCATCTGAAATATATAATGTATTAAAAAAAGAATTTGCTTTTGTTAATTTCAAATAATCCAGGACAGTTTACCCTTTTAACAAATACTGGTAAATTTTGCGCTGTCAAAAAACTGTTGCTCTAGAATCTTATTTGCAGATGGCACTATAGGCTATATACAACGATATGCTTGACAAGTTATGCAGGGAGCGCCTGATGTAATACCTAATGAAGCATAAAACCAAATCCATTCGTGGTATTGTCATTTTTATAGTATTTAGAAAACGCCATGTTGTGATAACTTTTACTCCAACGTCTCGGAAATTGACACAGATAAGTAGAACCAATTAATTTTTGTCCGGCTTTACTGGTAAATATTTTCCTGGATTCTGAAACCATAGTACGTACATCAAAAACAGAACACATTGGCTTAGTTTGAATTTTGCCAAATCGATAAGCCATGGCATTAACTATTAATAATAAGGTTTCTTGTGGTATTTTTAATAGCGTATAGTTTTAGTAGTAGCCTGTATGTAATGAGCATAGAGTGATATATAAGCCTGACAACTGATGCATAGAATTCCTGGAATTAGATACCAAATGAAGCAGGTGGGTGATCATGTTTTCTTGCTATAAAGGGAAAAGAGGAATTGAGGTTAAAATTCAAGTTAAATTTTAATTATGAATCCTTCATTCTTTATGTATGATTCACCTCTCCAAACAAGTGCAAACTAGTGCACTAGTGCAGCGTTCACTTTCATTGCTTACTTTATTATTTATGTCTGTTTACAATTACTTATATGTGTTTCAGAACTACCTTAAACATTACATGAGGCGAAACGTTTCACCGGGTCACCTAATCGTCCTACAAAAGACACCGCATGTTTCCTTGTAGCTGGTGATGTCTTCGGTTGTCGAGGCCAGCCTAACTAACCTTACATATATACAGTGTTGGTTGGTTATTTACGTCACGCGACAGACCCATAAAGAGTGTCTGAATAAGATACAAAACTATAATGCATGACACGGTAAAAGGAGGTGACAAATGGAATAAAATAAGGCACGATCACTATTCAACTTGATATCGATTTCCCTGTTCACAAAAACACAGACAAGCATACACACTCACACACATACATCGACGTATATACCTTGAAGAAGATGGCTGTGTTCTCGAAGTAACTTTTCTCCAGCAATCGCGATACTCAAATTCGAATTTATACACGGGTTATTTATTGTCGCAACAAATATTTCAAATTTCGAGAATTTTTTTTACATATATTCTCGAATCAAACAGTAATATCTATAGTTAAAACAACACCTTTTTGAGGTCATAGCCTAGATGATAATATACTTCTCCATCTAAGGTAAGACAAATGTACAGCGGCATGCACCCATTTCAGTTATAGAAGAAAATTCTCCACAGCATTCGAGTGGATTTTCTTAGCTGAAGTCACCCAATGTACATGGCTTGATCAGTTTGTAAGTTTTAATAAGAGAAATCAGTTAATCAGTATAAATTGAAGTGTGTTATAACACCGTAACACATGTTAGACCTGTCAGCAGATGCTACAGTAGGAACATAACTAACAGACGATATTCATTACTCAAAGGCTGTTTCAACTAATGACTGGTTAGGAGTCTAAACAACTGTCCCTATGTTTGATTAGTAAGTATACTTTGTAAAGATGGTTCAAATTGCAGATTTGAAAGCGTTTGGCAGTAAAGTGTCATCCACTTGCTGCTAAAATGTGAACGAAATTATTGGCGAAGCGTTTAGAGTAGTCTGGTTAGTCCGGTCAATCATTATTGCGTGTTAAGTAAGTTCTGTTTGTAAGTCCGTCTCGGTAGCAACTGTAACACGTGTTATAAGAAAAAAAAATAAAACAAAACATCAGTCTTAACTGATTAACGGGTAAACTCGAACTTTACCGGTTTTAAAATGTTAAAGCCATGATAATCAGGTGGCTGAATTAGACATTTTTGAAGTCTATACAATTTATAATATGCAAGCAACCGTTCAAATTTGTGACCTCGTACCCAAACGACATAGATTAAGATTTTAATTATTTCGTTACATGTGATCCTTCACACATCGAGAACTTTTCAATTTAATAACACGAAAAACCAGAAAGTAAGAAAAATAGAGCAAAAACCGACGCATATGTATTTCATAGACGGCAAGCTTAAATTTTTAATGATTTTTACACGATAGATGCGAGAGATGATCCCAATATGATTTTTTTTTTTTTTTTTAAACGAGGGAGTGACTCTAGCTTGACGTTCAATAAGCCAAAATCCATTTCATCACTGAATACCGGCTAAAATGAATTGCCACAGATTATTAACACTCTTTCTACAGTTGAAAACAGATTTATATAAATATTTAATAAATAATTAAAACGTTGCCGCTATGCTTGCTGCCGCCTACGTGCTTGATCACGGTAAAGAAGACTGAATATATAGATATATGCATTTTGAGATTTTCTATAAGTAAATGAAGGATGGATGGATGGATGGATGGAAGGAAATAACGTAAAATGCGACCAAGCTTGTCGGATGTAGATAAAATATTCTATCAAATATTGGTGAACTAACATCCAATATTTATACATGTTTAGCTGAAACATATGTAGCTCCTGGCCAGAACGTCACCATCATCAATGCCGTCCTGGTCATCGACATCGCCATCGTCGTCGTAATTACATGATCATCTTCATCATGATCATCATGATCATCATGCATGATCATGATCATAATCATCATCATCATCATCATCATCATCATCATCATCTTGATCATCATCATCTTGATCATCATCATCTTGATCATCATCATCTTGATCATCATCATCATCATCATCATCATCATCATCATCATCATCATCATCATCATCATCATCATCATCATCATCATCATCATCATCATCATCATCATCATCATCATCATCATCATCATCATCATCATCATCATCATCATCATCATCATCATCATCATCATCATCATCATCATCATCATCAACATCAACATCATCATCATCATCATCATCATCATCATCATCATCATCATCATCACCACTATCATTATCATCATCACCATCATCATCACCATCATCATCACCACCACCATCACCATCACCATGATTATATCATCATTTATCAAAACTAGGAAACTTCACGCTAATCATTTAAGAGGTTTGCCGTAGTTTACCAAGAGGTACCAAGAACCAAGAGGAGATAAATAAATCACATTCAGAAATACAATGCAATGTACAAGTCACATGTACTTGTCCTCATCCCGATACACATCATCTACACCATAGCCTAAGTGATGGTCGATCATTCTCAAACTGCAACCTTCTACTGTCAGACTTTTAAAACAGTTCTCCCCTTTGAGACATTTTTAATTATGTAATTGACCGCTCCTCTGTATCTAGGAATAATTTAGAGGCTGGAACAGATCCTCGAAGAAAGTAAGTCTTTGAAGTTTAAATAATTCTTAGCATACTAACATATGTAGGTGCCAATAGCATGGTGACCCTTAACGTACATCAATGTGATTGATCAGCCTCTAGGCGTCTGTGTGTGGGCCACAAGAGTATAGAAGCTCAGAGGCTAAGATGATTCTCTAAAGATTATTTGAACTGATACCATTGAATGGACATCATGTATATACATTCGCTTGTGAAACCAGCTTTTTCCATGTGAGTGTCTGTTGAATGGAGGGTGAGAATTAGGCCAAGGGATGAGCTTAACTTTAATAGTCCATAGGGCATTTCATGAAGATACATAATTAGAAAAGATGATATTGTTATTTGCAACACGGTGTGGACCTCCCCCTAGCCCCCTCCCCTCCCATACTCCTTCTCTGCTCTCGATTATGTATTGCGAACATACAATTCTTCTACACAGCCAGTATGTTGTTCAAGAGATTCATATCAGCATACCTTATTGATCAATGTGTACTATGAAACATCATCATAATTCATCTGCCTTATTGGCGTTCCATGGAACACGCTTTCATAATATACTATCAACAGCCACAATTTGTCGATTCATTCTGTGGGCATTGCATGCTTTCATATTTTAATATCATAAACCTGGAATTAATACTTCATGCCCAATAAAAAAATCCACCTCCCCCCCCGCCGTCTATAATATTTCAGCTATATAGCTCTAACTTGAAGCTGCATGGGTTTAGGTACCACTGTGTCGTTTCACCTGAAATCGAAAATAAGACGACGAGATAGTGTTAACACTAATGAAATATTTCCTGTTTACATTCAATTAACTGCTACTAACAAACTAGACAGAAACATCGATTGATGACTGTTGATCATATTTCGGAGCAAGAAGCAAGAAATGCGGAGAGGGAAAAGAAGAAAAAAACCTAGCTATGCTGGAAGCCGTGATTTTCGATTTCTTGGAAGGCTTGGCGTAATAGTACAACACAACGGTCATAAAGTGATTGTAATGCAACCGGTCATGCATGCGTATGAAATGGTACAGTAAAAAAAGCATATAAATCTTTTAAACTATCATTCCATAAAAAATAATATTACCAAAAATTGACTTCGAGAAAGTGTTTCGAGCAAAATCAATTCCGTACATCTTAGCGCAAATCTTGTTTTCCGGTTCATATATGGATTTCTTTATTATATTTTCTGATATTCTCACGATACTATAGTTTATAACAAACTGTTAGTAATATTGCTCAGAAGGTGACTATTTGATTGCATTAATTTTTCCTTTCTCTTTCTTTCTCTTTCTTGTGCATGTGTGGTGTTGCGGGGTGGCGTGAGGTGACGGTGGGAGTGGGGTTGGGGTTGGGGTGGGAGCCTGAATGTATAACCATTGTATTCATCGTTTTTAAAGTAAAGTGAAGTAAAACTTTAGTAATCCATAAAAGGAAATTGTGGGTACACGCACAAGTCATAAAAAAATAAAAAAATATACTATAAAAATCTAAGAACAAGTATAGAGATAGGCCTAATAGTAACAAAAGGTAAGATAGGATTACAAAAACCTAAAAGACAGTAAAGCATACACAATATGAGGACTATCGACTTAAGTTGCTGTTGTAAAGTGTAATTGAACGAGGGATGAAAGAACTCCAATAACGATTAGTATTTAGCTTAGGAAGTAACATTTATTCAGTTTCCGTATCCAAAACAGCATCAACAATGAGCTACCTCATGCAAGCTGTGTAAAATACTGTTTAACCAAACCGGGCCATGAGAATAAAGAATTATTGTGGAGTAAATACTCTTGCCATGAAAATGTCCATAACCTGTTACTGTGTTTGATAGTAGTAACCTTAAAACTATAAAGGGAAGAGGATCGGGGTGAGTCATAGATGGGGTGGGGTAGGGGGGAGGGGAGGGGTAGGGAGTTACCGATATCGCAGTACTATATCATGAAGTTCATTAAATATGCTCGATTGTCTTTTACCTGTTTTTGTTTTTTTGTTTTTGCAAGGATTTATGCCCTTTATTGTGTTGTATATGTAATGACACTATTCAATTAGATGGGTTTCAAAATATGATATCACCCTCTCAGACCTGAAATGACCATATCCCTCTCAATAAGTACTATACATGTATTTCATTTTATTTTATTGGTTTTCATTTATTTATTTTCTTTTGAGGGGTGTTTACGCACTATAAAGCCTCTGTTTTGCAGGTTATCTTGGAAATATTTGTAAATTCTGTACATGATAATTACATTGTTACAAGCTTGTTACTTTAGCGTCCCAAACCACGTGACAAGTCAATTTGAATATTTTGTTTTTCTTTTAAATTTTGCATGGACGAATATTTACAAAAAAGGGGATGAAATTGAACTATTTTTAGGACACATCTTGCAACCCTCTTCAATTTATGAATATGCATGAGAAAGAACAAAATGGACAATACAGAGATCAGTACATGCATAGACTTGAAAGTTCAACGTTTATATGTATATATGACGTGACTGACTATACAAGTCTTTATATCATACTCCTATCTCAAATTAACTCGTATAACCCCCCCCCCCCCCTCTTCCTCTCCCCAACCCACAATGAACCCAATTTCTAAGTCTCCATGTATATACAAACTGTTTGCACGAACCGCATTTTACTCCCATTTATACGAAAGAACACCTTTTCAAATTGTATCCTTTCCTCAGAGTTCCAACCGGAGAATTTATCGTTCTGTTTACCTTTCTCATTGACGTTCAGACAAACCGAACCCATGTAAAATCAACTTGTTTGATGTACGTCGATGCATTTAATAACAACGGATCGCTTCCTGAAGTCATTAAACTTAAACTACATGTGTATGTATGTATTAAGACTTCAACCGTGTCGTCATTTCGGTGAAAACCCCTATCTTTTCTCACCGAAAACATATGAGCCCCATTAGATTTCACATATGCCCATGATAATACGGCTTGCTTATTGTAAAACTGGCTTAAATGACGTGACGCTTAAGTTAATAACCCTTTCGGGTGTCACAAATTTATCTCATCTTTCAAACCGTCAAGCGGTCGTTACTATTATATATATATATGTAAACAAGAAGAAAAAAATATATGTATAGGCCCATATACACCGTAAACACACACTAATTAGAATAGAAATGGTTTTTGTACTCAGTGAAAACTTCACGAAAAGATAAACTGGGTGATTATAAAATAATAAATTTTCTTTCGCAAAGAATTCGAAATTAATAGAGAATTCAATTTAGAAGAATTTAGTTTGTATATATACAATGACCACATTACGCGACGGTGGGCTTCAAACGCGTTGACCTTACTGTAACCTTATATACAGTTTCCGGTGTTAGATTACATTGCACAAAATGGGGATAATGGATATTTATTGATTTAACACGCAATTTAATAGCAAAGTGGTGGTCTTCACTCAGAAACAGAGGTGGGTCAAAAGGGGTCCAAAAGTGGTTTTTATATTCAAATGCTAAACAACAAGGGTAAGTGGGTTTTTGTTTGTTAATTTGTTTTTTCTTTCATAATAGAACATCTGGTGATGAAACTATATGTTGCTAACCCCATCACTAAAAGTATAAAGTGTATCTAAGAGACCTTTCCTAATTGTCCATAAAATTCTTTTTTTTTTAAAGTTTTATTAAAAAATCATTACAAATGTAATAAGCCAGTTTAATAAAAGTAAAACACCTATATATGTTTCAGTTTTCTCACCCTATTTTAACTTCTTTTTAAACAACTTTGATGATTGTATTGATTTATTTACTTCCGCCGCTATGCTGTTTACACCAATTCATCTTCGTTATAAATATATGCAAATAAAAACGAACTTCAAAAGAGAGAATGACATTCAGGCGCGGATCCATGGCGAGGTATGGGGTGTTCCTACACCCCCCCTCCTTCCCCTACCCGACAGCCATAAAAAACAATAAAAACAGTTATAGCATAACCTTAATTACGTATATAGACCTATAATATAAAGCCTAAAGATGACCCTGCAGAAGGCACCATTTTACGTCTCCAATTTCATATTTTCTTTGCTGGAGGAGTACCCCAGACCTGCACCCTATGTGGGGGTTTCGGGTTCAACGACATTGAAAACACACCCCATGCACCCCCTCTGTTTTAAACCCTCGATTTCACCCCCTCTCCTTATAACTGAAATGTTTCAGTGGTTCACTAAATATCCCAATATATGAAATTTTCCTATAGGATCTTATCAATTGAAAATACGCAAAAGTGGCCTGACAGGGAGGGGTGGGGGAGGGGAGGGTTAGTTGGGGCTAAACCCTCCCTGGGCCAGGGGTCCAGGGAAAGTATGGGAATGGATTCTCCACCTGCCAATGAATATACCATGAATTTATGAACAGTTCAAAACAATATAATTGTCCCCGTGGCCCGACCCAAGCAGCTCACGACGCCTCTGCTCTGTATACTGGCACCACATTGGTGCTCACCTATGTGAACACATCATGTAAGATTGCTCACATTATTAGAATCATGAGTCATACTCAAAATAAGTCAAACATTTCCTAAAACCTTTTCAAGAAGGGTATCATCACTTTTGATACGAGGAATACAGAAAATCCTTCATTTGAATTTATAGCAACTCGAATATATTTCACACCAAAAAAAGTCATAACAATATTGGAATTTTATTTACACAAATTTGTCGTACGTTATAACCTTGAGGTATAAGTTTGTTTAACAAGATTACAGCTTCTGGTACATTAACTATCCAAAAAAGTTATCTTCACTAAATTCATTGTTTTATGTACCTTTTGTTATTATACAACAATGATGACGTAAACATTAAAATGGTAAAAAACATCATTAAGCTCAAGGTAACACGCAAGTTTAATGAATTCATTTAAATTACGAAGCTGTTCAAGGTTTCACCATATGTGTCATTTTGGCAGAAAATAATGCATTTAGCGCTATTTCCATTCGCATATTTGCATGTGCGTTGCAATGAAAGGTCACACACGTGTTAACGGTTTGTATTCTTTCCGCTTAATATTGTGGGTTGTTGCTGTTCTGATATTCCTCCACCCACCCCCCCCCCCCTTGTTCTTATAACCATACCTTTTGTCCAACCATTCATCAATCTGTCGTATTTCACACCTTCAGTAAAATTTCAGGACATAACAGAACAAATATTCTGTCAGTGAATTCAACCGACGAATTTTTTTACTCCTTTCATATTAAAAGTAAGTATTATAAGCTTCACACTTGCACGCAAACAGTTCGTGACTGTGAGCTTAACAAAATTTGTGAATATCCAGTGTTTTAACTTCTTTGAACTTTTAACGGCCTATATACTTAAGATAAAAAATATAAGAATTATACAGATTCCAATTTTCAAGAATACGTCTTCGGGTTTTAGTCTTTACATATATCAGTAAAGATGGGAGGATTATAATGTAGGAGAAATCACCCTCAAGTTTACAGCAGATTCAGGAAATTGATAAGTCAGCTGAAAAAATCAATTACTCTGTAAGAAACAAAGAACTGACAATATGACAGGATTTCATATTTAAAAAGTGCGATATTAATAATTAAAAAAATAACTTGAATACATATTTTGAAGTTTGAACGCTTCAACAATATTTCTTGCATTTTCATCAATGTAAGATATAAAATGTATTTAATGGATTCCGAGAAAGAAAGAAATTTAAAAAAAACGGGTTGTATCCGTTAAAAAAACATAAAAAATAAACTCAATCTGAACCTTGTAGATCTTACCCAAAAATCTTCCTGTCGGCCAATTGAGAACGTGTTATCATAATATTTAATGTTCATATTTTATTATCATAGAGTATCCCTATTACAGATAATTTATGTCATCATAACGACATGACTGTCTGTTTTTTGTTTTAACAAAATGGTATAAATCATTTGTAAGTGATTTTAAACCGAACTCGATTATTTGACAATAGCAAGGAAAGTTTTGCGGAAATTTTTCTTTGATTTGACAATAAAATATAGAAATTACGAAATGATAATCATAGTGAATAGATATATCGTCAACAAATAAAAACAAAACATAAATGTTTGCTGGTTTCATTGCACGTTGCTTTCTTTATGTTAGGCTTCGTCGGAAGTTCAGGCTACACTAGCCAATCACTAATCATATAAGAATCACGTGACATTCTCAAATGTGTTTTCTAATTGTGCAAGTGCAAGTTTTTGTCTTTCTCTTTCTCTTGCTCTCTTTTTCCTTTCTTTTTTTTCTTCTTCTTTTTCTGCATCTTCTTCTTCTTCTTCATCTTCTCAATAAGCGTACAATCTAGAACATCCTGTAATCCTCACTTCCTCGGGCATTTACCGAGGTTTTATGTACGGTTGCCCTTTTGCAACAGTATCATAAATTGAAGCTAATTTAATTCTTTATGTAAGTCTATCTATCTCTTATTCAATTAAAATCAATCGCATATCCAGAACTTCCCCCCTTTTTTTTTCTTTTTTTTTCTCGAAAATATCTGATATCTGTTCGACCATGAAAAGAAAATTTAAAGACGAACATAGTACGGTTAATGTCAAGTGTAGACTACGACTCTAGAATTATATTGTCACTGGAGATGATGACCTAGTTTTTGATTATTCCTTTTACATAGATCTTTAATTTTACCCCCCAGTGAGCATGGCAGTCTGTGAACTGTGGAAATATGTACCGCATAACTTTAAAGCATTATATATAGGGGAATTTAGTGAGGTATAGTAGACTATACTATAGGTCTGTTTTGTAATATGTTGACCACGCAGATATTCAGTTTCTCTGAAAATTTAAGTAACGTTCTTTCAAATTTACCTTTTCTTATTTTCTCTATTTGGGGAAGGAGAAGGGAGAGGGTATGGGGTTTGGGGTTATCTTTTAAAATATAATGAAGACCTGTAAATTAATAATTGTCAAATGGGCTTCGAAAATGATTTTATCTGCATTAAATATGATGAACTATAGTACTAGTAATTTAACAAAGAAAGATGCATTCAGACAAACACCCCCTCTACTTCTAATTACTAAATAAATATAATGAGATTATTCAGTGAAAAATCAAACTCATAAAAATTATTATGCTTTAATGCAAAGAACAGACTATGTTTAATGGTAGGATGTCTTTTAATCTTTCCTGTCCGTTTGAGCATGGACTTATTATATACCCTTCATGCATTACGTATATGTATCGTTCATTTGGTTATAAATGACTATGACGAAGTTTATCAAGTCAATTCAATACTTATTAATTATTTTTATCATTATCAATGAGTCCACGACAGCGACAATTACGACAACCGTAATGACGTCATCTCAGACGACGACAACGAAGATAACGGTCACCATGTCGATTTTGACGTCAAAAGATGAATATATACACTTTACATAGTCACTATAAAATTGACTTAGGGTGTCGATGTTGATGACGATGATGACGATGACGATGAAGAGTCGATAGCTTTGACAATGGCGATGTCGAGTCGATTCCGATGACGGAATCACGACACTTTATATGATGTTCAAAATTTAACTGTGCTGTCGATGCTGATGACGATGACGTCATGATGATGATGATGATGATGATGATGATGATGATGATGATGATGATGATGATGATGATGATGATGATGATGATGATGATGATGATGATGATGATGATGATGATGATGATGATGATGATGATGATGATGATGATGATGATGATGATGATGATGATGATGATGATGATGGTGACGACGACGACGATGATGACGACGACGACGACTAAGATGACGACGACGACGACTAAGATGACGACGACGACTAAGATGACTATGATGATGACGGTATCGATGAATACCATGACGTTGATGACGATCGCGATAAGTGCAGTCTGTTTAGATTTCTGATTTCCGTTTATGGAAACTAGCCAAATATCGAGAGCAAATTTGATTCACATTATCAGACCGCAGGAATTATGACGTTTTAATGACAAATGACTTCTGCCCATACATACATCAATACGCTTTCATTAACTGAGGAAGGATTGTTGAAGTTTTCTTTAATCGTGGAATGATACTTAAAAAGGAATAGACGTTTTACTTTTTATTTTGAAAAAGGAAAGAGAAAACGTCAAAATTAACTTCATAACCTGTAGGTTAGAAATACCGTACATTGTATTGTATTTTGCTTAGTGCAGGTAAATCAAGAAGGGGGGGGGGGGGGTTCCAGGATTTACAAAGGAATGGCTGTGACCTCGAGGTAGTTGAAAGTGATTCCCATGTTTGGGGTGTGGGGGACTCCTCCAGAAAAGAAAAAAGAAAACCTTTTAGAAGAGAAATGGTTAATGATGCTTTCTAAGGCTTACAAAGCCTTGGTCTTTTATTAGGTATACACCCACAGTTGTGCTAATGACTACTTTTATTTTACTTGTGGACTTGAAGAAGGCGGCGTATACACCCCACACCCATTCCCTCCCCTGGATACGCCACTCTAAATCCATTTTGTTTTTACTTCTCCGCGGTTACGTTATCCTCATACACAGACCCTCAATTTGCTCGTAAACTTCTCTCTCTCGTAAAATTAAAGTTAATGTTACACTCGCCAGCACCGTCCCAAAAAACGTTTTCCTCGAACTAATAAAAAAAAGAAAAGATCCGTTTGACAAGCTTTCCTCTTTGATGTGACATTCGTCGTATAGATAAATTTAAGAAAGAAAAGAAGAAGAAGAAAAAAAACTTTGCTTAAGTTTTCTGCAGTTGAAGTGCATTGCCGGAGATTTCGTTACAGATAAAGCTTTCTATAGCATGAAATTGGGCAGGAATATATATAGAAGCTCTTATTTACATGCCCTTCCTCAATGTACCCCTTGTTTACAATAAAATATGAGAGATTGTAGCAACCTCTAAGAGCACATCCATCTCAAATCAATGTAAATAACGAAGTAATTTGCCAGGATTTGTCCACGAAATCGTTTGTTACATAGCATAGAGAGAGAGAGGCCATGACAAGAAGTCCATAGGTCTTCTCAACTGTGACACTTAAGAGTAATATCTGTTTAGGAACAATTGTCAGTTCTCTTTTCTTCTTAAATATTATGTTTAGTGCCAACAAAGAGGTTGGCTAATGGATTAAAATCTAATGCAAAGAGGTCATAAGTATATACATACTTCGAAAAGAGAGAAAGAAAGAATCAAATTCACAAACCTAAAATTCATAGGGGTTTTTTTTTTGTGGGTGTGTGAACATGTGTGTGTCTATCTGTTTTCCAACGGTTTCATTTCATACCTTAAGCCACATTGATTGATTTTTTTTTAAGCTTGAACAACAAGACTAAAAATAGAATTAAAAGAAAATACAGTGTTAATATAAATTATTCAAAGACATAGCGTGACGTAATTAGCCACCACTATATGTGTGAAAGCAAAGTGCTGTGTGGTTAAATGCTAGAAAATGTAAAGATATCCCAAATAAACTACTAGTTAGCTTGCACTTGACCAGTGACCAGAACCGATGAGAGGGACGGGGGGGGGGGGCGGGGTCGGTGTCAATTATAGGGGGCCTGTGAGATAATGGACCAATAGTAATGTATTCTCCTTTTTCACAATATACTTCAGGGAAAGTAAAGACTTCAAAATGGGGGCCCGAAGCTATAACTGTCCCCTGGGCCCGACCTGGTTTTCAGCACATGTGCTTGTAAGTAGAAATAATTCTTCACTTTTCTTAGCCCTCTGTTTTTTTTTCTTGTTTGAGGGGGGGGGGTTGTAGGGGGAGGGGGTTGGAATCGTCGAAAGTTATAAACTGACAACATTGCCCAAATATCGTCAGGGTCGGTGCTTTCTATACAACCGATAGAGTCGTCCGGCTAAAATGTGACCTAAAAAATAGATCAAAATAAAATAAAACTGTTAGCAAACTGCATATCCACTAGAGAGCATGTGTAAGAGAATGTGTAAAGTAAGGTGGCCTGACGTTTTGATCCTAGCAGGATCTTCTTCAAAGGCTAAAAAATAGATATTTAATGAATATTCAATAAATATCAATGAATAATGTATGATTTAGAGCACGTTCTTAAACATGAATTGTTCCATATCATTAACTGTACTTCCAAGACAACTATTTGATGTAATAGTCTATAACAATCATTGTGCAAACATTGTCTGTGTGTGTGTTGTTAATGGGTATTGTTAAGGTAAGGGTTAACGGGATTTGAACAATTGAAAAGCAAACAATGACGTTCAGTCTGAATGTAAAACACACATTTTCTATTTTCCCCATTTCTTCAGTTGCTTCTCGAACTAATCTAAAAAACTAGTCTCAAAACCTGAGCAAAACTAATTTTACCGTAGCTTCGTTCATAATCACCTCCACCCACCTGCGTAGGTAACGTAAATTTTAAAGGTTAAAGATGTTCTACTGCTTAAAATATCTGACACTGCCACAATTTGTGGTCTGTTTTCTAGGTTAAACGTTAATTTTGATTTGTATCCTATACATACGGTACTTGAAGATATATGTATAAATAACTGGGAAATTACTAAAAAATGTAATCAACCTCCCCCGCCCCCTTCCCGTAATCCTGAGAGAGATTAAGCTTAGTGTAATCTATATTTACAGTTTGTTTATCTGTATGTTTCTTATGTAGTATGCGGTACGTTAGTGTAAACATTCCCTAAAAATAGCCTGAAGAGACCTCCTTCGCAAATATTTATACTGATTTGGCAATAACATTTATCACAAAGTTTCCGTTTTCGGATCCCCCACCCACCCCCCCCCCCACTTACCTTCCCCCGGAAAGTCCAAGATTGTCAATAACTTCAGCTTTTGGTAGCATATATTTGACACAAACACACAGTGGCAATTATACTGTCACCCTTCAATATCAAGCAAAGATATCGGTACCTTTCTGAGATGATCTTGCTTAGATAAAAGTATTACCGTTAATTGACCTCATTAGTGTAACGAATATATATATATATATATATATATATATATATATTTACATATGTATATACTTAATTTTAATAGAGACCCTAATATAAAATAAAAATTCTTTGGTTGGCTTAGGATTCGAACCATTGATGTCATAGTTACAACGATTAGCCTATACTTTATAATTGGACACATAGTCTGCATGTGGGCATGTATACGACATGTGGCACAGTGCAGGTTTGTACAACATGATGGTTAGAACAGAGGAAGTCAACAACAACAACAGAGATAAAAAGTAGACTAAATGTATAGCAAACTATGTTGTGCGCAAAAATTTCGAATTATGGAAGCCATCATCCATTTTCCCTAAAGTTATTGACAACAATAATTAAAAAAAAAAATCACAAACTCATAAATATCGGAAAGAGTTATATTAATATCAGTTTTTAGAAAACGGTCGAAAGAACGTTATTCCTACATTTTTCATGAAGTAAATCAATTGATCAACTGCTGTTTATTTCATTTCGGGCCGACATCAAAATGTATCCATTTGTTGTCCTTCGTGCAATTGGCCCCTTGCCATGTACGACTTGACAGACGACACCCATGCAGTCGTTGAACTCAACTGCAAAGTTAACGCGTCAGTAGGCTCTGCAACGCGTTTAACCAATGAGGGGTGCCTCTTAGAGGAATGCTAAGTACGTGACTCAATGGCAATGTAAGTTGTTAATTGGCCGTTACTTTCATAAACAAATATAAACTCTTAAAGAAAGAAGATCATATATTTTAATATATATATCTATATCTATATAGATATCGGAGAGACGGAATGCTGACCCGGTCCTGGTGATAAGTATTGAGCAGGAAGATAGATCAAATGAAATCCAAGGTTGTGACTCTTCTCAAACCCTCTGAGATCAGTCTTGGGTAACATCCATTCCGTTTCCTTTGGCGGTCTCGAGATAATTCAACAATTTATTTATATTTACACCAGGAAACATAGTTTCAATTCCTTCTCGCGAAACCGGTAGCCTCAATATTTTTTTGCCAGTATAGGCTACTCACCGGTCACTTGCTAATATATGTAGGCCTTCAATTCCAGAAACTGTTATTTCTCATACAGTATATATACCACAGTAAATTTGAGCCCAGCCTTTTTGTAAAATCACCACCACCAGAGGGGCCAATTAGGCTGGGAGGGGGAGGGGGTGACATAATTCGTGGGGCAGTGGGAACATGTGACTTTGATTTGAGGAGGCAAACCACGAAGTTACAAACCTTTCAATAAAATGGATCCTCTGTTCATCCACCGTGACAAACTTCCAGTATTTGAAATTTCTCAACAAAAGGGGTATTTTTTACTTATTGTTTTACCCCTTCATTGTTCAACAACAGCTTACTTTTTAATTTACAATTTAATATATTGGGTACTGCTTTATATTATTGTCATTTGTTCAAGCATTTCGAACAAACCAAACACATGTGTGTCTGTGTGTGTGATTCGGCATTTCTCCTCGCAAGGAGCTCCTCGTTTCAGCAAAAATCCTGAGGGCGAGGGGAGGGGGATTTGTACAGCTGCTCTTCACGCAACTAAATAAGTAGCAATGTTTTCTTTCAAAATACACGATTTCATTGTAAGCGGTATACATGATTTACCATTTATTTCTATAAATATTCATTTTTTTTTTTGTTGATAATAGGCTATATTTGAACTATCATTGTAATAAATAGCACAATTTAAATTCTGAATAGAACATGTTCGTGATATGAATGAAGAATCAACATGGTTTTTTTTTAAGCGAGAGCGAGACTTGAAAAATCTACGAAATTTTAGGAATTTATTCATATTAAATTATAAATCGTGAACGCTCACGTCTGTTCATTTCATTATTTTTGAGCACTACGTGAACTTTTGAATGCTGACATGACTACGACTAGAGGCAAAGACGTAATACAGACAAGAAGAATAAAAAAAGTAACCTCCAATTCACTCATTATTTTTTACTCATTAAAGAGTTGAAGACATTTCAGATATTCAACCTTGACATTTTTCAAAGTTTATTGACTGTCATCGTAGGGTCACCTTAACCGGTCTTATCATACGAAGTGGTTACATCTTTAGATATAGTTTCCAAGAAATGTCCAGACAGAGGATTGGCTAACTTGACTCTGACACATACCGTACATATATGACTTGTTGACATCTTGGAATTTGAACATGTGTGTATAGATTCCCTTGTACACTCTTCAGTCATCAAGCTAAGTGTATTTAGAGGTATTCAGAAAACAGGAAGTGTATACTCCTACGGGAAAGGGGTCGGTTTGATCAATGTGCTATTGTTAGCTTGTTCGAAGAGGCATGTTGGGAGGGGGAGGAGGGGAAGGAGGCGTGCATGGGATGGGTTTGAGGGTTTGTTTTCATATGTAGGAGTAGAAACATTGAAAGAATAGTAATGCTGTTTCACCTTCTTGTATTCAGGAATATTGGCAATGGTGTTTGTTATTTTGAGGAACAATGAACAGCGCAAATAAAATGGTCATATCGATTAATCATATGTTATTTTACTGTACAACTGTATGTACGTATATCGATGATTTCAAGCAACAACAACAAAATAATTTCTCGAGTTGTGTGTATTGTTCATAGGCGGTTCAAATACACGGCTATCAATCCAGACTGTGTTTCAATTAATATTTTTTTACTTTTTGAGAAAAGACCCTTTAACCAAGTGAGGTTCATCAATTAAAGTGACTGGATAATTGAGTCTAATATGTTGACCCAGTGCAGGTCAGTTCCTCAGATGTAAAACAAAACTCAATGGGATACCATATAAGACTTGAGTGACATGAACTGACATGTTTACAAATGCATTATTAATTAGAATTCTTAAAACAATGGATTAACATTAATATTTAGGACTATAACACTGATGAGCCGACGTCATGATTTCTTTAGCCTTAAAGGAGCAATCCAAAAAAATAAACATATTTTAATGGTGAATATCTTGAAAACCTCATTAGCTATAGAAGCATTTACTTGCACTGAAATTTGTACCTTTCTTCTTGGACTATTATATATTAAGACTAAAATTCTGCCTAGAGTCGGTTTAACAATAGCTGTGCACTGACGAACAACGAAAGAAAACAACAATCGGCGTTGTGAATTATTATTATTATTATTATTATTATTATTATTATTCGTAAGTATAGAAAAAAATAATAACTTGAGTAGAAACACTACACATTACATGCAAGGCAACAACTCCACATTCCTTTCTCAACCTATAAGCAGGGAATGTGACCACGTGATCATTCATGACGGCGATAAATTTGGTTAAATGTCAGCTAGAATGGATTAATTCTTTGAAGTTTATGAGCGTACCAAGTTAGGTTGAACGGTCTCTGTACAATCTACTATACAGATCCATACCTTATGAATATGCAGTGATATTGACATTAAATAAAAAATCTTAATCATTTAATCTTCTCATTTGCATACATTAAACTTGGATTTTCAATCGAAACGTTCTTCAGACCACCCGGATAAAATATAGAAATTGTTACTGAATACTGTCGTTAATTGTAAATGATTTCAGATTCTTAAGTTCCTTGTAGAATCATGTTGTCATACAATAAAGTTCAAGACATTTTGTCCCCCCGTGAATTCCTCTTTTTAACTTTAAGCAAAAAGGACGGGACCCCAGCAAATCTTTATAAAAAAAAAATGATAATAATTTAATATGAATTAATCTTTGCATCTTGATAGGACAAAAATGTAAACCTAACGTACAGCTATTTAACTCAGTTACTCCACTACTTGTAAAAGTACAGAGAGGATAACCTTGCATTAATGACTAAGCAATTATAACATTACTTAAACATAACGTTACAGCGGTCTTTGCCCTCGTCGCTGCGTGTATGCAATCCTCGAGCGTTTCACATACTATCATGGTGCGAGCCAATCTACGGGGAATAGTATAGGATATAAAGATATGTATAACCTATCCGTTAAACGTTAAAGTGGTATTCGGCTTGAACTTTGAAGAAGAGGAAGAATTAAAAGTACAAACTAGATCAACTATCAATTAAATTTATCTCGTTTTTCTCTATGAAGGATTAATGGTTTAGTTCGATGACCATTGTATATCATAGGAAAGAATTTCAAACGAAATCCAATTTTTAGTTCACGAATTTACTGCATGCATATTGTACATAATGTTACCCGGAATAGCTTAAGACAATGTTCAGCAAATGATCAATGTTATCCATATTCATCAAAATATGTTTTACCTTGTCTGAAACGTTCCTTTTGAATCATATATTATGAAGTCTGCTGCTAACTTCAGATTTAATTTGAGTTGTAATTATTACCCTTTGCTGTTTTAAGAATTCGATAAATAAGCCAAGTGGGTATGAAATTACAACAAGCAACCACCTATAATATTAAACACCATTTGTGTTTGGCAGAGTCTTAATGCAGTGTATGCATATTATGTTTTGCTCTATTAACATTTTGTTGTTTCTCATCAGCAGCTGACGTAATGGGAATTTGAATACTAGACTGGGTAATCCAGTCGCTATATTTGATAAGCCTGCGATAATTTAAACGCAATATTGAAATACGACCTGTTGTGATAGAAGTTGTTTTTAATGATGTAAATTTAAGTGTGTTGCATAATAACGATAGGCTATGCATATTCAAATCATATCCAAATTAGTCGAAACTACTCCAAATTTGATTTAGTTTCATTTTCCAGATGATTGGATTTCGAAAGAAGAAAATATACGAAATATGTATAGGAAGAGCCGCTATACAAAGAAAACAGTGTGCTGAAGTCAATTATGAATAACCAACTAATCTTTATAGTTAGAACATTTTTTACAACCATTTTCAAATAAGAATAAAAGTAGGGCCTCAGTTTAAAAGGAACTGGAGATACCCCTGTTTGAAAAGAAAGATGTCGACAACAATGAATGATAATAAGAAGGGGGAAAGGGGCAAATTTTTTTTGTAGGTGTATTCGCCCACATTGACACTTCGCTGTACTTGAATTTATTAGGTCTAGCTTCAGTTTATAGAGCAATGGCCACTCAAAAATGTAGGCTATCATGGTTATATATAAGACCCACTTCAACAGTTAAATATAGATGTTCATTGTGCATGCTCTCATATAAAAGCAAGAATATCTGAGGATTTGTGAATATAACATACTTCTCTTTCGGGTACTTTTTTGTTTTAGTATTTGATGAAAAAAGGTTTCTTCGCTAAATGATTCCTAAGACTGCCAATTTTCATAGAAATTCGGTGAAACTAGAATACCATATATAGTGTGGTATTACAAGAACGAGTGGTTGCAGCCCACGTCACTTGAAACAGCAGCAAATGTCAAGAAGAACTATAAAACGTTTACACAACATTTTATAATACCGAGTTCCAAATTTCTTGGCTAGAAAATGTTGAAAGAAAGTTGATAACAGTTTCTTCATTTTGGTGGCACGTGTACTGAAAACCCCTCCCTTACCCTAACACGAATATTTTCATTCAACTGAGGTCCGCACCTTTCGTATCTTATAGGTCTTCCTTCTATTTAATGGAAAGAACTCGGTCGTTTGGGAGGGTGCATGGACCTATCATGTTTCTTTACAGGTTAGTATCCTCAACAGCCTCACGTGTTTTCTTTTCCTTCGGAGAACATATCGTGTCAAAGAGAACAACTCGATTAAAGAATACGCCAAAGTCCTGTGGTGATGCGTAAAGGTGGGTTGAAGAATCCCGCGTTCATCAAAAGCCTTCCACCCCACAGGGGTTTCATATCTGAATTATTGGCCCAACGAACTACCCTCAAATGCGTCATATCTGTAATTTTATGACGTCAACACCGAATACAATAGGAGTCTACCAAAATCTCAAAACTCTAACATATTCTTCTTCACTAAATATATTATAACTTACTTATATAAGTAAGTTATAAAGGTAGTATACACCCTTGTCTTTGATTGATGGTGACACGGTGGCCACTGACTAAGATTAGCTAGCTATCATATGATACGTTCGACTTAACCTTTGAAAATAATAATTTAGCGGCGGGATTAGTGGGTCATCTATAGGTAACCTTTATGATAAATATGTTTTAACACGACTGAAAGGTCTTAAAAAACATCAAACAATATCAACAAAAGTGCAGCAACTAATTAACCTTCGGCATTTCCATAAGTGTCATAGCAAGTGTGGAAAAAGTGTTTTGACTTTGCGTTATAGTAACTTTTAAACATCACTGTTGTGTTAAAACCGATTAAGGGTCATTTTATGTTGCAGGAATACTTTACTGTGACTTTATACGCTATACATAAGTCGAGTATGCCGGACTGTTATGAAGGTATACGATATGTATAAGTCGAGTATGCCCGACTGTTATACAGGTAGTCTATAAGTACGTAAGTCGAGTATGCCCGACTGTTATAAAGGTAAACGATATGTACGTAAGTCGAGTATGCCCGACTGTTATAAAGGTAAACGATATGTACGTAAGTCGAGTATGCCCGACTGTTATACAGGTAGTCGATATGTGCATTAGTCGAGTATGCCTGACTGTTATAAACGTGGTGCAATGTTCGTATAAGTCGAGTACGCCCGACTGTTATAAAAGTATACGATATGTACCTATAAGTCGAATATGCCCGACTGTTATACAGGTAGTCTTTATGTACGTAAGTCAAGTATACCCGACTGTAATAAAGGTAATCTATATGTTCATAAGTCGAATATGCCCGACTGTTATAAAGGTAGTCTATATGTACAAACGTTAAGTATGCCCGACTGATATGGTAGTCTATATGTACATAAGTCGAGTGTGCCCGACTGTTATACAGGTAGTCTAGGCTATATGTTTAGACGTAGATCTAATATTCCCCTATATTCGAATGTTATGAAGACTATTTGTCAGCTATTAATTCAGTTGTTCATTGCACGTGATTTTAATGATAATAAATTTCAAAGTAACGAAGTATTTCAAGTAATGTTTTTCTTACTCAAATTATTTGGGGGGGGGGGGGGGGAAAAGCACTTTACCATGTTAAAGGAAACGAATGTACACAACAAAAATAGGAAGGAAACGTTATACGTCCGGAAGCGAAATTTGTAGCTACCAGTTTATTTATAGCCGGAATTTTTTTAAAGACTATAATTTGCACCGGTCTATGAAAGAAGAAAAAACAACCTTCCTTCACCGAGGGGATGATAATTTAATTTCACACTGTGTCTTTCATCAAACACGATACTTAATGTCCAATAAAACATTACCATTTCAATCACATTACCAAAATGAAACTGACAATGTATAACCTTGCTCAAAAACCCATCGATGGGTGCATGGCGGTAATATCTTTGCTTTATACTTGATACCGGGAGGAAAAAAAACAAGTATAAGATTGGCCCCTGGATGTGACGTCAATACGACTCTATGACGTCACATGGATGTTACATGTCCAAAGACAGTTATAATGATATCAATCAATACACTGACTTTTAGTGTATCATTTTTATTAACTTACATGTATGTCACGTCTTCTCCTGATAGCAAAACATATATCAGCAAACTTGATATGGTCAATTACGGTAGCAAACAGTGAACCAACTATGGTGATGAGTGACTCAATTCTGTATGACATGGATATCCCTCTATACTAGGGTTTCCCTAACTTTATCCCCCCCCCCCCCACGAACCCCCTGTGGATGTCAGAGTTGTCCCCGAAGGCACGAACCCCCAACTTTTCGAGACACGATCTGAGTCATTATTATACTATAATACGCACAATAGTACTTCGTAAAAGATCAAGTTCATAGTATAATATTTTAATAAAAAAAACAAGAGATGAACAAATATTTATTAGGAAACTTCAATATCAGATCACGAATTGTATCACGCATCGATCACTCATCACACACGATGAGACGGATGCTCCTGTTTATTATCACATGCACGGTACGGTACTACTATGGCAACATATGCGTATGGAACGCGAAAAGCGTTTGTCGATAAGTACGACTTTTGTACATTACTAACTTATATGATATATCAAATTTTAGTTCAACAAAAAGTACTCTAGTTTTGACTCAGAAACGTCTCACGACCCCCCTGGGATGGACTCACGCACCCCCTGGGGGTTCATGCACCCAGTTAGGGAACCCCTGCTCTATGCCTTCATCTTCCTCTGTCCGCTGTGAGAAACAGTGCTCACATGTATATGTTCACCTGATTCTCATGGCTTTATCTGTTAAAACTGGTAAAGTGGAGTACCCGTAAATCAGTTAAAACTGACGTGTGTTATCATTTCTTGTAACATGTGTTACATATATGGCCAGTTGCCACTGAGAAGGACTTACAAACAGAAAATACGAAACACATATACATAATGATTGACTGGACTAACCAGACTACTCTAAAGGTTTCCCCCAATAACTTTGTCCACATTTTAACATAACGTGGATGAAACTTTACTGCAAAACGCTTTAAAATCTGCAAATATGAACCATCTTTACAAGTTATACTTAATAGTCAAACATAGGGACAGTTGTTTAACCAGTCATTAGTTGAAACAGCCTTTGAGTAATGAATATCGTCTGTTAGTTATTTTCCTATATTGTAGCATCTGCTGACAGGTGTAACACGTGTTACGGTGTTATAACACACTTCAATTTATACCGATTAACGGTTGTCTTCTATTTACAGTACAAACTGATGAAGCCATGCACATTGTGTGGTAAGTTCAGAAAAGGGACATGGATCGAGAATGATTTGAGAACCGTTGTTGCGGTGTTATTAACTAACAGGAACTGAAAAGGTCAAATTAGCCAACTTCTTAATCTTTTTGTCTTTGTCGTATTTTGTTTGTTTGTTTTTTGCTGTTCTTTTGTTCTTTTTCAATAAATTCTGCGTATAACGTCATCATTTGTGCCTATATAACTATCTGTCATCCATTGCTATAGGGTTTACATCTTGGCAATGAAAACCATTCCATTCTCGGAAAATTTCACAAGAGATCACGTCGGTAATGATAATCAGCCTGAATATATAGAGAATTGATGTAACAACTATATACATTTGTAGAAGATTTGATGTTACATTAGAGAAATAAAACTACCTGGATTGGTTCTCCGGAGGGGGTACTGAAATCATATTCTATACTATTCGAGTTATATGAAGCTTCATTCAAACTTAGTTAAGGTAATTACAAATGACTTCACGGTAGGGGTTTAATTCAGCAATATAGGAATCACGAAACCGACCACATATTCAGTAAGCCGCACGTTAACTTTTTTTCCCGCTGCTCGAATTGCAACTTTCTTCATGTTTAACGTTTAATGAATACCGACGACGTGCTGGAACAAAATCCAAACGGTTCTCTCGGCGCGTGAGAGGGACCCATTTTAAATAATAGTAATAAAAAAAAGATGAAATTTACTAGATCCAATCAGTGAATTACGGAAGAAATTGATGTCGACTGCTTAGTTTCTTTCAAAAGCAGATAAGTCCAGAGGACGTTTTGATAAGTTGCCATAAAATTGTTTCACTCAGTTACCTGTTTTATAGAGAGTTTGAGGGGGTGGATAAGGGAAATTCGGAGATAGGGAAGGGGTGGGGATTGGTGGTAAAAATCTGATTGTCATTATATCTCAACGGGTACCATCAGATGAGTACCTCCTCTGAACATTTTTTATTCATATAAGTCGGAACCAGACCATCACAGATTTCCAGCTCGCTTGACCATTGCGTAGGCATTTGTATAACACTTTATTGGAGGACGTAAACCAATAGAAGCACTAATCACCTCAAATGAACTTTGACCTCCACAAAAACCAACCGAGATTTTACTAAGGAGCATCTACCTTGCAAGTAAGAAATCCATGCAAGCTGTATGCATGGTGAGTTATTGTGCTTACAAGCCAAGGTGTCATGTAGACAAATCCCCACTCACGCACAGATACACTTCATCACCAAGGTTTAGATATATTTAGCCCTCGGCTAGGAATGAGAGGAAGTGTATATTCCTTGCCGGATTATTTCGCCCCTAAATTAAAGCAACATGTTTACGATTTTCCATGCCATTAATCCCGAGCCATTTGTTTACGTCATGTATATACTGTTTGCTTTCTTTATCAACAAAAACTCATTCTTTGTTAATTTTCGTTTGTAGGTGTATGTATATATGATTACAACTTATCTAACATAACCGTCATAAACTTCATCGTTAAACTCTCGTTAACTAGCTATTAGTCTTTAGCAGCGGCTTAACCCACCCCACCCCTTCTCCAGAATAATAGCAGGGGATATTACAAGAAATCCTCGTGTACAGTCAGTGCCGAATTCAGACTTGGTGAGGCCCTAGTTTATTTAAAGTTTGGCGGCCCCTTATTTGAAAATTACACCAAAAGGTCTCACAAAACTTGAAATATATATGCCTTTTATTTATATAATAACAAGATCAAATCCCCCCGCCCCCCCCAATTACACCCCTCCCTTGGACGACATACGATCTTAGTAAGCTTCCCCCCCCCCCCTTCCAGTACAGTTCAAAATTGATGGTTGCGTGAAAAACGTTGGATTGTGTCTTATGTTATATAGCGCCATTTTTTTTTATCATATTCAGATTTACTTCATCTTTGAACTTAATTATTTAATTATTAATATTGTCTTACTTCAATACAATTGATAGAAAATGATAGAAAACTTAAAAATCCGATCACAAATTTCTCTCTTGACAGATACAAACAGCTACAAGTTTACGGCAAATGTAAAATATCCGCTCATGCAAAATCAAATAGACAATCACAATTCGTCATCTTTTAAGCTGTTTCGTTTTGTATAAAACTTCCAACAGTGTATACATAAGGTTTGAAATTTGACAAAGTGAACTTTTCCTTTTTGAGGGGGTGCGGCTGGTAGGGGGGGGGTGGCGATGAGGAGATGTCGAGGGTGAGGGTGTGACATGGTTGAAATGATTTTGAAATAAAGCTTATCTTGCGGATGTAGCAATATATGTTAGTATTGTCTTTTATCGTCCTAGCGGAATTCATTATTTCTGAAAACAAAGTATCCAATTTCTTTAGGCTATCTACAAAAGATGTTGTCTTATCGCCAATGGGAGTTAATAATTCATAACTGCATTAATAACTCAAATTTAAGAGTTGTAATACATGATCCCACGCATATAAACTGGGTAATATATGTGGTATACCCATAATCCATAATTCTTTGAACGAAGTTCAAGCCTTTGCAAAGGTCGCTATGTTCGGTTTTCGTCACCGAAAGTTTGTATGTCTATATGACCGGCGGGGTCGTACATAATTGAGATTTCATGACGTCAACATGCTAAGCCTCCTACGATGTTTATCTGTATACAATTGTACAGAAAATAACCGAAATGATATAATGTGATTTGCTTTCAACTGCTAGTTTGTGTTGTTTGACTCGTCACATATATAAACGAAGGAGGAATCTTGTTGACAATTGCTGAATTGTATATACCCTTTAGGCAATCCGGTGTTGGTGATAAAGAGAGCGGGGGAGGGGGGGGGGTGGAGCGCGCGGGAGCGGGAGGGTGAGTCCAGGGAGCGCGGGTGTATGTAGAACTCCAACATTATCTTCACCTCATGGTGTGTCATTGCAATTCCATCGGTACATTTCATCAGGGAAACATTGTCTTTTAAAGTTCCTATAGGCATTGTCTTTTTTTTTCTCTCTCTCTCTTATATGTATATATGTATAAATGTATATATGTATATATGTATATATGTATATATATATATATATATATATATATATATATATATATATATATATATATATAATATATATATATATATATAAACATATATATATATATATATATATACATATATACATATATACATTTATACATATATACATACACACATAACTACATACATACATAATGGTGATATACATATAGATCTGTGTGTGTATAGCCTACAGTCGTAATATATCATTAGACTTTGACTAAGTGACAATACGTTTTTGTGGTGGGCCACGAAATTTCCCCTAAAGCTTTATTTATAGATAAGACGAGTTACATTTCACGAGACCGAGGGGGACTCAGTATGATCCTGGAAAGAAGCTAATCATACAGGTCAAAGAAAACGTGACGTAGCTTGTATTTATCTCGACACCGCAGTAAATTGGACGCAATCAACGAAGCATCGAGCATGACCTGGATAGGGTCCACGTTAACCATAGTTCTTTATATACGTGTTGATTACAACCAAGTTCACTGACGTTGCTTTATCCTTTAGCTTTTAAAATTATATTAATGTCGACATGACAATTTCACTAATCATCTCAAGAAAAGAACAGAAAAAGGTCACTCGACTGAGGTATAGCCATGGTATTGAGCTTGGGGGGGGGGGGGGGGGCAAAAGGGGTGCAATTGGAGCCGTAGACGACAATGACAGATTTCTACTTTTTTATTTTCCCGAGTTTCTAACACATAATCACCTTATATGGACAATTTTTGTCAGCTTTTGAAGGCGTCTATTATATATCGCCAGAATGGAATCTCCCCGTACTATCGTGTTGCTAGGCGACGCATGACGCATTTGATGGGGATACCTGGGAATATCATAAGAGACCTTTGTAACCTCATTTGATTTAACTGATCTTGCTCAGGGTTAGACTGTCTTACCTGTCCACCGTTCATTGTTATTTCAGACACGTAGTATTTTGTCCCTTTTTTTGTGTCTGGCTTTGGCTTTATTTCATCGTGCTTACTTAATATAGCAGGCGAACGAAAGGAACAGCTAACATGGCCTATGTATTGGTATCGTTTACAGAATGCGTTTGCAAGGTTTACGATATTAAAGAACAACAGCAACAACAACAACAACAAGAGTTGAAAGTGATTAACTATTGTCATGGAAACCTTTGCGTCTCACTTCCAATCCGCTACTGTTGCTATAAACGTTTAGGGCCTACCTATATGTGTGCAACGATTGATTGTTAAAATCGCACTAAATTTATGACGTTTTTTGCAACATTTCATATTTTATTATTATTTTAGTCATATATAGCAAATGTCTGGTTTGAACTCTAGTCACCTTTCAAACCACCTGTGAATGTTATATGCTTCAGTATAGTTGTTACATGTGACATGCGGTATCAAGTGATCGAGATTATTTTACTCGATGACTCATCATCCACAAGGTCCGACGATGTTTGTTTACCAGGAAGTATAAACAATAAATATCTGGTAGACGTGGAACCTTTGCCTTTGTAGTTGACGAATGAACACCATTTATTTGATAAAACAAATAAGGTCAAGTATCATTTAATACAGCTCACGGAAATGTCAATATTTAGGTGACCCAATGCATACATATCATCAAGTCATATGTCCTTATTTCATTAAACATATCAGTTCTAGCCTCACGACTTACGTCCCGGTTTCAAAACAAGATTAGCATTTTCCATCGGTAGGCCTATACATCGCTTAAATATCCGAGCCTTTTACAATTCCGATCCTATCTCCATCTGGTACCACCCCCCCCCCACCAACCCCCGCCATCGAAGATTCAAGGGTGGTCGCATACAGTCTCCGTTATAGATCTAAGTAATATAGGCTACATTAGTCATTAGAAATGATCATGGTTCATTATTTATCTTAAGATGCTATTCCTATTAAGATCATATTGACATGCCACTTGAACTAAATAATTAAATATCGTGATTCAACCCCGCCACACGTAGATATATACGACTCAGGCAAAATCGAGGAGAGCCAAAACGCACCATTTTAGTGATAGAAAATACAAAATCATTTCTCATGCAGTTGGATGATTCTGTTTGCGGATATTACGTAATACAAAGACCAAAAAGACCCAACTCACCTGTCTACAGCGATGACGAGCAGAGTGTTTATAGACACGTAAAAGGAGATATCCTTCAGGGTACCCACGATTGGACACATAGCCTCGCCCCAAATCCATTTTTGTTTCTCATAGTAAACCAAGCTAGGCAGGATACAAAATATCGCAACCAATGCATCTGAAGCTGCTAAGTTCGCAATGAGAAGGTTGGTCACAGTTCTTAGTCTTTGTTGCGATAAAATCAAATAGCACAGAAGACTATCACCTAATCCACAGATGACAAAGACGAGAGAAAACGTTACCCCCATGAAAATCCTCATCACTAGGGTACCTTGTTGGAATTCCTGGCAGGTATCATTATATGAAGAAGAGTCACCATCGATTATTTGAGAATAATCGGCGTACGATGGCGATCCACCGTTAGAATCGAATACCGGTTCCGATTCGTTCATTTTCGATAATCGTCTTTTTTTTTGTGGGGTATTACCACAATGAAGAAAGAAAATGGGGGGAAAGAACCGTTTAGAGGATGTCTTAATAAGTTGAAGTAAATCCACAGATGACTTCTCTTTTTATTCTTGTTTCTCCTTCCTTCTCTTCTTTAAGAATGTTCTTGGTAGACAGACAGGACACTGTAGAATCAATTCTTGTAATAAGTATTTCCAATTTTTGTTTCGCTTCTCAGAGGATTCTGTTCTTCGTCATCGTAGTTGTCACATCCTTCCTTATTAAAGAGTCGTCGATAAATATCAACGGGTGTTTCCACCCTTTATATGTTGCTTTGTTAACAACATTTACCAAGGAAAAAGAATCAGTCAAATGCGCTAATCATAGACAAAAAAGGTCGTTTTTTTAAACAAATCGTGTTAAATACGAAGAAAAAGATGCACCATTCGTCTCGACGAATCCTGAAAGTTACAATAGCGCTGTTCTAGACATCTTCGAGTGAATTAAAAAATACCGATAAAAATAATAAAAAAATATATATATATATGTATAAATATAAACATATACATATATGTGTGTATATATATGTGTGTATATATATGTGTGTATATATATATGTGTATATATATAAATATATAGTCTGATAAACGATCGCTCAGTTTCACAGTGTATTCAGTGTAAGGGGAAATAGCGCGAACGTCCTGACTGCGATTATTAAGCAACTTCTCAGATCCTTTGTACGACGGCGTCTGTCCATTCGCTATATATTAGTTCTGCCTGCTATAGGTAAGTTCGTCCACCCCCTGAAATGAGAGATCTTTAAGAGCCACACACACACACGTTCGCACCGTTACTTTTCCTGAACTCGAGTTTCGACTACAGCAGCGGCGCTGTGTGCCATACTAAACACGATCGACAAAGTATATGGCTCAATTTGATACAACAGCGTTAAAACGCGAGACTTTTTCACCCGTTGGTTTTTTTTTTTTTTAGTTTTTTTTTTCTTTTTGCCTTTACCCAATGAGAGGGAGTTGCAATATGAGAGAGTTTGGGGGATGGATTGCGGCGCGGTATCCAAAATGAAATTGATAACGTACTTACAAAATATTGAAGGGTCATAATCGAGATGAGACAAACTGTGTGGGTGATTAATCGCTACAACGTCGTTATTTAGCCACGGTAGAAAGAGAGCGAGTTGAATAAAGGTGGGATGAGGGGGGGGGGGGGGGGGAGGGTATTACCCAAGCGTGGTGTGGAATGATGTACTTAAAAATCAACGGATTTTGCCGCCATCTATTTTTATCTATTTTGTTAGCCTCCCTCTCATTTGATCTACTTTAGATAATTAACTTGAGGGCTATATTTATACATTTATTTCGGGTTAATTTCTTTTGACTTTATCTAGTCTTCTTTCTTTCTCTTTTCTTCTCCTTTTGTTTTAGACGCCTGGAATGAAGTGATTGATAAAAAGCAAATCAGTTACAAGAACACAAAAAACCTACTGTTCTCATGTTTCTTGTTTCTTATATAATACTTTTGAAGTGAGAAGGTATAATGGAATGAGACTTTAGTGAGTCTACACTTTTCATTTAATATATTTCGCAACAATTTTCCACCCTCCCCTCCCCTCCCACTCAATCGATAGAAGTATAATGCAAAACGATTCTCTAAAGAAAAAAATGAAATATTTGTTTTCATACAGACAGATTATACACTGCTGGTAGCGGACATTTACCCCGGCACGGTATGGACAAATAGCAAACTAAAGTTTTCCCTTTATCAAGAATGGTTCCAGTGGTCAGACGGGAATGACCTCTCTCCAGGCGATTATCTGTCTGGCATTAGTAATGAATGGAGCTTGCTCAAACACTCTAAAGTATCGGCTTTCGATTGATACGATGGCACGTGACAGCCACTGTACATACTTTTCACACACTACTTGTACGTGTTTACCATGCTACTACAGGCATCCGTAGATAACTCATTGGTCCACATAAATGCACTTACCACGTGACTGTACAAGATAGAGATGATGTCATGTTAGTGGTCACTAGAATACAGTGGGGTGGCATTAACTCTACACTTGGCATGTTTGGGAGGGGAGGGGGTAGTAACTCTATCAAAATATAGGAAGGCTACAGTATATACCAACTTCCTGATCCCCTCCTCCAGGCTCCATATCCTCCTCCTCCTCCTCCCATCCTACCCTACTTCCGATCCACCGCTTTCTTGGCATCAGGCTTTGTTCCCTTCACGATCACTTTTAATTAATCCTGTCACCTATTGGCAACAACACTTTCCATTTCACACACCAGGGCGGGTTCTGTTGACCTCACTGGCTCAAGCGGGCCCACATTTCATAGCGAGGGTAAATACTCAATTATATAGATAGCAATAACTCTAATTGAGTCAAAATTTCGTAAGCCTATGTTTCATTATTTCATTTCAGCAGGCGCCATCGGAGGTTGCAGTAGTACTCCACCAACCATTCACCACACGATCGGCACTCCCCCTCCCCTCCCTTCCGTGACCCCTCACCCCTTTCTATCACTTGCTTTTTCACCAAAGTGAGCCAGTGTAGAGGAAGATTTGTAAAAATATCAAACAGAAATCAAGCTGTGGAAGGCAAAGACGTGTAAAAGTGTATATGCTAATAAGCTATTAATGTCCACATTGCAGCCAGCCCATTGTTGAGTCACTTATATGTCAATTTATTCCCACCTGGTTGCCAAAAGTTCTCAAATTCCGCCGCCAGTATTAGGACATTTTGCGGGCTGAGTGTGAAAAGATAAGTACCAATGCTTTTGATGCTTCCAACGATGTATCAGGGCGGAAGTTTGAAACATGTTACATGTCTTAAACCAATTACGGTATAGGCTATGCTTGTTGCGTTACTGATATGAATGTAAACGGTCAAAGCCCACCTATTGTAGCAGCACTATTGTTGCCATATGTTTTAACAAATAATAGCAGGGGACTCTCAGTAGTATGCCAGCCGTGCCTACATTCTACCAAATGTAAACCGCAGGAAGCCTTGCCCTAAGCTGTTATACAAACGCATAGAACGGGGTCACCAATCTTGCAGGCGATCACACGTTAGCTATATGGACAATCATATATACCGTATATGTTAATTATCATGTTATTAAAACCGGAGGTATGTTTATAATCGTCTTTTCAATCAGTGATTGAATATTTCCGGCCTGAGAAACAGTCTTGGTAATTCACCGTAGCTGATCTTTATACACAGTATTTGTCATCCTCTTTATAGTTTCACCTGCAGATATACACAGCCTATACTCGAGTGTTATACGTCACGACCAAATCGAAATTACAAGAAAACTGTTCCAAAAACCAAGCTTTGCCCATCAAACGGTGAAGAAACCTCTTCTTGTTACTGACGCATCTGCGGAAAGCATCTCTCTAAATCGATGACGAAGGATGTGTGTTATTTTCTTCTCCATGCATCATTCAGTTATCTCTTTCTAGTATTGCCCTATTTACATATGGTACCCTATATGTATACAGGTGTATCTGCAGGCATGGTTGCAGATGAAATGTTTGAACAATGCCTTCTCGATAACTTTACCAATCTGAATGAAATTAGGGATGTATAATCCCGCGTTTTACATAGTATATATCAAGGAAGGCTACTGTGACTGCGAACCGGCACACCCTCCACCCCACCCCCACCCCATCCCTACCCCTACACCCCTGATCAATGACGGGGTAAGATATGGATCACCACCGAATGCTGTATAGCTCAGTTTATAGATCCCGTGCTAGCTCTCGGCTCTGTTCTCGCTTTCCAACTTTTTTTTCTGATTTCATGGTCAGTCAAGTTACCGTCATTGAAAAGAACATAACAAACTTTGCGGTACCATGCTAACCGACGGCACCAGGCACAGCACCAACTTCCTATCACATCTATACCCCCTTGTGACCTTTTTACCTGTGGTGTGTCCCGTAACACGTGCTTTAATACATGTTTCCGTGTCGACAATCATCACGTGTAACTCTTTTAGCTCACCTGTGTATATACTGCGGACAGAGCCTCTACCGTGGTTAACTTACTGTCAACAAACTTTTACAAGAACCAGCCGGTTATAGGGCCTACCCATCTTTCGCCTGGTCTAACTTATCTCTCCACGTTTAGGCTACTCGATAAACCAAAACCGCGCTCTCTCTTTCCGATCTACCAGAAACTACACCCTTTTCTCATCTGCTTCGTCCAGCGGCCGCTCATATGCAAGTAATTTAAGTTAAAAATAGTCATTCTTGTTAATCTATTTGATTTCATAATTATAATTCAGTAAACCAATATCCACCTCTCATCTCTTTTTTTTTATATTCGAGGCTGCTTCTTGTGGTCAAATCTCAAGTTATGGCTAGCTGGTAGTTACGTAACATAATTGAGGGGCCTATCCGGGAATCGGTCCGGGATCTCTCGCATGAATAAAAACAACAACACATCAACAGCAACAACGATAACATGAAAAGGTTCTCTAACTTTTAGGCTCGACACGTGATCTTGATCAAAAGTAAAAAAAAGTTATAAATTAATAATTACCGTAAATGTTGTGAAAATGAGTAGACATGCATATGAACATATAGATATTTACACTGCATTACTGCTAGGTTCGTACCAACCTATACAGCAAATTCTGACGATAATATTTCTGCAACTTCTTATATGTAATACATCTTTTATTTCTCCTTACGAGGGAGGTTGAACATGGGCAGTGTATCCGCTTCCTCCTGACGATAGAGTATATAGGAAACCCTTCTCGACAAAATAAGTTACCAAGAAAGAGCAACTATAGAACATCTTCTGTCCCATTTAGCTACTGCAGATGTGAGACTTTTCCAGGGTAGGTTGTAGTTACAGTAGGTGAAGACTTAGATAAAGGCATTGAAGACTCGCCCCAAACCGCGTGCGGCCATCTGAAAAAGTAAACTTTCCGTTGCTTGCAAGTGACGTTTTGTTCGTGTCGCTACAAAATGCAGACAGTAATGAAACGTGATACCTTGTTATCTATAGCTGGACCTGAGATGTCCATCGCTGTATCGTTTATACACTGTGCTGTGGGTATTGACCGCAGCTGTATGTACTGACTGTACACTAGTGTCTAATTACCGACGGTAGCAAGCTGTGTGTGTGTATTTTCCGGGATCGATGGTGGTGTCTAACACTTCTGTTACACTTCATTCGAAACTAGGTCAGATTACCGGCATTAGACGTTTCTTTTTGCGCGAGTCTTCACACCCTTTAACGAGTAAGGTGATATTAATGTTTGTGATTCTTGCGTTCGTAAAAAAAAACACCACATTTTTTTATTTCTTTCTCTGCACACATATAACCTTCTGATGTCAAAAAGTGCCTTAATTCTCCGTCATTTAAAAAAAAATATACCTTGCTCCATTCAGTTGATACATATAATTGAAGTGGGCATCATTTTGGCTAACCACTTGGATAAAGCTTAGAGGGAATATGTCGACAATTTTCAAAGAGCTCCTTCATACGCTTGCGTCTAATGAATAAAATATTTATTCTTGAGCTACCATCAAACTATAAGAATTTAACATTGTGTTTGAGGATTATACAAGGGTATAGCCTTTATAGTTCGAAGACAATGTACAATTTCTGCATTTTGATGCTACTGGTTGCATGGCCTCTTCGTGCGTCCATAGATTTATTCCCCTGTTCCGAGAATGCCAGTAAAAGATAAACTGTCGGTTTGAGTATGTTTATTTGGAAAGAGTACAAATGACGTCAGCTTCGATTGGGATCGTGTGGGTATATATGCCACTGTCGAAACAGTTCACCGTGGAAGAAGTGCGATGCTTTCATCACGAACCGAGTTTACGAGGTTATAATCAACGCGCCATGTTGATACATTAAACAATTATGTAATCCTTTTTAATAAAGACCTAACTCCGACTTATAGAGTGGTGACATATCATAAAAGAGTGTGGGGGGAGGGGAGGAGGGAGGAAGGGAGGGAGGGAGGGGGAGGGGGTGTTCATGGATAGTGGAGGGATTCAATATGCTCATTCCTGTTTATGTCGTCGTACTCATAACCATTCTTAAATTGGTACACATTGTTGCACAAGTCCATATTATCCACCTAACATAGGCTATACTGAAAGAACACACAAACCCATCCTTATCAATAACAGAGACCGTTGTGAAGATCAATTCCCCCAAGAGAGCTAAGGGCATGTCACAAGGATTTGAAACCCTTTTACCTTCTCTTGGTTTTTCTTTCATACTTTTTTGTAAGGTGGGATCTTAACAGTTTTCGACCCTGAAACTAATGCCATCATTATGATATGCAACCAGCTTATGCCTCCATAGATTAGATTCAACATATGTAAAACCCATTTCCATAAATAAACATAGCCACAAAAAAAAGTCATAATAATGATGATGATGATGATGATCACGATGATGATGATGATGATGATGATGATGACGATGAAGATGCCGATGGCGATGATGATGATGATGATGATGATGATGATGATGATGATGATGATGATGATGATGATGATGATGATGATGATGATGATGATGATGATGATGATGATGATGATGATGATGATGATCACGATGATGATGATGATGATGATGATGATGATGATGATGATGATGATGATGATGATGATCACGATGATGATGATGATGATGATGATGATGATGATGATGATGATGATGATGATGATGATGATGATGATGATGATGATGATGATGATGATGATGATGATGATGATGATGATGATGATGATGATGATGATGATGATGATGATGATGATGATGATGATGATGATGATGATGATGATGATGATGATGATGACGATGAAGATGCCGATGACGATGAAGATGATCATGATCATCATGATGATGATCATCATCATCATGATCATCGTCATCATCATGATCATCATGATGCTGATCATGATGATCAGGATCATGATCATGATCATGATGAAGACGACGATGATGATGACGATGACGATGACGATGATCATGATGATCATGATCATGATCATGATCATGACGATGACGATAGACGATGACGATGACGCCATCGTGATCATGATCATCATCATGATCATGATCATCATGATCATCATCATCATCATCATCACAACAACAATAATATTAAAGAAAATCATAACAAAACTGAAGCACATGTGGCTTGCTGACGCCATATTTAGACTAGATCAAAGCGGTCTGTAGCCTTGCATGGGAAGAAACTTTAAATTCGTGATGATATCTCCTAAATGGAATAAGATTTGTTCTTATATCTGTTTGGGGAGTTGTTTATATAAGATAATTATATCTATATATCCCTTAGATCAATAATGATGTGTTAGGCTGGTATCTCCTTTAAGTCTGACCAAAATCCGGCTGAAATGTTATCGACACGTCTCAAGGTCAGAATTTCTAAAAAGCTGAGAATAACCCATCAATTAAGAATTGAAAATTAGTATTAACATCTACCTATAACGGAAAGTGTAGTTGTGTTTTCTTTCGTTCTTTCTTTCCTTTTGTTTTTGTTTTGCCTTTTAATAGGTGACGAAACCGCATGTACAGTGATAAATTAATTATTATTGAGTAACAAAACGCTTGTCACAAGCAAGTAGATCCCATCTATAAGCTTTATGAGAGGAGGAGACTTGAGCAAAAATGAAGGTGAGAAGAGCTGCGTACTTTCAGAATAATTAAAAGACTATTGCACTTTTGTTATACTGGTTTCAAGGAGAGACGGGAACTTCGTGATAGCTTTATATACATGTGCAATGTGATGGTGTTTATTATGGGTTGACATGGAGTAGGGTGGGGAGGGGGTGAGGGTAGGATGGGACTTGGGAGGGGAGGGGATGGAGAGGGGGGAGGGAAGGTAGATTTGGTAAAAGATTTGGTTAAGGATGTCACTTGTAGGGTTTCAGTACCGGTCCAGACTGGGCTAACGCTTAGTGAGTTTTTGGGTCAATATAGACCGTTGCTTGTGGTAACGAAACAGTTGTTTGTTCTGATTCATATACGATAGCTTGTCTTTGTTAAATTCGAGTCTATTAAAGATTTTGAGAAGAAAAACTGAATGTGTAGGTATGGCCCTAACCAACCACATCTTGGAGAGGGGGGGGGGGGCATGACTACTGCAGGTTAGCGACTTACAAGGTATAAATTATACACACTGTACACCCCTATCTAATAACTAATAACGAATCACACAAAAAAGTTGAAGTATATGGTTTCGTATATCTCTTAACGTGCATACTATGTATATACGGCCTTATTGGATCGATATACGTTTTGCAGTCATATTTTATTTAGATTTGATGTTAATTGAAGATAACGCGGCAAGCCCGCAGAGCTTATCTTTTAACCCTGATATACAAAGCGGATATTTAATGACTTATACCGACAGACAGAAATAGAAACATAGTAGAGATGAAATCAGGTAGAATTAAATAAAAGATGGAAAAATAACTGAGTGAAAAATAAGGAGTTTATAGAAAGACATAAAATAGTAGAGAAGATTAAGAATAAGACAAACGGGGTAAGAACAGGAAAAGAAGATACGCAATCAAAATGAAATGAAAATTTGTAAAATCAATAGATAACAGAAAAAATATAGACATATGCGTGTAGGTCTAATTAAGTAATTTAATTATTTATCAAATCATACAACGGAGAGCATAATTTCAAAGAGATCATAACCCTGGTCTACATCAGCCTCGTTTAAAGTATTATTATTTAATTTAAGTTCTGACGATTACAGGTCAATTATTTAATTGCCTATATAGGTTTGACGACAACCTTTCCTGATGTAACATATTTTCTCGCTACCGCATTTATATGTACAAGGCAGACTAGTAGCGTGCGCCAAGGGGGGGGGGGGGCTTGTTGGCAACGCCCCCCCCCCCACCGTCAATCGGGGGATTTTTACATTAAGCCACGACTACGGGGACACATCCCTTTTTCCAACCTTATATAAAGTATTTATTAGCACATGTCCCTGCTCTTATAGAGCTTATAAAGACCTAATTTGTTAGTATATAAATATGCTTCAGAACGCACTTGCTATAGTGTAAATATTTATTTTTCTGGGTGGGAGGGCTGACCACCAGACACCCTAAAAGGGAAATCTACTAATCACTAACCTCAGAGCAGGAACCCCCTCCTTTGTAAAATCTTTGATTCACCTCTGGCCATCCCATAAAGTTTCAGGCCCATGTACCTAAATCAGTCGGGGGAATTTTGAATTCCCCCCCCCCCCTCCCAACCTTCGAAATCCTGCGCACGTCACTGAAACTAACCCAAAGTCGTGTTTATGCAAAGAACTTGAAAGCATGAAGCTATCCATTGTGCTTTACATACGAAATTAATTTTGACTGATTTTAACCTATTTTTATATGCATTTAATATCAAGCTGAAATAAAGATTATTAAACGGAATGAATTAAGTGACTACTCACAATGTAGGAACTTATGAAAGATAATAAAATACACCAATGATATGCTAATAACTTTGAAATCAGACAACATTTCATTACTACAAAAACATAGACATCAATTCAAATCTCTCGTTCTAATCCTAACCCGCAACCTCGGGAACAGGCAAAATGAAGTTCAACTAAATTTTATCCTACCAGGGTAGTCTACTTTTCACGCCGTTTCAAAGTTGCTGTTTCTCACGGGGATAGGTAATAATGGGTTTTGACATTACTCCAAAACCACATAAAGATATCAGAATAAAACCAGTGGTTTGACTTATCGCCTCGTGTGGTCGCGAGACAAGATGTCCACAGAGATAAATGATGTGCAACCATGCTGTGACGCGGTGCAGTGACGTCATCTGAAACCTTAAGGTCTATTGGCTGTAAAAGTGTGCCTGCGTTTTGCGTGTAGTTTTCTTGAATTGGTACCTTATACTTCTCGGCCCACCCGACAGTTTTCAAACGGTCATCATGTATTGCGTCAAAGAATATGCTACAAATTGAACCAAAATGGTCAACTATGCCGGTACGATTGAATGATAACGTGAAATTGGACTATTTGTTACCGGCAGAATTACATTTACACTTCATTGATTTCTGAAAGAGATCTTCCGGCGGTTGAAGTTGATATGCTTGACAAAATTATTATTAATTTTTGCACTTTGGGTAATACCTATTTATTTATTTTAACTGTTGGTGATATATTGCATCTGGCAACACCAGAATAAATGATGTCATCATGACAAATTGAGATGAAAATGTTTTTATTATATATTTTAACATTATCCACAGAGAGAGAAATAACAAGGCAGTTATATTATGATGAAATTATAAAAAGAGAGAACATTGACAGCTAAGTTAAAATCTCAAGTGCGACATACTTTGAACGATAAATCAAGAAGAAAGGCCATCGAAGGAAAGTAACCTGCTTTTGAAGAATGACACAGACCACCTACTGTGATCCACTTGATGTATGGGAGGGCTTAGCCAGTCCGAAATTGGTGACATTCAAACATAATCCTACATCTTGAGAGATAAACTCTGTTCCGATGGGGTTTCAAACAAACGGTGTGGAATAATTCTTACATTTTCTGTCAACAAATATACCCAGTTTAATCTGTATAGGCCTACCTTGGAATAATTTGAACAACAAGAAATGCATTATTATAGTCATTAACGTATGCATAGACCATATTTAACTAAACGACGGGCCATAGATCGATTACCAGTTTCTGTTCATTTCTATTTATAGCCTCGATCATAACATAAATTTACACGATATACAAAAACAAAATGGTGGCATTGTTATATATATATATATATATATATATATATATATGTGTATATATATATATATATATATATATATATATATATATATATATATATATATATATATATATATATATATATATATATATATCCTTCCTTACCGGTTTCGAACCTCTGGACATACAATCAGCGACCATAGCCTAGTTGTTAGGGTGTCCGCATATAAAGCGGGAGGTATGGGTTCGAATCCCTGTGGAGAGAATCCCTGTGGAGACTGGAAGTTTTTTCACTGTTCTGGATTTTCCAACTTACCACGAAGAAAACAGAGGAGAAGGCGAATAAAATAGAAACTTTTTTCCAATATTTAGTGTTAAAGGTTACAATTTTTGTAAATAAAGGTCAGCAATAGCCAATGAGCCCTGTCAAACTCGAAATTTATAAAGCAAGCTAGAATTATTATTGGTGACTCATTTTCGTTGCTTTTAATCATTTTAATCTAATTAAAAATTTAAATAATTTGGAATAATACATGACATACAGTTAATTGGTTTGACGAGACGCAGTCGACAATTCCTCAGATGTTTAGACTCAATGGCTATTGTTTACAAATTGGTTTTTCACAGCGTACTTATTTGAAAACTGTTGCCAATTGCTTTTGAATGTTAAATTATGAAAAGCTTCTGACACAACCTTTAATTAAAAACAACAACAAACATTCCTTTGACAATGTGTGTGCTTATTAGATGTATACAGCGTCGAGCGGTTATAAGCAACTATAAGATCTAAACACATTCTTGGCCTTCTTGCTAAGATCGTGTGAAGCATATATTCCCTTTCTACAGTATTCGTGATATAGATTTGACGATGATCACAAAGTCACAGTATCAATGCAAGTGGACTGGAGTTGAGAGTGACTCAGTAAATTTGTTAGGTTTTTCGCAAGGGCGTAGGAACCGGGGGGGGGGGGGGGCTGGGGGGCGCCAGCCCCCCAGTGAAAAATGTGGAGGGGCGGAAGTATCATTCCGCCCCCCCCCCCGGTTCGCAGGTCAGGAAACCCCTTTTTTATTTCCAAATGAGAAAAAAATCTCATTTGGAGCACCAAATTGCATCTAAGGCCAGGTGAAAATACAAAATTAAGTTTACAAAATGGAGTGGGTGTTGAAGTGTGCTATATTGCACCAAATTGCATCTGAGGCCACCTGGAAATGCAAAAAAATTCCAAAGGGGAGGGGGACACCCCCTCCCCTTAGACCCCTCCCCCAGGCCGGCCATCAGTCTTCAGCCCCCCCCCACTCAAAAGTACCTTCCTACGCCACTGGTTTTTCGTGCCCATTTGCTATCTTGCTTGGGAAAATTGTCTCGAAAAGTATATGATAAAAATAGGACCATACTGAATAGAAAGATTTTTACATATATTTTGAAGGAAAAACACCCGCAAATAAGACGAAAACACTTAAAACTAAACTAAGAGTTGTAATACAATATAGTCAGCATTGCAACATATTGATACTGAATATTCACGATTCTACTGAATATTCACGATTCAGACAAATGCAAGATTTTATACCTTAGTTTCACTGAGCGTTCTGACATGGCGGTGAAATTCATGAAACGGAAAATCAATGAAGCATGTACGTAAATGACGGGTCAAGCAAGCGGCGTCGGTGACTAGGCTGGATTTTGAGTTCTCAGCTTTAAACTTGCATTCATGAATATTCATGTTAAAGGGGGATACGTCAGCCAGCCTGTTGGGACAATTTCCTAACGCTTATACCTCTCTAAACTGTACTCCAATATCATGCTCTCCAAGCACTGGTATTGACAGTACAATCAGTTCCTAACCTTGATCTGATAGAAACATGGTATTCATACTGCTCGTACTGACAATACGAGTGCTCTGAAGCAAGAGTCTATGCGAGAGTCACCGCTGTGAGAAGTATTTGGGTGGTATGGTACCCCGTACCTCCCCCTCCCACCCCCCCCCCACCCTGACGCTATCACGTATAGAATGCTTTGTCTGGTTCAACCTTTCTCAATGCCTAGGAATCATTGCGAGGATGAAAGAGAACCTTTTGATTAGCTCTTACAATGTTAGGATAACCAAATCTAAGAATTACGGGACGCCGAAAACATGGACCGCAAAATGAGTTTAAAGTTAAGACCACTAACCAATCTTAAATTTGATAAAGTCGAACAATTTTTGTACCATTTGAAGGTCATGTCTGTCTCGATCTGATTTTGATCACGTAATAGGCCTATGACGCCACGACGGACCACCTCTGACGTACAAAGTGCCTTTATTTCCTTTAAACTGTATATATAGGCTTATATTTTTATGACTGATTATGTCAAGTATATAACGAGTCGCTGATACACAAGGGACAACACGTTAGCTTTCTAAATCCAGTGAGCATCTCTCCCCAAGGCGTTATTAGCTAGTATGATATGTAGGTGATCGCTACAACCACCCATAACAAAGGGTTCAAGGTATCCCTCAAAGAGATTAATACCCCGTCTGTTCTGACATTTGGTGAGACGTACCGATGGCGAGTAAATCTTATCCAGTTTATGTTCAGTCAAACTGTAGGCTTTTAAAGGGGGAGTGGGGGCAGGCCGTTAATGTAGATTATATATGCACACACACATGTGCACACTCACACACATGTATATATATGTGTTGATCTTTACCAATTTATTATATAACTGTCATACCCCTTGCTACCCATTCATTTCATAACTATGGCTTGGCCTGCCCCGATAAGTGGTAATTCTGTCACATGTGACATTGTCATATTCAAATGCACCATCAGGGGTGTGCTCTCTCTACAATCGTAAACACGTGAGTATTACGTTCTCATTGACAGTTATAGAGAGCCTATATATAATAGCCTATACATAGACACCAGTAGCATCACTGTGGCTTAGTGGTACGGACTTAGTTCGAAAGTGCTGTAGTATCCACCCCACCCCACCCCACCCCGACCCACCCATCAAACCCCACCACTCCCAGCTGCCCTATGTGACTTAGTAGATAATAGATAACAATTATTTTGAAAGGTAATGGTGTTCGTAAATGTATTCAAATTACGCCACAAAAGATAACTTGATGACCACCGGTTCCCTTTCAATTCAAGTGTTCCGTTCATGACATCCTCGAGCAAAATTATACGGCAGAGCTCCGGGAGCTGATATCTGTCCAGTCTTACGAATCTTGGAGTCAGTTGAACCAAGACCACATTGACTTTATGGTGAATTATGCGGGGAACATGACGGCAACCAGCATACTAACCCTTTAAGGGTTACCGTGACGACAAACCCCCACGCAGCACAACCTATATATACAGTATATATAGATATGTGTGTCGTTACATTACCAACACGTAGATATGTCTCGGCATCTATGACGTCACACACGTCGACATTCCCTCCCTGCGATGTTTCTGATGAACCAGTTTTGCAGTTATCACTGATAAATGATATACTTCGGTTTTCTCGGTAATCCGATCAAGTTAAGCTAAAGTAATCGCGTTTGCTGTCGATTGCAAAGTTAGGTTTCCACTTGTGTGAAATATCAACAAACTTTTAAAAAAAAATCTACTCATATCATCATACTCATACTTATTTATATAGGCTAAGCAAATTTAGGAATTCACGCCGTTAGAAGTTCAAGTCAAGTCATCAGTTTTCCATCGATCACTAAATACTTAGCCTCAATAAACATCGTAAAGAGATCCCGGCTTTGTAACGGTTTGCTTTTTTTTCGAGGTTGCGTGATTGAGAAGTGGCTGGAACACAAACCTATAGCATCAGGTTTATAACATCTCTAGAGATTCCAACTTGCAGTTTTATCATCCCTTTCAACACAATCAATTCACATATGTCGTAAGCAATCTCAATATAGCTTGTCCGTCAAGTTAACTTTAATTTGATCCTAGAAAGTGGAACGGGGCAAAAATACCGAAATTCATTTGAAATCCCTTCCCTTACGTTTTCGAATGACACTCGCGCGTAGAAACACGGTTGTGCAAGATTGTGTGGGATCTTAACTGGCACCGTCGGCAAAGATGATTGCCCAGGCATCAGTGAGGGAGGGCGGGGAGGGGGCTAGGGTGGGGGTGCGGCGCTGGGACCAGAATTTCTTTTAGAGTGAGGATTTTCAAATAACGTATATGCCTTGAACATGAATGACATGAGTGTCACAGGTGAGTTGGATTTTAATAATGATAACAGCCGCCCTTAGGTTGGCATGTTCGGCATCATAGCGTAGTCGGGTGGGGAGGGGGGGGGGTGAGGAGTAGACCGAATAACGACACGGATTTGGAATGTGTATACTGGTTATTATTTACAGATTGAAAATAGGTCGCGCCCGTCTTGTGACCATAAGTAAAATCCCTGAAACAAAAGACTACCTTCACTATAAGTCTCGAGCATATAAAACATCGTATACCTGCATCCATGTGTATTGTGATTAACCGGATATACACACGGTGTGATTAACCGGGTATACACACGGTGCGGTGTGTGCAAACTTATATTATACAGTATAAGTTACATTACAGTTATATAGTCCTGATATATACCATCCTTCAAGTACAATATTGCCAAGATACCACTTAGAGCCACGAAGACATTCAATGTTAAACTAATGTTAAATATTTTTCAATATTGAATCATCAATGTAACCTTTTAGTATATATAAACTCAATAGCCTTAACCTTCATAACAATGATGCTCCCTTTTTACACCTTATAAATCAAAAGAATCAATTTACACGGATTTAACGATAAGTTTATGACTTGCGCCCCTAACATGCAGACCGACATAATCTTATAATCATTTCATAACTGTCATACATTCAGACTATACTATACCTTTCTATATATCAGGGTTTACCTCAAAATGTTGTCTTCATTACCACGCGGCTGTGTTCGAGATCGAATGTAATACGAGGTATCAAAACATTATGGTTCGAATCGACAGAACAACCCCTTTAAGAGGGTCTCCTTGATCCTTATCATCTGTAACCAACTTTTGTCATTTGTTTCTACGTTTTATGATATAATACGTTATTGATGTCCATAATAAAATTGTCGACCGGAATACAGCTAGTTCAAAGAAAGTTATTAACAATTTGAGACCTACTTTCGTGTCACGATTTACGTATGTCATCTGACTATGAGACACTGAGTCAAACTTAGATACGTTGCAAAGCTCAGATAGGCCTATTAGGTAATATTGCTATGAATAAAATATGAATAACGCGCAGGCGTACATTATTTACTTCTACTGTGGTACCAAATGTATAACCGGTACTCAATATTAGTACTCAACTCAGTACTTAGTACTCAATTCAACGGTAATCAATATTAGTACTCAACTCAGTACTTAATACTCAACTTAACGGTACTCAATATTTGTTTCGTAAAATCATTAGTTCGTATATAGGCATATTTTAATTTCATGTTGGCAAACCGTGCTAAGTTAGAGCTTTTCGTATTCCCAGTCAAGAAACAATGAATATCATGACCCATACCATCTGATATACCACCACATCTACCTCCGACTTCCAGATATGAATACATCCTACTTGTACTTACGACACTCAAAGACTGTTTTTTCCCCCTATAATACATTCCACGCCGAGAAGATTGTTGAAAAGAAATCAGTAGAGAGTGTGATTTGAGATACAAACAAGTATCTAACTCCTTGTAAACATAGGCTATGCGTATGCCTATATATGTATTCAACATTTAAAATATGATCTATATCAACATTCTCATTAAGCGGTGAATATGTTAAATGTTTAGGGTAACTCTTCAAATAGATATTCTTCCCCCTCTGCCCTCTACCTCCCTTCCCCTTCCCCCTCCCATCCCCCACCCTTCCCTCCCCTCATGCGTACAGGTGTAAGCCTGGGAGGGTTCAACTTTTATTAATTACGCCGGAGTACAAGACTCTCACACTAGTATCTACACTAAAGATTTTCGAAATGCCCGAGTATGAGTGAGTATACGAGTAGAAATGACCTGTTTATTGGCGAGTACAAAAACAGATAACTATGCTAGTATACGTGTTCGCCGGAGTACGGTCTCACTGCAAGACTGTATTAGAGTACAAAATCGATAAACATAACAGCATATGACCCAATTTGTATAGAAATATATTCTGCCATACACCAAAAAAATAAACAGAGAAATATTACACTTTTTGAAATTTCGGAAAAAACCTTTCGTAAATTTCGAAACCATTATTATTTTTTTTTTAGATATCATATACTTCATGTATACAGTGGGGATATCTATCACCCCATCCCTTCACCACCCCACCCCTTCTACCTACACCCCCATCTACCCTGTGAACCCCATCCGGAAATTGCCAAAGGAGACTTCTGGGCTTAATTTGAGATATCATGTCGAAATCTTTTTTCTGGTTGACATCGGCACAATATTTTGTCAGATTAAGATCACAATGTAGAAATGCATCTTGTCACTCCGTAGGCTGACAGTTCAAGTTAGCGGTGCTGACAGACAGAGATATAAGATTGAAATGGATGGTTGCTATAGCAACTCTAAAAAAGGGGGCGAGAAACAGTGGCTACCACGAAGCCTTTGTAAATCTCAACATTTCTTTTATTCGGATGCAGTTGGGGTAACCGGGTACATTTTTGACAGATATTGGTGTAAGTGTAACAACACATGTCCACACTTAAATGCACTGTTTGCTTCGAAGGTAATGCATCATTGCAGATATCTGTCCTGTACGTGGTAAACCGCGGTGTGTGATATGGGCAGTACATGCAGTGATATGGGATACCGGTATGTGATGTGATAGGGTACGAAAGTCAGGCGGTTAAAGCCATTTTTAGACCTCCTATATATATGTCTCTGTGGAGAGGTTGACTACATACAATGTGGAACTTTTTTTCTTTCTGTTTTTAGATCATTAATGATTTGCGTTGACATGTAACATTACCTCGATTACCCTGCATGAATCAGCTCCCCATGCAGTAAAATATTTGAAATGGACCAAATATAGGCTTGTATATGGGGCCTACATGCGGGTCAGTTTACAATGTGTAGTATATAGTTAAGGTGGATGAAAGCGATGACCTAATTACCCGGGACCCTGAGTGTATATAGGTCGTCCTCACCACAAACCTCAGGATCACAGGGAGGTGACTAAAGTTTAGGTTACAGCAGTGAATCATCATAATTTATGGGATTCATCCTTTTAAGTGTCGTATATCATTCGGTACGTATACTATATATTATAAGTATATAGAATGTACAGACGTACACTGGTATATATATGTGTGTGTATATCATGGGGGCTTAAAGATTGTACGGTATTATAAGAACCATTATAACCTACGATAACTAACCCGAGGAGAACTTCCATTCAAGATGACATCACATACGGGATGAAATGACGGCCTCCCTAAATAATGATCAGTATCGATCAAATAAATAAAGTAACGAAAAGAAAAAGTATCATAAGCTACTAATAATTGATAAAGCGATAATTTTCTTGGGATTCTACATGTGGCTCCTATAGTTATGTTAAACGATCAATTTTCAGCACATCCGTTATTGAATATTTCTATATGTTGTAGAAAGCTACAACTACTGTTATCGGTCCAGCTCGTACTTGAACCGTTATAAGCTTTTGATTCTCACAAAAGTGACTAAACTACTTATACAAGTTATAGTCTTACACACCTATGATTACGTCAGTTCCTCACATGCAGTACAAACCTTGAATAGGAAGCAAACGAATTAATAGCCTCTGTAAACATGTGTATTAAGGAATTACAAATGATTTGAAAGTCACAGAAGGGTTTATACGCTGTTGTGTGTATGACTATAAAAGACAATATGTTTTCTTTCTTGTATTTAAAAATATAACACAATTGATTATTTGTAATATTTAGTTCTACACTGAGGAGCTGAAGTCATCATCATTTTAGCCATTAAGGGGCATTCCAGAGATTTAGCAAAGTTTAATACTGAATATATTGCATGATAAATTTATAATATAACATGGATTGGCATTCAATTACTATTATATGCACTGCAGTACAGAAGGCGACTAGCCTAAACTTAACTGATGTTGTAAATTATAACCGGTGATACAGGCAAATGTCACAAATATCGAGATTTTAGCATCTTTCAAACTAGGATACGTCTAGACAAACATATATATATATATACTAGACTATTACCTATCATCCGTATATTACAACCGTCGAACATTGTTCATTTTAAGATCTTTAACTTTAAGATAAATTGAACGATTAGATATATCAAAAGTATAAATGCTCAGACATTACACACACAGCATTCATATGTCTAGAATTGATATTTGTGACTTCCACTTTTTTCCATCGTTCTGGCATTTTGGGTGCAGGTATTATGAAAACCCGTACAGGGTAGATGAAGATTGGAAGATTTATCGAATGATTGGTGAAAGGCCCTATTTGAAAACAGTAAATTACTTATTGCATATTGCCTGTTTATCATTCTTGCATTTCTACTCCCCCCCCCCCTCCCCTCCCCATTCTTCCTAATGTTTACAAGCTGCATGGACCACACAACACTAAAAGGAAGTAAACAAGGAACAGATAAAGTAATTGTAAACGTTTTTGTTTACCTGTATAATTGTTAACACAGTTCTCCAGTTATTCACGTCTCCATGGTAACCGCGAAAAACATTGATTGTGTAGTAAACGTTTGTACACATAACCATAGTAACTGTACACTTTACTGTACGTTAAGAGTTATTATGAATGGTTTTTGGTTTGTATGTCGATTAAAGCAAGTCAAACCCTTTCTGCATCTCCAAAAAAAGTCTTAGCTTTTCACCTCACCTCTACCAAATATTCCCGTCAAGTAACCAAAAATGATACTATAGAGCAAAGAATCTAAAATTGTCACATTTTTGTCGCCGACGAAAGTTACTTGTCTTTTGTACTTGTTAGTAATTAAGTAAGTTAAAGTGTGAGTATATTGATCATTTCAAAACACGACCATGCAGTCTGTAATTTTATTTTCCGAATATAATTATTTATGGAAATCGCTTATAAATATTAGTCTATTAGGGAGGGGCGGGGAAGTTGAAAGGAACTTGATGAGTTATATGTAGTGACAGCCAAACTTGTGAAGAAAATTTAGGCGAACGTTGAGGGGAAAAAATCCGGTTGCAAATCATCTATAGCAAGACTTAGCGAGTTGCTTTAATGTTTCTTTATTCACATTTTGTCAAATTTGATTCCCTCACTTGTCGCGTGGGAAGTTGACTGCCATGTTAACGTATACTTAAGAGCGATAAATCATGCAAAGAGACCCCGGCATCCACCGCCAGGGAAGTCTGTAAACAAGAAAAGTCTGATAAATAAATTAACGTTTACGTTGTCGTTATTTTCTGCTTCTTTTTTTGGGGGGGGGAGGGGTAAAAAGTCATCTACAGATGAGACACTTAATGTGGAAATAATGTATTTCAGTATTGTCATCTTCTATAAGGAACAGTAAGGCGCGAGGAGAGGGACAAGACTGGCAGACTGGAGGGTAGGACTCGTAAAAACTGACACGAAATATGAAATTCATAAATTTGGTGATGGTGACGTCACACAGGGTGATAGAGAAATGAAAGATTGTCACTCAAACTAACTGTACATTTTCGACCGATATAAAACGCAATGTGACGCGAATCCACATGAAAGCGACTAACTCAGTCAATTTTGAAAGACGTATCAAACAGACGTTCGACACCCTTCGATCAATAGGACGCGATTCGACGGTATTGGTAAACTAATAGTGTTTCGTGATGTTCTTATTGAGAACGGCGATAAACTCTCCGAATTCCTATCTTTCATTATCTGAGCCAATGATGTCAACCTTTCTGCTATATACCGATATCCCAAACGCACTCTCGCCTGTGGTCCACTACCACCACCCCCCCCCCCCATCTACGTAAATGCTCATTAAACACGATACTATCTAACTGAATAACGAATGAGGAGCTCAGTTTTGAATCCCGACTGTTAGCTTATTCCCCAGTAAAGGTCTCCCAATCGCAGCTTTTTGCTTAATTCAATAACAACAAAATAGGGCTCAACTAATAAATCAACCTTCAGTTTCTACAATATTGCCCCCCCCCCCCCCCCATCTCCATGCTATCGACTCATCACCCCATGGGTAATTTATCCTTAGGTTTGGGACCACTGATCTAAATAATGGAAAATGTCATATCATCTCAAACTGAAATATGTGGATAAATTCGATGGAACGTCTTCGTGTATAGCGCTACATGGTGGTAACTATAGCGACGGTTGCGACGCTAAGATATGGACCGTTTTGCGATTGTTCCACGCATCCACACCGTCCCTAACCTTGCCTTCATATTCATACAAATATAGCTAGCTCTATATAATGTATAGCCTATCCTGTTTATGCAAAGTGCCTACACTTAAGAGGTAATCCTCCTCCTGCTCCCCTCCCTACCCCCTCACTCTCCCCTCCCACATCGCATATAAACCTCTTCCATCGGAATCAATTTCATGTGAATCTGACTCTATGGCTGTAATTGATCATCTTGAAGCAGTTGACCTAAAATCCAGCGACATTAGACAGATAATTTAAATGCAACTTTGTCAGTGCAGGTTGCACTTATGTCAGTGCAGTTTGCATTTTAATAACCGTTCTTTAACATATCGCTGAACATGAACATGAAAGGACTTACAGAAGTGCAAACCCGTGTATTTATAAAGGTTTACATTGCCTCGTATAGTGATGTCCTCTCCTAAAAATGGTGGGGTAATTCTACTAATAAAACGAAATGCGTAGTTGCAAATTATAATGAGAGTATTTCAATTAAAAAAAAAGGATTTGATAAGAAACAAAGGCTTACGAATCACGTGTTTCTTTTCCCCTCTTATTTGTGTTTCCTTTAGCGAAAACCTTACACGTATATATATATATATATATATATATATATATATATATATATATATATATATATATATATATATATATATATATATATATATATATATATATATATTTAAATTAATAAGGTAACTCATTATTTTATTTTGATTTGCTTGTTTTAGCGATCGACAAATGACAAGCATTTTGTTACGACTAATCATGAAAAAGGGGTGATAGTTGCAACCACAATAACTTTATTTCATACAAAACAAACTGTTCAATTATTTTAACTGCATATCTCCATTCTCCCCTGTGTAACATTATAAGGTAAATTTCCAGGTATTCACGACATAACGACATAAAAGTTACCATTCCAAGTCGTTCGTTCACTGCATTCTCTCTCTCTCTCTCTCTCCACCTCTTACTCGTCATTCTGTTGTGTGATAATGTCCCCAATAACGAGGAATGGCATTTCTATGGCATAACCTCGATACTTCAGGCCTAAGTGGCTTCAGGGCAGGATAGAAGGAATTTCAAGGGGCTAAGTATTTCGACTGTTACAAGATTTGGCGTGTTATAATTTAATCTGGGACTTCTATCTTGTCTCAAAGTTTTGAAATTCATTTATTGGCATAATTGTATCTAAAGGTATTACTGAGAGTGTCTTAGAGAGATAAGTTGTAGACAATATGATTCCATTAGTGAGGAAGTTACAAGGCATTTTGGGAGGTTAACAGATAAAGTTCTGTTTCAGGGCTGTCCATTTCAGCTATGCCGATTGTATACTTGATTATTGGAATGTGAAATCCTTTCCCTTTCCTTTTCTTTTTAATTGGGAAACGTTTTAAGATGACAATCATTTCTGGAGACTTTTATCTAACTTTAAAAGGACATCATGAACAAAAGAAACTTCCTTGAAGTTCTATTAACCGAATTACGTACAATACTAGCGTAGTTAAATAATCAGATGGCTTTATGATAATTAATTTAATATACAATATAATTTATAATATATATATATATATTTATTTATATTCACCAAAATGGTTTTCTATCGACGTTTCACGGATTTTACAAGTGTATGATTTTATAATAAAGAAACGACTGGCTTTGTGAGTCTAACTGGTAGACGTTCACCAGATGAGATGATTGATACCATGGGTATCAGTGACTTAGCCAACCACCCAGCTTGACGTAGACAACTCGATAACAATAGAGGACCCTACCGCCCTCCGGGTGATGACTTTAAATTGACAATCAATTTTACATGTGTGAGATGAAATTGATATAACACGTGTTGGATGGTCTTATATTATTATATTAAAAGGTGTGCAACCAATCGGTCGGTGACCTCACTAGTTGCAAAGAGAGACGTGAAAATGGCAGGAAAAGAGGGAAAAAATATCCCAGATTTGACATTACATAATAATCTTCTTATTAATATTAATTAATTTAAAAGCTTACATTTATGTAGGCCTAATAATTAGTTTTGCCTGATTAAAACCAAATCGTTAAAATTTAGGCCAAACACTTCTCCCTATAGTGTAGAATGAATATAGTAGTTTATATACTGGCTTTGTAAATGATAGAAGAAATCGTTTGATATGTATACCGGTACTCTATATCGGTGTAGGCCTTTCATGATAATATACCTAATGATACATTGTTTCTTTTAAGCGAATAACAAAATATTCTATTTTCATTTATATATTTACCTCTCCTTTGGACCAGGGATGGTATTGGATTAAACTTTTACCTAAGAGGCTGTGAAGTTATAACAATATAACAAATTACTGTAGTGTATTCATATTGAAATGAAGTCCAAGTTTTTTTTTTTTTTTTTTAGTTATTGTATGTAAATTTAAACCAAAAACATATCAAGTTTAAATGTTGGTACCTCGAAATGGATATGAAGGAATTGAATGAAAAGTTTACTAGGATGCCTAAAATGTGTTTGAATTCCATATTTCAAAAAGCAAATCATTTGGACTATCCCAACCCTTGTAAAAGATTATTTTTGCCTATGAAATGTGCGTATAGGTAGTTAGGTAGTTCTGATGTACAGCTGACATTTCGCAAAGGGTTTCGGCGGGTGGGTGGGGGCGGGCGGGTGGGGGAGGCAAATGTTTTTTTTTTTTTTGGTATCCAGAAAATAATTAGAGCACTGCTCCGGGTGCATTACGGCCTTCCCACGAAAAGGTCCATTCTCCAACTCTTTGCATGTTACTATCTTGCTGTTATAATTGTGATACCGGGTTGTGTTGTATTTTGCTGGAAAGGGAGGGGGGGGGGGGGAGATTTTTATTTAATTACTTTTATTTTGTTTCATACTTTAATATACCGTATATGTCTGTCATGAGACATAACCAAAAAATCTTATTCAACAATAGAAATGTTCTTTCGAAACACCTGTCTTCATTACGACAACGTGAACAAAATGTGATATCTACTTTCTTTGAAAAAAAAAATAATTTTGGCATTTGAGAGATGTTCGAAATAAAAATTATCAGCAAGGCAGCCCAGTATCATCGGAAAGGAAGTAAAATCTGTCGTATCCGTTTCAGGGATAGGGTGAAATACAGTACGTTCAAATCAGTCAAGGTATAAAGCTAACAGACAGATATTTTTTTCTCTTTTTTTTCGCGAAAAATTAGTCCAGCTTAATTAATTTGGGCAGAAATATAAATGAAAAACATGAAGTGGGGTGGATTTCTACGATTTATCTTGAAGATATTGGTATCGTTGATAAGTTAGAAAACGTGGGTTGACAACTTAAAGTAACTGCATTACCTGCACATATAGGCTTACAGTGAATATTTACGTGTTGACGCAGTGTATCATACGGTATACTATGTCAATTGTACAGTCAAAAATATGTGGATGAAATTATTACTTTTACCCTTATATAATTTGGTGTGAATTGGATCGCCATTTTTTTCTTGGAACTCTGCACTATAGGAATTCCATAAGGAGTTTAATGGTTGTGGGTGAGGTGTTTTGGATGGGGTGGTGTGGGGTGTTACAAAAAGGTTAAAGGTCAAAAACTAATGACTCTGTGATATCATTGTAAGAGTTGATCTTATTTTCAATGAAAATTTAAAGAATTTTTTGGTTACAAACAATGTGAAACTGATATTGAAGATATAAATATCCCATACTGTGAGTTGAAAAAATAACTTTTTGCCCCTAACTCGAGATATGATTGATTGACTGGGTGATTCCTTCCACTACTCCAGGGACTTGAATCACACTGGGTAGAGGGAGCTGTGACGTCATCTGGGCAAATCATTGCTCTTCGAATGACTTACTTAGGCTATTATAATCTTCTTGTTGATTTATCCTTGAAACCTGATACATCATGGGAATGTTTGCTTAACTGTCAAAGTTCTCTGTATACTTAAAATTTCATCAAAATGTGCGTTATCTTGTTTTGTAAGAAATTTTATTTTCCTCTGTGGATAAAATTGATTGACAAATTTTAAAGAAAAAACAAAGACATTCTCATTTGAGGTGTACTGATGACATCATCCATTCTGGTGTTGCCAGATGCATTTATTCAAAATATCACAAAATTTGAGAGATTCCTTAATTCGCGATAAAAAACGCTATGAAGGTGTGGTTTTAGCCGAACGATTTAGACAATTATACAAGTTCCACGATGGATGTGTTAGTCCTTTTAAGTTTGCAATAACTGTTGCACACTTATCATATTTGTTTTAAATTTTATTATTACTTTCAAAGACTCAAATTGTTCATGTGGTTTGAATATAACGCACCCAATCTGAACTGCGAACTTGTAACTCTTTAAGCTTTCAATTTAATTTCGGGCCAATACTATCTGATATTTCTCAACGTTTGAACGCATTGACGTATGTTATCTGTTTTAAGGCTTTTGTTATCTACGGGAGTGACAGTGTATTTTCTACAGCATGTAAAACAATCCTTTTATTTTCCTGATAGCGCCGTTAATACTGATTTTGTAAGTTGCTATATAAGGCTCACATTATTATCTTTACACCTGTTCAAGCGCTTGCTTTTTCCCCTGATTATTTCCAACCCCACCTTTGTGTCGGGATTGCCTTATCGCTGTGGTTAAGGTTATCAGCAATGCAACCCAAATATGATGGAAAGTAAACAAGTTGTCACTCACGTTCAGACGTCAGCGAGAATTTGTATTACTTTCTTCTACATATTTCCCGCCAAAAAAGTCGCGTTATCATTTTCTTCTCTTAGTTCCCATAGTTTAAGATTCAGTGCAGTACGCAAATTTCTTTTCATAGTACAGTGAGGGGAAAGTCATGAATTATTCATAATCTTACATAAATAGTCCCAGCCAGTGAGGTACAATTTCCTAATGCTAATACCTCTCTTAACTGTACACCAATATCATGCTCTCAAAGCACTGGTATTGACAGTACAAACAGTTCTTAACCTTCATCTGATTGAAGCATGATATTCATACTGACAATACGAGTACTGCTCTGATGCAGCAGTAGGAACAGGCCGCAAGGAGAGTCCAAATTCACCAAAATCACAACCGTGGTTTTGAGCATATTAATCCTCTCTATTTTGGCCTGTGACAAAATGATCGTAAGGTGTGGCGCTGTTGCTTAACAATGTGAACTCTCAGACGGAAACGCTTGTAAGCTCTGCTTTCATATGTACGCTGTACAACTCAGGTTTGCTGGGTTTTTCCTCGACAATGAACGATGTTATCAAGTTAGCCTATTCGGGCTGTTTTGCTTATTGGATCGAAAATCATTTGAATTTTCTATCCTTCCGAATGGCATCATGATCACATAGTCAGAGTCCAGATGTAAGGCTTACTGAACAAGAACATGATTCCTCGTTTAATTTTTTTTTTCCAAAATGGAAGGAGAAAAAGTTAACGTACACCTGTGTGCGTGGTATATGATTTATCATTAACACAAAACAAATAAACATGGTTAATTGGTCAATTGATTACTTGATTGACTGATTGGTTGTTTGATTGATTGATTGGTGAAAGAAACTGATTTTTTTTTAGCCTGATTAGTCAAACAAAATGGCTGAACGCGTCGATGGCCTAAAATATCTTTATAGCAATAATTGAGTCCAAACCTAAATTTTCAATACATAATTGAAATTAACAGAGTACGCTACTAATGACTACATAACGCCAACCCGCAATACTTCATATAAGCGATATGAATTTGTGGAAGAGTAACAATAAATTTGTCGTCGAGATTGCGATGATAAATTTAGCGGTTTATGTAGAAACTATCGATCGAATATTTCTACCAAGCTTCATATAACTAATTCGTCAAGATCCACTGGGGGTCTTTAATTTTCGAGACGATTAATTTTTCATACTTTTCTTTCGCTATGGGAATAGAGATATTGGTTTGGTAATATGAATGTTTAGAAGATATGAAATATGGACGTGGATCAATAAAGTCAATTAAATCTCTGCGTCATCATTTCAAATATTTATGAATCATTTTTTTATATCTTATTTTGGAACTAATATGCCAGCTTACCTGGGAATAAATATTGTCAGCTTCGACCCTGCAGATTCACAAATTATACCGAAAAGAGACCGCTGATAGCTGAAGATATACAGACGACTAAATTTATGAAATATTAAGAACTGTTGGGGATGAAAGTTAACACTTTTATGAATTATGGTAATGAGATTATATATTGATATGGTGTCAAAGGTCATTTAAAATATATTCAACAAAATCAATGAGGTTTTTAACTGCAGTATAGAGAATATATTGACAATCAATTGCCAATTTCTTTTTTTTTTCAATATTCCATCAGTTTGCAGAGGATTTCGTCAAATCTGTTTAGCCATCACATACTAGAAATGGCGAATTTAATTTTACTTCCATTTATACGATTTAGCTTTCCAAAGAACAAAACAAAAAATCATTTGTTTTTGCTGTGTGCGTTAGTTTCTTGTTCGCGTGAGTGTTTTTTATTTATTATTTTGTGCGTATCATCGCGTTTCTATTTGCGTTCATGTTTACGTTTGTTTCTGTGTTGTCATGTGCTCTGCTGTGCTGTGGTTGTGTTGTGTGTACTTGTTTTGTATTCTGACCGAGGACTTGAACAAAAGAGTTCCAGGTCCTCGGTTGTGATTTCTAAAGAATCACCATGTCCTCGACAGAATTCTATTGTTATGGGGTATTGTTAAAGTTAGGGTACGTGGATTTGAACAATGGAAAAATAATGGGGTCCTCGGTCTGAATATAAAACACACCTGGGTGTGTGCGTGTGTGTGCTGTGTTGTGATTGTCATTGTTGTGGTTGTCCAGTCCTTTATCCTTTGTTCTTTGTCTTTGCGTTTGCAGTGTCTGTGGGTGAGTGGGAGTGTGTATTAGGGTTTCATTTAAAAATAAGGAATATGTAAACAAAACTAAGCTATCAAACCATATATAGGCTATATGGGATCTGAAAAGAACAAAAAAAAAAAAGGTTTACTATTCAATCAGATGGGAAATCTTTAGACAATTTTACACATAAAAACCTTCTAAATCCTCCATCTTATTCCTTATTGTTATGCTTTCATGATTGTACATTTTACGTCATTTGTGTATCATCATTAATATGTGTCCTATTTATAAATTTTGTAATTTGTAATGGAATAAAGAAATCTATATAAATATATTGAACATACCAGCGCAAATCTGGGGCTTGTTATCTGTGTTTTGAAGGAAAGATCTAAATTCTCGGATCAATAGGAGATATCAGGGCTGATATCGTTGTGTCGTCATGGCAACTGTAAATCACTAAACCGTGCGAAAAAGAATATAATTAGTATGTTTAGTGCATAGTGTATTAGATCATATTTGCCCAAGGATCGCCGTGTAAACGTGCGTGAAACTCGGAGTAGCAAATATGTAAACATATATATTGTATACCGTGTGATATTATTGCTACTCTAGTAATTTGAACACTCTCTGCTATTATTAATTGGGATCATTGAGAGATATATATATTAAATATATATATATATATATATATATATATATATATATATATATACATATATATATATATATATATATATATATATATATATATATATATAGATATATATATATATATATATATATATATATATATATATAGATATATATGTATATATGTATATAAATGAAAATCGTAATGAGTTGTATATATGTATATATATATATATATATATATATGTGTGTGTGTGTTTGTGTGTGTGTGTGTGACTCAGGCTAAGGTAATCCATATATTAGTTTACAGGTAAGAAGCAATGTAGAACCCACCGTGAAGATAACACCGAGAAAAGTTACCCATATAAGGGTAATCCCATTGAACAGTACATCGTAAACATACGTTATTGGTAATACAAATGGTTAAAGCTACTGTCACGACAAGGGCTTTAACAAGAGCTTTACCGTATGTTACAAAAGTTAAGATAGTTACAATCGCTAATAACAGAACGTAAAGTATTGCTTCTTCCATGTTTTCTGATTTTAGTTTAACTCCAGGCATCACTAAAAAATAAAGTCGCTATCGAAATGATTGTTCCAAGACACCCCTCCCCCCCCCCCCCCCGCGCAAGAATTAAAAATAGGAATGGGTCCCCGGTCGACCTATGAGTTAAGAAGCGAGCAGCAATGGGAGCTGGGACAAAACAGAATAATCCCAGATAAGAAAGTATAGTAATCCAAGAACTGTCGATGACGTGGTCATGTCGTCTTTCGAACCTCTGGCGAGAGAACCTTTACAGATCAAAATCAGGCCAACAGAATTGATTAGAGCAAGAGCGCCATCGTATAAGTCGAACCTTTCTCCGAGCAATATCCATGCCACGAATGCCGCGGGTAAAGGGTACGTTAAATAATAAAGCAGAGGCGTCTGAGGTGCTCATTATTGTCATCGCCACTCTGGTAAGAGATATTCCAACGGCGTCGCAAAAGCCGTACAGAATGTTAGCAGCGAGATCAAGACGATTGTAAGAGCTGTCCCTATCCCAGGATATAAACGGCGCGAGAGATAGCAAAGACACGCTACGAACGAGTAGGATCTGCATCGGGATTATAATTCCTGCAAGTTTAGCACAAAAAAAAAATCATTTGGAAGCTTTGAAGTATTCCCGTAAGAATAGCCCAAATTATCCCTGGTGTCAACAGAATTAACGATAATCTTGAAATAAATAATTCTAATTTTCCTATCTTTGTATCATGCCGCCAATATCCGCCGCCGTAATTTTCGGTAGGGTTAGGTCTACTGAGCAGTGCGTCACCGTCGCCGGAAAATTCCTCCACCGGGTCACCGAGTCCTCCACCAGAAGCGGCGGCAGAATCGCTTTCTTTCCTACAATAACAAAGAGAGATTGTTTTGTGATTTAAAAAAAAAAAAAAATTATGTTTATAATTTTTCGGTCATTTGACTTATGCGATTGTGAGTTTACGTACTTTTGCACACGATTGAGAACGTCGGACAGCGTATATAGACAACATCTGTACAACAGTACATCAGTACAACATGCATGCAATTTAAGATAATCCATTGCTATATAAGTAATCAAAAGGTCTAACGTGTTCAGAATGGTGGGACGGACCGGAGTGAGGCGGGGACATGCCCTCCCATTGTCAGTCGGCGGAAAATGGTTCAGTCGGAGCATCCCCCCCCCCCATTCAACCGGGGGAGAATTAGACCACTACTTACGGGGTCACACCCATCCCACCCACCCCTCCTTTTTCAACCTCACATAGGTATTTATTAGCACAATCTTGCCCTTAAAGTAACTTATATAGATTTAACTTATTGTCCAAATATGCCTAAAATGCACCCTTTGACCTCTGAATTAAAAAAAAAAAATCTGCGAGAGGGCCCCATTTTCCTTTCTAGTAATTGGAGTCGTTTTAAATGACCCTATGGCAGCACCACCTCCTTTATATAATCCTTTAATCTCCCCTGTTCCTCTTATAAAGTTCCAGACCGCTACCTAAATCAATGGGTGTGTGGGTTCAAAATCCCGCAAACGCCAGATAATACATCGTGAAGTTTCAGTGGTTCACAGTGATTGCATGCCCTACGATTACCATAATGTATATTGATTAGTGCATTTATTAGGATGTCTTTACCACAATTAATCGTTCCATTGACTTACACACTAAATTGGTCACTTTCTAATCCCTCTGAAGAATATATTATTATACGTTTACAAGTGACATATCCTGTATACCCAATATAATGATATATAGCTGAGGGTGTCGCCATGCAGCTGCAATGTCACGATGCCAAGTTATATATATATAATGACCGTAGTATAGATTTTGAGCTTGAAGAGGAGCACATTTAGCATATACAGTGGCGGATCCAGGATTTCGCCGAAGGGGGGGCCCAGATGGGAAATGCCTAATCGTCGTCCTGGGGGAGGGGTCTAAGGGGATTGGGTGCCCCCCTCCCCATTGGGAAAATTTCACAAAATATGGAGGTCCTCGGTGCAATCTGGTGCTACTTTTCGTGAAAGTTTGGAGTAAAATTTATTTCCAATAAATCATGTATTCATGGTTTGCCGGGCATATATTTGCAATTTCGAGCAATGAGCTGGGATTTACGTCTTTGGGGAGTAGGTGGTGATGCAAACTACTTTTTACCAGGCTACTCCAGGCCATTTCATCTTGGATGCCCCCTTCCAGATGGAGACTATTGATGCAGTCAGAGTGCCCCTCTCACCTTCACTTTATCAGAATGATGGTGTACTCTTTTTGCAAATTTATTTACAAAAAATTACACGCACAGTGGCGTAGCTAGGATTTTTTGAGTGGGGGGGCATGGGGGGGCTGTTCTTTCTTGTGGGGGGCGGAGTTTACTATCTAAGCGGAGCGCCACCTTGGTTGGCGCGGAGCGTACAGAGAAAATTTGAGATTTCAGCACCCCCCAGATCGCAGGAGATGGCACCTGTGAGGCAAAATAGCAACCAAAAAGATGTGCAACTTTGGTGACAGAAATGCAAAAAAAGTTTTTTCTCTTTCATGCTGACTGGCCTTGCCATCTCAGCCAGACTTTTAACTTGAGGGAAGTTGGCATCATTTGTCGTTTCAAGCTGTCAAGGCCTTTCTCCCAACTCAAACTCCTGTGGGCTACCGGTAGATTTGCAGGATATGCCCACATGTGGACTTAAATAGCATTAGAGGAAGGGGGTGGAAGACTAACACGCATCGATGTTTCGGTAATGGTCCACATTGATGGCTCGGTGCTTATTAGGCCATTTATTGGGTTTCTTGAGGCAGCTGTCATCAGAATCTGGGTTTTTGTGCCAATCGATGACCGATAACATGTATTGGTATGTAATTTTCTTCTTCATATATCTAGCAACACTCTAAAAACAAATGAGTGGATTTCATTCCATTGGAGTGATCACTCGGCGCACTTCAAATTAAGAGTGAAATTTAACTCTATTGGAGTTAACCCTCACTCCTAATATGAGTGAATATAACTCTATTAGGAGTTAAGATTTACTCCAATGGAGTGGAAATTCACTCTTATACCGGAATGTGCTCAGTGATCACTCCCATGGAGTGAAATTCACCTATGTTTTTATCAGTACAGTACAGTGCATATCATCATAGACGTACGTACGTACGTACGTACTACGTACGTTCGTATATCAGACGCACTCGATACCCACGATACGATACGGTCCTGGAGAAACTATTTCCACTCATCATTTTTTAAGGCGATACAGTAGTGAGTATTGAACAGGCACAGCCGCATGTTTGCAGGAAATTCAGAATTCCCAATATTTTATATCTCTACCAGTAGTGAAAATCATGTTTCGACAGTTTCGTGGACATAAAAAGTTGTTTTTGTGGAATATTCAATGACATATCAGGGGCGGCTGCAGGATTTGTGACAGGGGGGGGGGTCTGACTGGTCCAGCCGCGCCTGAATGTAAGACTATCTAAGCGGAGCGCCATCATCGGTTGGCGCGGAGCGTACAAGAAAATTTTTGGCTTTACAAACCCCCCAGATGGCCGGAAACGGCACTTCCCGAGTATTCTAAGCAGCATGTACCTATAGCCTGAAAATATGGATCTCATGTCTGCAATTTCAGGCCCCCCGTAGCTACGCCACTGATCACGCATGGGGCACTTTCCCTCGAACGCGGTAAAAAAAAAAAAAAAAAAAAAAAAAAAAAAAAAATCAAGATTTTCAAAAAGGGGGGGCCCGGGCCCCCCGGGCCCCCCCTGGATCCGCCCCTGATATATATACTGAACCCAAAAATCTTCCGGCTAATCGCTCGGAGTTATATCTCCACATTTGACCAAAGAATTTCTAAAATGCTTTAAATCACCTTCAATCTGTAATTTGATTTATTTTTATTTTTTCACATAAAAAGAAAAGCAAAGAAAGACAATGTTGATAAACTGAGCACCACAAGCACTGTTGTTTGGGTCATGTTAGGACGTTTTTTCGACAATGGATAATTGACTGGGAACATATGTATCTATAGGGAATAATGCCTGCGTCACACTGTCCCGAAATTGACACCAGATGGACACATGATAAAAAAGGAAATGTTCAAATTCGGCTCTGATCGTAAAAAAACATCGGGCCATTCCATGCATGAGGGCATCTTAAGCCATCGTATGACCGCCGGTGGAGTTTCTCAGGCTCCGGCAGCATGGGCGGCGATCCTGGGGGGGAAGGGGGGATATATCCCCCCATGAAAATGGGTGGAGGGGATGTAATACACCATATCCCCCCCACCAAATGCCAGGGATAAGAATTTTTTTCATGCCTACATTTATGTATCATCGTGAATGTACGGCTCTTTTTAGCTTCATTTCTCGCCTACCATAAACGCTGTGCGATCTTTTCAAATAAACCGTCTTTATAAAGCAAGAATAGTTGACTGTGAGCTTCATTGGCCCTATAACAACAAAATGTATTATTGCGCCCACGGTATTGATATAGTACATATATGCACCCTCATAGTATTCATATAGGCCCTATAGTAGGCCTACACTATAGTATGCCTACATGTTCCCTCGAACAGCTGAGAATCTCATGTTACAAGGGTAATGCTTAATACACGTTTCACCTGGATGCCCTATTAATCGGTACCTAGGAATGTAACTATGTGTAATTGTGTATTGCATGTGTATAGGCCTATGTTACGTAGTGTGGGGTAATAAGTTCAACACAGTGTCATTCGTTGCTTTTCTTCCTTTATTTTTCAAACTCCACATACAGTATCTCCACATAACTCCACTGCTTCCTTTCACAATTCACTATATCAATTCAACCTCTGCTTAACTCAACCTAAACAACCTCTGCTTCCTTGCAACACTATCCTCGCTATCTTCCCACACTCCCTTACGCTTCTCTCCTTTTCTCCTCTCCTAATACCTTGGCTCCTCACCTTACAAAAGCCACAGTCCAACTGCCCGTAACCCCTCTCCTCATCTCTAGCTCTATCCTTTAATCCTATTAGCAAGTCTTTACATGTCTAAGTAATCCCAGCTTTGTAATCCCCTTAAGCTATCCCTAGGACATAAGCAGCTTTCCTATCCTTACTTATAGACTTCACAACATGCCCCTCCTCCCCGAAAGACTGTGTCAGTCTTCTTTTACCTTAAAACTTAATCCTTACGAACCCTATGTACACAAAACAAATCCAACCAAACCCTGTACCATCGTTTACATACACTTTTTACAAGAGTGAAAGTTAATCCACTCAACAACAACCTCTACTACAAATACAATTGAATTTACTGACAGCGTACATGATATACACAATATACACAGTATATGAAGTTATACACACTCAATACACTCGAAAGGTATAGCCTCGTAGTTAATCTGAAATAACTGAAATAATTTGAAATTACTGACAAAGTACACAATTTTCACAATATATACACAGTATGTGAAGTTATACACACTCAATACACTCGAAAGGTATATAGCCTTGGAATTAATCTGAAATAACTGAAATAACTGAAATAACTTGAAATTACTGACAAAGTACACAATTTACACAATATATGCACAGTATGTGAAGTTATACACACTCAATACACTCGAAAGGTATATAGCCTTGGAGTTAATCTGAAATAACTGAAATAATTTGAAATTACTGACAAAGTACACAATTTACACAATATATACACAGTATGTGAAGTTATACACACTCAATACACTCGAAAGGTAATAGACTTTACATTCTGCTGAGACCATCAGCATTGCCATTAGAACACCCCCTCCTGTACTGCACATCAAAACTGAATTGCTGTAAAGCCAATGACCATCTCAACAGCCTATTATTTGAGCCTTTGGTTTTCTCCAGCCATTTCAGAGCTTGGTGGTCTGTGAAAATTTTGAATCTGACACCAATCAGATAGTACTTCAGTTTAGCGACAGCCCAAATGATTGCCAGGGCTTCTTTTTCGGGTACGCTAAATCTTTGTTCTCTTACTGACAATTTACGACTGATGTAAGCAACGGGATGTTCTTTCCCATCCTTACCTGTCTGACTGAGAACAGCCCCAATTCCAAAATTTGAGGCATCGGTTTGTACAACAAATGTTTTGTTGAAGTCTGGGGCATAAAGAATTGGCTGGCTGGTAAGTTTGTCCTTCAAAGACTGAAAAGCCTGCTCGCATGCTTGATCCCAGTGGACAGCATTAGGCAAGTCCTTTCTAGTTAGGTCTGTTAGTGGTTTTGCCAGCTTAGCAAAATTTGGAACAAATTTTCTATAGTATCCTGTAAGTCCTAAGAAGGCCCTAACATTTCTCTTGGTGAGGGGCTGGGGAAAATTCTGAACCCCTTCTACAATATCCCAAATTGGAGTAACAACTCCACCACCAATCTTGTGACCTAAATAGGCTATCTGATGGAAAGCAAACTTGCACTTCTTGGGTTTCGCTTTTAGGCCAGCCTCCTCTAACTTATGGAGAACTGCCTGTAGATGTGCGATATGTTCTGACCAACTCTTGCTAAATATACAAATGTCATCAATGTACGCCCTGGAGAAACTCTCACAACCCTTAAGTACACAGTCCATAAGTCTCTGGAAAACACTGCTGCTGTTTTGAAGACCAAATGGCAATACTGTGTACCTATATTGGCCAAATGGCGTCACAAAGGAAGTTTTATCCCTCGACTCTCTGTCTATTGGGACCTGGTAAAAACCCTTTGTCAGATCAAAAGTACTTATATAGTGGGCACCAGCTATTTCATCTAGGATTTCATCAATCCTGGGCATAGAATATGGGTCAAAGACTGAATTTTTATTCAGCTTTCTAAAGTCTGTGCACAAACGTAATGTCTCGTCTGATTTGGATACAATGACTATTGGTGAGGCATATGAGCTAATGGTAGGTTCTATTATCCCTAGCTTTAACATGCTGTCCAGTTCCTGTTTTACACGATCTCTAAGAGCATGTGGTACCCTGTAGGCCTGTTGTCTAATAGGTGATTTTGTGTGAAGTTGGATGTGATGTTTGACTAAGTGTGTTCTACCTGGGAGGTCAGAGAATACATAACTATAAGCATGTATTACTTCCATAACTTCCCCTCTCTGCTTGTATGACAACTCTTTATTGATTTCTACATCTCGCCATGTTTGAGTTTGCACCAATGACGGACCCAAGTTATCATCTAACCACCCAAATTCTTCACCTTCATCTGTTTTTCCACTGTCCACCATGCCTGAAGTTTCACTACTGATTTCATGTACCACACCAGTTACATATACACATTTAGAGATTTGGGTTTCTTGCTCTCTGTTATACCAAATTTTGCACAAGTTAACATGTACAACCCTCTTAGACTTACATTTATCAGGCAACTCAATTTCATAATTCACCCGATTTATCCGTCTTTTCACAACATACGGTCCCTGCCACTTGTTGTCAAACTTTGAAGGCCCCTCTGGAAGAAATACCAATACCCTTTCACCTGCCTTAAATTCCCTGGGGGTGGCATTCTTGTCATAATTCTTTTTCATTTTCTTTTGGCTTTTCCTTGTGTTCTCATTAGCATCTTGCAATAGTTTCGGGATGCGTTTGCGCATACTCAGCAAGTGTGTTACCACATCATTGGGATCACTATCAGATGATACCCACATATCTTTAAGAATGCTCAGTGGACCTCTAATTTTTCTACCATACAGCAATTCAAAGGGAGCATATCCTGTGGTAGCACATGGGACTTCCCTGTAAGCGAATAAAAATGAAGGTATGTACTCATCCCAATGTTTCATTTGATCCTCCGTCAAGGACCTCATCATGTTTTTGAGAGTACCATGAAAACGTTCTGTCATACCATTTGTTTGTTGGTGCCTCGCTGAGGTTGCGATTTGGGTAATATTGAGTCTACTGCAAATCGATTTCATAACCTTCGACATGAAGTTTGTCCCTTGGTCATGAACAATTTCCCTGGGTAAACCTATCCTAGCGAAAACCTGTATCAGGGCATCCACAACTGTTTCTGCTCTGATGTTGGACAAGGGGATAGCCTCAGGATACCTGGTGGCATAATCCACAATGGTGAGCAGGTACATATTCCTTTTCCTAGTCCTTATCATTGGGCCAACTATGTCTATACCTATACGTTGGAAAGGTGTATCAATAATTGGCATGGGTAGTAATGGATACTTGCGAATTTGTTTGCCTTTATCCAATTTCTGACATACTTTACATGTTCTACAGTAATGTGATATGTCTTGAAAGATTCCCGGCCAATAGAAATGCATTAACACTCTATCCTTCGTTTTAGTAACTCCCATGTGTCCTGCGTTATCATGCGCCATTTCAAGAATATCTTTTCTACATTCCTTTGGTACTACAATCTGTTCCGTTACTTGTACCTTATCTAAGTCACCCTCAGGGCCTTTATTCTGGGCTCTTTGCCACTTCCTCAGTAATAACCCATCTTTGGTAAAGAAGCAAACTCTATGCGTGCCTACTTCTTCTGACTGAACTATCCTATCTCTTATCCCTTGTAGAGAGGCATCTGAGTTTTGCATAGCTATTAGCCTTTCCTTATTAATTGAAACTATTTTGGTTATCCCAGCACTGACAGGTTCTAAGGCAACCGGTTTTTCTCCTTGTTCCATCTCATTTGTTTCTTCTATTTTATCTTTTACCTTGTCAACATGTTCTTTTGACCGTTGCTCAACATACTCTCTTAGTTCTCTTTCACCCTGTTTAAACTCTTCTACTTCATTCCGTGCTTGAGCTCTGGTTAATACACAGATGTCTCTTCTAATGGCTTCCCCACAATGAGAATCTAAATCATGACCAAGAAGAAAATCTTTCTGCAAACCTTCAATAACAGCTACTCTTACTTTGCCAGTTATCAGCTCACAGTTTAGTTCCACTTCGGCCAATGGGACTTCAACTGTCCCTCCCACACCTGATACTGTTATCCATTTACCATTTAGATAGCATCTACCCGGGACTAAATCCGCTTTTATGGCAGATTGCGTGCATGCTGAGTCTCTTAGAATCTTTATGTTTTGGCCTTCTACCTTACCATCCAGCATGCACTTTTCTAGCCTAATGGCAGCTACATCGTCTACCTGATCTGGTGCACAATTATAAACTCTTCTTGAATCTGCATCTCTGTGCCTAGTGTCCTGGCTTGGGGCCCTTTGAGGACAAGCATTACAAAGATGGCCTGTCTGGCCACAAGTAAAGCATCTCCTAGAGACTTCTGTTAATGCTGCCTCTTGTCTACAAAATTTGCTAATGTGACCTGCCTTACCACATTTGAAACAAACTATACTGGGTTTGAATGCAGTGGCATTGGCATTTAACTGTGGTCCCTCTCTTTGGAGTCCCCTTCCGTATCTTTGCCTCTCCCATTTTGCTACTTGACTCCAATATTCATCCCCACCTCTGTTTATTATATATCTGTCTGCCTCATGGGCCAGATCTTTACTGGTCTTAATTTGCCTATCCCTCAGGTGGATGCCTAAATCAGTAGGGAGGCAACTAATTGCTTGCTCGACAACTAATAGTTCTTTTACAGCTTCAACATCCTTTTCTTCTACATCTGAGAATCTTATCCAACCATTTAAATGGTGATTCAAGTCATTAACCCACCCTGACACAGTTTGATCTCTTCTTTTTGTGGTGTTTCTAAATTTGACTCTGTAAGTTTCTGCATTTACATGGTATTTGGCTAGTATGGCAGCTTTTATCGTATCATAATTCTGAGACTCTGTTATAGGGAGGTTCACATAGGCTTCCTTAGCCTTACCAGATAAATTTGGGATCAAAAATATTGCCCACTGTGATTTATCCCACTTGTTTGTTTCTGCTAACATTTCAAAACCTCTAAGATATACATCGACATCTTCATTTTCATGCAGACGAGGCACCTTCATCAAATTTACACTTTCACCACTTGCCACTGAAGTTGGGTTCGCTTGAACTTTGGCAGTTTCGTTCTCTATCTGAAGTTGCTTTAGTTTTACTTCTTTATCTGCCTCTACTTTAGCCTTGTTCAGTTCATGATCTTGTTTGGACTTTTCTATTTCAATTTGTGCTTCTACCTTACGCATCTCTAGTAAGTAGTCAATCCACATTTCTTTTGGAAGACCTTCAGGTATCCCTGGTGGACAAGTTTCGTCTTCCTTTTTATCTGTTGTGTTCATTTTCACTTCATTTTTCTCTGATCTTAAATTATACATGATGCACCCTTAAATGGAGAATATGAAAATAGCAATTATAAATAAATATACAACAATTTACAACCTTAATGTATGTGTGACCTCTTTCAGATTCTCCACCGCAGTTTCAGCCAGAAAGTGTCCAAGAAGAACTCCTCAAAAATGACTCCATACAAGTTACTCAGCTCTCACAGTTGGTTGCTGTCTGTTTTCTATATTTTGGTTTCTCCTTCTTCTCTGCCACCAAACAATGACTTCTTCCACCTTGATAAACGCAAATGCATGTTTATGTAACAGCGTGTTTTTACATGGACAACTCCGCTTCCATAATTGGGCGTTGAATAATCTCCGTCGTACAATAAGCTCCACCACTATGCGGTTGTATGATGTTGTTACATACCCTCGGGATCTTGCTTCTTTAGATGTTCCTGAAACGATGACCATCCATCCATTTCGCCCAAGATTCCTGTGTTACATAATTTCTTTTGAATAAACAATCGTCTGCATGACTAACACATTAGTAAACGATATATATATATATCTTTTTGAGTCTCATTGACTTTTTGCTGGTAGCGGATTTATCACAATGGTAGTGGGCAAACACCGAGGTATTTCTTCTTTTAAACCGCTGCCACCATGTTACGTAGTGTGGGGTAATAAGTTCAACACAGTGTCATTCGTTGCTTTTCTTCCTTTATTTTTCAAACTCCACATACAGTATCTCCACATAACTCCACTGCTTCCTTTCACAATTCACTATATCAATTCAACCTCTGCTTAACTCAACCTAAACAACCTCTGCTTCCTTGCAACACTATCCTCGCTATCTTATGTAATAGCCTGCATGAGGCCATTTTCTTCATCGAATAATATAAAAGAGCTCTCGAACATTCTAACGTAGCCGCCTGAAACAAGATTGACAGGGGCAATTTTCCCAAAATAACACCCGAAATTAAAAAAAAAAAGTATTTTGGATCCTGATTATGAGATATTTCGGACATGATATCCCTATTTTAAAGTTGGGTATATGCCGCTTGCAAACCTCGGGAAGTGCCGTTTCCGGCCATCTAGAGGGTTTGTAAATCCCAAAATTTTCTTGTACGCTTCGCGCCAACTCATGGTGGCGCTACGCTTAGATAGTCAACAAGGTCATATCCCCCCCACTCGGAAGTACGGATCGCCGCCCATGTCCGGCAGCAACTTCGTGAGCCGAAAATTGCCGAAAGACCTTGCGAAGGTTCATTTTCGTGTTGAATTCGTGTGTCCATGTTGCCCTTCGTAAGGACATCGTGAGGGCATCTTGTCAAATCGTGTCATCTTTGTTTTAACTTCGTGTGATCATCGGTGCCATACGAAGGAAACAAGAAGCTGCCCGATTGTCTTAGGAAGGCAACACGACTACGTGACGCCCTCGCAATGCCTTCGTGTAGCCATCGTATTATAGTACGTTGACATTGAGATGGGACCACGGTGTCGGCGAAGACAGCCGAATTTTACTATTTGAAAGTTTTTGCTAGAATAACGAGATTCGAACCAGTAACCTATGAGGTACATACCCTACAGTGATTAACTATGAGCTGAACTATCCAGCCAACTTGAGTTGGTAGAGAGACCTCTTTCCTGTTTTCCATTCTGGTATTTGTATGTATAGCTTATCGATATCAACCGTGTAGGCCTGCTGATGTAACGAACTCCGTACCCCGGCACTGAGTTTTTTTTTATTCGGTAACATTTCTAAAAACCCTGAAGAGGACAGTACACAGCCGTTCAACCCCGATAGGTGCAAACAGAAAATGTTGATTAACAGCGCGATTAATTATATTCTTGGCATGGCGGTATCGAGTCGTTCTGGCCTATATAGCCTATATACTTTAAATATGTAAGCATTTACACGCATTCTCTGTCATATTGATAGTAAATTGTAATTTTCATAACATAATTATAATAATTTTGTTTTTGTAACAAATCATCGAAAATAGATCAACTTTATCAGGTACGGATAAAAAAAATGCCGCAAATCCCAGCTTTATCTACATTGTACACTCCTTGGCAACCTCCACGGAAACAAATATTAGAGTAGATATTTAACCAAAAATGTCGTGTATACCTAATTATAAACCCTAAATATGTCTCAGAATGTACCATTTCACGTCATATTTTTATTGATCTAATGGAGGACCCTCCAAAACCCTTGCTACCCCCCCCCCCCCATCCAACATGGGAGTCCACTACAACGAGCCCAGGGTCACACAACGTTCTTTTGGAATTCCTAGATAAGTACAGGACTTTTGTAATATCTTAACACAGTACGTACACATCTAGTCTATTTCCCCCCAGTTTGTTATATATTACTTGTTAAAACGAGTTGTACAGAAACGACGAAAAGTTTTTTAAAAAAATCAATAAATCAATAAAAATAAAAAAAAAGGAAGAGAAGAGAAGAAAAAAGAGGCATGAAACCAAATATTAAGACTCACTATTATTACACTCACCTCATGTTTTTGGTCATATTTCCTGAATTTTGCAGTAATATCTAAAACCGTCGTTATTACGGTGTTTGCTGAATACTATGGTATAGTCTTTTACAGTGTCTATTAACTCTAACCTATATCTCAAACACGCACAAACACACAGTACGATTACGAAACATCTGCTTTAGCCATAGAAATATCACAGTTGTTTTTCTCTCTATCTATAGAGATATATAGGCATTATAGATGACCAGCACTGCCGATGAAGGGTTAACAACGTTTCTGTGAATGATATTCTAACACACTATTTCTCAGTGTCTTTTCCCGTCCAGTACCGGTATTCTATTCCACGGAAGCCGTTGATATTATCAGTATTATCAGTAGTAGTTTTTGAGGGCTTCTCTGGAAAGCAGTGCTTCTGCACTGAGCAGGACTACCCTCATTAAAGAAGATGACAATAATAATTTTTTCTTAAAGTACATATAGTCATTCTCTGACGTAATGCTTTGCGCAGGCACGTAGCCAGCCTTTGTGGTGTGAGGAAGTCCCTCTTTCATCTTTGAACACACCATCCCACCCCACCCCTCTGGCGAGTGCGAAAGTAAACTGCTGGCAAAGCTCTTGTACAAAACTAATGGAATCGCCCACAATACGTTCATTATTAGTATTTATTCTGCTTAGGCAATGCAGTAAGCACGGACGTATGGAAAGCCGTTTTAACATTTAATAAGGAATTTCAGATATCTCGAAATAATTTCAGATATCTCAAATTAAATTACAGATATCTCCAATTTATTTAAGATATCTACAAATAATTGCAGATATCTTAAAATCAATTTCAGATATCTCGAAATACCAAGGAATTTCAGATATCTGAAATTGAATTCGAGATATCTCGAATTCAATTTCAGATATCTCGAATTCAATTTCGGATATCTCGAATTCAATTTCAGATATCTGAAATAGAATTTTGGATATCTCGAATTCAATTTCAGATATCTCGAATTCAATTTCAGATATCTGAAATAAAATTTCAGATATCTCGAATTCATTTTCAGATATCTCGAATTCAATTTCAGATATCTCGAATTCAATTTCAGATATCTGAAATAGAATTTTAGATATCTCGAATTCAATTTCAGATATCTCGAATTCAATTACAGATATCTGAAATTTCCCGATTAAATGTTAAAATGGCTTTCCATACGTGCCATTTTAACATTTAATCGGAAATTTATGCATATGCATTTCAGATATCTCGAATTCAATTGCAGATATCTCGAATTCAATTTCAGATATCTCGAATTAGAATTGCAGATATCTTGAATTCAATTTCAGATATCTCGAATTCAATTTCAGATATCTCGAATTAAATTTAAGATATCTGAAATAGAATTTCAGATATCTCGAATTCATTTTCGGATATCTGAATTAGAATTTCAGATATCTCGAAATCTATTTTAGATATCTCGAATTCAATTTCAGATATCTCGAATTCAATTTCAGATATCTGAATTAGAATTTCAGATATCTCGAAATCTATTTAAGATATCTCGAATTCAATTTCAGATATCTGAAATAAGAAACAATTTCAGATATCTAAAATTCCCGATTAAATGTTAAAATGGCTTTCCATACGGACGACTGTGTTTGATAAGAGGATGAGTCAGACCTTTAACCTTTCACAATTTTCTTATTAAATGTAATCTTCTAAGGTTTCTTTTAACTATCTATACAGGATTAATGAAGGCGATTCATTTGGACTGGCGTCGAGATTATGGTCAGAACTGTAATTTCCCCAATTCGTAATGTTTCTTGGCTTGGTAAGGTCATACATTCCAACTCTATTTCCCAATGTGTTTATTCTCGGTATGTGGATAAAGTCTTTTAGACACCTACCGCTATTCGTAAATGAATGGCTAATGTTTCCGAAAAATTGACGACTGAAGACTGGAATAGGTTTTACAGTATACCCTGGGCTACAGTTTCTGAATCAAAAATCCAATATTTTCAATTCAGAGTTTTATATAGAATATTTGGGACCAATAAGCTTCAAGTTCATACCATGAGAAAATAACTGCACCTTTTGTGATTTTCAGTTTGAGAGTATAAAACATCTGTTCGGGGGGGGGGGGGGGAGGGGGTGGGTAGTGTTGTACCCTCTTTTATTTAAGGGGCTGATGCTATGTTATTTAATAATCAATTCTTCTCAAAGAAAGATATTTTAACTTGGTTTTGGTGTTTATGTAGCTCACCCATACAATTTTTTTTTTATTTTATGCATGAAGCATTTCATATTCAGTGTTAACTTGTTAAGTGTATTTCTGTCGTAGATGATTATTGCTATAAATTTAAATTTACAATAAGTGTACAAAAGAACACACAACATCGATATTCTAGTACAAATAAAAGTAAATTTGAACTCATGCAGTGTAAAAGAGCTTTCGAGATACGTGAGTTTTTTCCCATTACTTCTGTTTGATTATGTGTGATTTTTCTTAGAAGAACTGTTATTTTTTTATGACGTAAATGTAATCGTTTATATAATTTGGAGTAAACTCGTATTGAAGTATGAAATTGATTATTCATTAAAAAATAAATAATAATAAAGCAATCATAAAAATATATTATATAAAAATAAATAAAAATGATATATGTAATGGATATACTGTACCAATATACTTAAATTAAAAATGAGTAAGTGACATTCTTTTAATTTAATATTCAAGGACTGGAATTGTGGTACAGAATACACAGCAGAAATACTGATGAAAAATCGTTAATTTTGTAACTCAATCCGTTCCTAGAACGTTTTCATTTGTTTACGTTTTCTTCTTCTGTCGCTAAATAGATGCATGGCTGGCCAAGCGATACAATAAAAGATATGGGGCTCTGAAAAATATAGGCTACATAACTATATATATAACTATATATATATAACTATAACTATATAACTATATATATATATGTATATATTATTTTTTTCACGCGCGGATGGGAGCAATGAGTGTGAAGGTTTTCGAATATATAAGTGCAGGTATATATGTGTAAACTAATTAATTTTAGTCTGATACAGTATACGCCATTTATATGTAGGAGCAATCTGTATAACGTTGAATAAGAATCAGCTGTGAATGAGGGAAACAAAAACGGTAAATTTTACCTAGTATTATGCATTTAGATAAAAGCTGTACCCCGAAGGAAATATAAATGTCATACATGCACAATCTACCGGCCGTTTCTAGCGGAAGAGGTAAAAGATGCCGCGAGGGGTCGGTGGGGATGGGGGGGGGGGGCATGGGGTTGGGTGAGAAGGAGGGGATACACGGACACTGCTCTAATCTTGTATAAACGGATCGCATTAAGTTTTAGCGTTGTATGCCTACTCGATGACGGAAGCTGACTACAATCTCTTATTTCAAGATGTAGGTCCTTTTCAAGCTGTGATGACTAAATATATTCCATTCCACAATGGCATCAAATTCAGAATAACATATTGTGGGGTTACGGGATGGTGGCGATGGGTCACCCGTCGTGGGGTCAGGGAGAGGGTATTCATACTTCTACAAGGTACATATCTTTCCTTGGGTGTTGCCGGGTTGTGACCAAGGGCGTAGGAAGCGGGGAGGGGCTGGGAGAGGGACAGCCCCCACCTGAAAACATGGGGGCGGAAGTATGCTTCCGCCCCCCCCCCCACCAGTCGTCGAGGGTAAAAACCCCTTTCATTTTTGTAGGCCTACTATTTTCTGAAATTCAGAACGTAGTCTTTCACCATTGTTCAGACTTTTTAGTATACTGCGATTATTGGGAATCACTATCTCCGCCGGAAATTCGCTAGCGTTTGAGCATACCGTCGGTATAGGTCAGGCATACATACTGACATAGTACATGCACCATCGCCGCTACTCCGTAGTTCATGCATATCACGTATAGCACGTACACGTTGGCAACTCCACGCAAGATGAGTAAAGTAAATCAGGAAATATGAGAAAATTTAATTACAAATTCAGACATTTGTGGCACTAAACAGCATCTGATGGCCTCTAATTGATCAAAAATTTTCAAACGGGGAGGGCTGCCCCTCCCCATTGGAAATTTTTAAGACCCCTCCCCCAGGACGGCGATCACAATCCATCATGCATCAGCCCCCATGACAAAAATACCTTCTTACGCCAGTGGTTGTGATAGGTTAAGAAGCCTATACCTGAAGGTTGGGAGTGTACGTCAATTACAAGACAATTAAACAGTTCAATTTGAGTTGACGATCATGCTGGTTTATTTACACATCTTCTTCTCTCATATTACTGAGAGAGAATTTACAATGAAAAGTTAACAAATTGACGAAAAGTATATATAAATAAGACAAAATCAATATTAGATATGTATATATGGCCTGCAATTATAGAAATTGAGACCATCTGATTTCAGAAGTTATAATTAAATCTGCAGACCAAATGCTATGTATTTGCCGTTGGAGAGAATATCGTGGGATGGTATTTACAAGGTCAACATCATTGGTAGCTATAGGGGTAGGGGCTTAAACATTCAATTTTACTGTTAATTGCAGGCTGCCATATAAAGGCTTCAAATTCTCGTTGACAAGAAACGTTGAAACATACTAGAAAATGATATATTTATATTTAAATGATCTTGGAACTCAAAATTAGTATGATGGAATGTGCATGGAGAACCTAGAAAGTAACCAAACTCCTGTATGTATTTCAGTTGTCATCAAATCTGTGGCTGGGGCGAAGGATTTGATGGGGAAAGGGGGGGGGGGGACTTACTCTCACTTTTGTGGAAGATTTCAATAGTGCCCCTTTCATAAATTAAAAGTGCCCCTTTATAATAATAGAAAGTAACCTGTCTCAATTTTTGTAATTAAAACAGTTTTTGATTTATTTAATTAAAGAGGAGGGATTTTGTAGTTTTGTTGTAAATAGTACATACACAAATGGGATTTAAAGTTCCCAGTGTTAAAAAAAGTGAGGACAAAATGTATCTCAAAAGTGCCCTTTTGTTGACAAACATTCAAATAGTCCTAAACTGGGATGTGTAGTAAAGCCGGAATGCATAGACCGAGGCAGTCTGGTCAGATTAACCCATAAGCGAATAAGTATTTAACTTTAGGCCATCTCTTGTTTCAGGATTTTCCAAGTGTTCAGATTTGCACATAGTATTTGAGAGTGGTTCAAGGTACGCTGAAAAGTTTGTTTTTTGGAATTTTTTTTTTCTGATGTGCAAAATACAAGTTAATGGAACCTCTAGTTATTTTCAGCAGTTTCTTGTCTTGATGTTAGGAAAGTCTTGATATATAGTAACACTGTTGATCCAACAGTGAAGACTACACCGAGTAAAGTAACTAAGAAGACAGTACGGCCTTTGAAAATAAATTCAAACATGAAATTTAGTGGAATACAGAGTGAAATAGCGATGGCTACTATCAGAACATTCTCCATCTTAACGGCATTCATGTATAAATAAAAGCACAATATTGTTACCACACCTAACAGAATACAATAACATATCGCTTGGTTTGTCTCTGGCAACTGCCATGAACTTGTTAGTGTGAGATATACCGATGAAATAACCAAACCGTTACACCCGGCCATGAAAGAAACCAAACATGGGTCCTCTGTATCTCGGTGGGCTAGAGAACGGGCAGCGATTAATACCAATGTATTAAACCCTAGACCAACGGCGGAGGATAATATCCCTAGCAACGCGTGCCCGGTCACGGCAGTATCCACACTGTAGGCTGCACCTTGGTCGGCCATTGTTGTCTTACATATGCAAACTAATCCGATACAGTTTATAACTGTGAGAACACCGTCTAACCAATCGAAAGATTCACCGAGCAAGACGCAGGCTGCTATCGAGGATGGTATCGGTTGATTGAAAAGAATCACTCCCGCGTCGGCAGCGGAGATAAACGACATCGCGGTTACCGCTGCGAATACAGCAGCCGCATCAAACAAACCGAATGATATGTTTATTACAAGATCCCAAGCGGTATATCTTTGACTTTCGTTCCACGAAATAAATAGAACGAAAACGAGAAGGAAACAACTCCGAATAAACAGAGCTTGCATTGGGTGTACCATGTGGACCACTGCTTCAGTGGCGATAAGTTGAGCCGCCTGTGTGATACCGGCACCAGCAGCCCAGATTAAGCCAGTTCTTTGAGTGAAAAATGACATCCATTCCGTCGCAGAGTTGTATCTCGCGCCCACAGTGGATTGATTCTCATCAGGTTGCGATGGGTGTTGGTTCATTTCAAAATAAGAGCCAACGGGGAACTTTCTGTTCGCAGATATACCTCGTTAAAAATTCCAGTCTGTGGAATGAGAAATTTGAACCAGAATATTGGAATGTAGCTCAAGACTGTTATGAGAGGTCGACAGTCTAGGATAATCAATGAGGAGGGGGTTGGCGGTTTTGAAGTTACTACCGCCGAAACAGTTCTGAATCAGAAAACATTGGTGAAATGTAAGGAATAGACACGCGCAAGGCGTGCTAAACAATTCCCCTAGACTATATGCATCTTATTACGATCAGATTTATACATTGGTATAGGTAATACAAGTGCCCAAACAATTTCAGAGTTGGAGAGGGTGGGGTTGTGGAGACGCCCCATGTATATGAAGGTGGATATGTATTGCACCCCGTCGTCATTATCATCATCATCATCATCATCATCATCATCATCATCATCATCATCATCATCATCGTCATCGTCATCGTCATCGTCATCGTCATCGTCATCGTCATCGTCATCGTCATCGTCATCGTCATCATCGTCATCGTCATCGTCATCATCGTCATCATCGTCATCATCGTCATCGTCATCATCATCATCGTCATCGTCATCATCGTCGTCATCATCGTCATCATCGTCATCATCGTCATCATCGTCATCATCATCATCATCATCATCATCATCATCATCATCATCATCATCATCATCATCATCATCATCATCATCATCATCATCATCATCATCATCATCATCATCATCATCATCATCATCATCATCATCATCATCATCATCATCATCATCATCGTCATCATCATCGTCAACAATATTATTATTATTATTATTATAATTCACATATTAGATGCATACCTTTAAAAGAAAATAGAAGGAATGGAATCATGGGAAGGCAAAGAGTCGGCACAGGACACGCACGCACGCACGCCCGCCCCATCCCCTCCCCTTCAGGCATATCAAATTCCCGTTGACCCTATATATAAACTGGAAATGCATGCCTATTTCAAGTTCAAACACGTCCCTTCTCCCAATTCAACATGATGCAATCTAAAGAACCAAAAATGTATAACTTGCTTTTCATTTTAATATATAATTATTTTCACTTACCCCTTCGATCCTTTCATATTTACGGTCCTAGCCATAATACAATGTTTTCCTCTATATTTTGTCAGATACCAAATATAAGTAACTGAATATAGCAGCCCTACTTAGTGCATGTATACTCATAGTTTCGCAAGTTTAGTAACTTTTGAAGTGTTCCATTACAGCGCATTGCCATGATAAACACTGATAATGAAAAGAGTTAAGCATTTGATGGTACGCGAAGTCACATTTAGCAGAATTTCTTTAGGTGAAAAGTTAAAATCCTAATAAAAAAAAAAACTGTTAGCAAACTGCTCATCCACTAATTAGCCTGTGTAAGAGAATGTATAAAATTAAGTTGGCCTTACGTTTCGATCCTATATAGCAGGATCTTCTTCAGAGGCTAAAATAAGTTAAAACCCCTTGTAATAGTCTCGTGGCAGCCGACATTCTAACATGGATACGACAACCTACCTTAGTGAAGTCTTACTTTCATGGATAGCTCCTTGTTGACGACAAAATCAAAGAGAAAACAGTCAATGAAACTAATTTTCAATGTTCGGTTGCGGTATGATGTGTGTTAGAGAAACGTACGTAGTTTCCACATCACATAGCCTATACAGAATATGCATGTCAATATTGACGTCTGTACTGACGTGCATATAGGCTATACCCGCATAAAGAATGGTTTCGCAAGATTTAATCTGTTGATCTACTGAAATCAGATAGGCCTATTCCATCACCGTGAATTGCACGGTGATGGGTCTCGGGGACATTTGTCAACAGAAGTTTTGACGTTATTAACAATTATTCTGCTTCTGCTTCTGTTAGATACTCGTTAAAACCCCTCTCGGGTATCACAAAGAGAATGTTGGTGCGCAGCGCAGCAGTGCTAATAACAATGCGTGGGCAATCTTGTCTTAAACACCTCAAGACCAGGGCCCTCTTTAACGACCAAGGATTGTGAATTCAAGTCTTTTATGGTCCTAGGATAGAAACTATACTGAAAAGCACGATGGTTATGTGGAATTTGTTATAGCGGCCAAGCCTCCCTGGTTTCAAGAAGGGATTAGTCTCGTTTGGGACTGCCATTAATAATTTGGTAAAAGAGCATAAGTCTGGCCCTTTTCCTTCTTTCTGTGAGAGGTTCCCACTTCAAAGTCTTCAAGATCTCAGTGACGCTGGATTGCCTACGGAAATCACGAGTTACAAAGCGTGCTGCCTTCCCTTTTCCTTTATGAAATGGAAATACCTTTCTATGAGTGAATCGGGTCCTCAGGACTGTAGTGGCCTTACCTTTCCCATAAGGCTTGGCGAAGTGAAATGTCAAATAGAGTTCAATGAACGACCATTAACATCAGGAATTATGCACCCCCCCCCCGCCCAAAAAAAATTGCTTTGAAATGTTAAGTTTGATAATGTGTAAAAATTCAACGCGGATGGCCCGATTATAATTATCTGTAGGTCTAAAGCACTGGGCATTCTCTTTTTCCCCATGTCTCTTAATTGTCGACACGGGAGAATAATAGGACTATACTACCTCCTCCTGCGCGTCAAATTAATTAATTTGACTCCTTAGGTCGTGTTGTAAATGTTAGTTTTTCCAGTTTGAGATTATACGAGAGAAAATCATGTCTGCGGTATGTAATACAGTATTTTTGCATTAAAAGCAGTACTTATTGGCGTCTTGGAGGTGATCTCGTCGTTACTTTAGCAGAGTAATGGCGGAAGCCAAATTGTGTTTCATTTTCAGGTATACGTACCGTGAGTACTACTTGCACGAACTGCAATGTACTGTAACTGCTATGGGCTACTGTGCCTCTAGTTGACTTAAAGCAATTTGCAAATTTGCAAATTGCAGAAGTTGTTTAACGAGGAGTGATTTTGGTAGCAAATTACAGACTTACTGTGGATCTGAAGGAGTAGAAAAAAAATTGATGATTGCTAATTGGGAGTTATATTTCGGTGCAACTTCTTTTTAGTTTTGTAGGCTGGAGGATAATCAAAAGGCAGGTTTTTTCAGAGGCTTGCGCAGGTCAAGGTGTCAAATTGCGGGTCAAACCTGCAGGTACAATTATAGAATACAGGGCCATTCAGTAACTCTTCCCAGCATCCGGATGCGCGGATGCGCGGTGTGTCTGTACATGTCCGTACACGTACAGTATGACGCCCTCTAAAATTCCATCACGTATTTCATTTTGACTCCGCATCCGCGCATCCGCGCATCCACCCCGGGAGTACTAGGAAAGGACTTAGATAATTTTCGAAAGTTTCCCCATATACGATACACCATCACGTATTTCATTTTGACTCCGCATCCGCGCATCCGCGCATCCACCCCGGGAGTACTAGGAATGGACTTACAATTTTCGAAAAGTTTCGACATATACCATCACGTATTTCCAATACTGAAAGTCCCGTATGTACGAAGATATTCCACATCAATAGTGTGTCGTTCTTAAAAGGCATCCGTACATGTGTGACGCCCTCTAAAATTCCACCACAGAAGTACTAGGAAAGGACACTCCGCATCCACGCATCCACTCAAAAAGAAAGAACTGGGACTTTGACATTTTATACTCACATACGTACTGGGGTGAGACTAAGCATCCGCGCATCCGGATGCTCAGATAGTATCATCGAGTGGCCCTGTATTCTATAATTACTCCAACCTGCAAACTGCAGGTCACTTGGGAGCTCTGTTTCAAGGCCTAGTGTATAGGTCAAATGAAACTCACCGTTTTAATATTCTGTTGTCCAGCATAAACTTGTTGAACTCCCCTACTCGCTCTGTGCAAATTCCAATTTCTGAACTCTCCGTAAAAACTAGGCTGAAGAGTAACGTACATGAAATAAATAGGTCTGAGTATTGCAGTTAGTAGCACTAGTCTCTAAATTAGGTTATGTGGTTTGTGCCAGTGTAATCTGGGACCCTCATCAGAAAATCCACACAGAATCCTTGGAAAAAGTTCAACGACGAGCTGCCAGGTTCGTCAAAAATGAGTATAGTCGCTTTAGTAGTGTCACAGACATGTTAAAAGATCTCAACTGGGATACTCTTGAAAACAGAAGATCCAAAGCACGACTTGTTACCATATACAAAGAGACTCATGGCCTGATCCCAAGCAACATAAATAACCTTCTTGAAGACAAAGAAAAACCAACTACACGTCAATCTCACAGTTTGAATTATAAAGTTCCTCAAGCTCAAAAGAACTGTTATAAATATTCGCTTTATCCTCGCACCATTCCTCAGTGGAACGCACTCCCACCTGATCTAAAATCAGCACCAAACACCGCCTCCTTCAAGTTAATGCTGGGAAGTCAGCAGCATCATTAGCCAGCTTGGAGGACTGCACGTCAACAGCCACATCAGGGGCGATTTGTGCAGTATTACACCAAGACCAAGACCAAGGCCTATCAAATGCATAATTACCCAAATATGTTACATTATTTGTAATTTTGATATAACATAACCATGCACTGTTTCAAATCTGAATGACACATTGAACGATTGTTTTGAAGACTTTGATTGTTTATCCAGACATGATTATGCATTACATTGCTCAATTTTTTTCACAACAGTGACATGAGGTCACTGACTATGAGCCAGCCTTGTTACATGATCTGCTCATAGTCATACATGTGTAATTCTGTGCTTCATTGTACAGTAGTTCAATTTAAAATCTCTTTCAATTAGCAACCTGGGTACAAGGACTGTCCATCATTTATTCTTACAAGTGTTCACCAACGTAACCCTGTACAGTAACTCCATTGCAGATGTGTTTAATTGCGTGTGAAAACTGAGGTACTGTAGCAGAGGTTGGAGTAAGCATATCACATAGGTTTATCTCTGTACAGTCTTCCAGCTTGTGAGAAGGAAAGATAGTTCTCTCTTAAGAATATATACATTATCGTTTTTCCAGGATTCCATCTTGAAGCTTGATCAAGCCTGCTCTGCTGCAGAAGAATTCCAAAAGCTATTCTATGAGTCGTTTGACAAGAGAAGAACGGTTTGTAAACTTATTTGATAACCTTGAGATTTCATGCACTGAAAAATATTGTTAGCACCATCTTTGTGTTTTTTTTTCCTTTCCTGATGTCAATTAAATGTCTTTATACTAATCGTGTGGCTAGATGAGCACAAGACTATGAAGTTATGTACATAGTTGATTTCTGCTTAGTATTTGAATCGACAGTATACTTCAACCGTATACAGTCAATCGATTCAATAACAATTACTGACATGTTTTCCATGCACATTTGTTAGACTCTCATTAAGTAAATCCTTAAAAAAAAAGAATATTAGATAAACAAAGTGCTTATCATTAATTCAATTTGGAAAATGAGTAAAATGACCACTGGAATTATAACCTATTGCTCTTTGTAAAAATACAATCAGATAAATCAGATTTTACATTCACTGTGCTTCTTCATATAAAGCTTGTATTTTTTTTACTTTCTGAAGTTATCCAAGGGTATATAGAAGGTATTTAAAAAGTGAATAGATAATAACGACATAGACATTGCATGTATTTTTAGGACTATTTCTACCATCCATTCTAGTATTACAAGATACTTCTTCTTCCAACTGACGCAACTTCAGTATTAATGACATTTGATGATATTTCATATTCAGCATATATTTTATTTCTTTTGGCCTGTTCACAGGTATTAGACAAACTTTACATGGAAACAGCTACAATGGTTTGGAATGGAAATTTAGTGGAAGGATCCAAGAAAATAGTGGAATTTTTAGAGAATCTACCTGTGAGTGAGCATACCATTGATCTTCTGGATTGCCATCCAATTCTAGGTGAGTTTAAATTTATGGACATCAGAGAAATTTCATTATTGCAATTAACAAAATATTATAATGCTCTCCACAAAAAGAGAAGAAATTTTTTGTTTATAATTATAGAGAAATTTTGCAAAATGTTTTATTTTGAAATTTGTCTTTCTTAGCTTTTTTGTTTTAAAAAAAAAAAAAATTAAGAAGAGACATTTGAATTAACAAAAGGATTTTTGGCATTGAAATACCAAATATAAACATGCACTGGATTTCTAAATCTTTCACCCAACTTATGATCCAAGGGAATGGATGAACAGCAGGAAACTGCAACCAGCATTTCTATTTGTAATATCTATCCACTTAGGTTATGACAAGATGTGTAGAGCGGAGGTTCTCATACATTTGAGATTTTTGTTGTATACTTTCTTAATATCTTTCCTTCCAATTCTGGATCTTGTATTCAAGACTTCCCAATTTACAGCCTTTGAGACTATACCATATCTCTATATCTGCCCTCTAGATTCAGTTACGAACGGACAAACTTCAATAATGGTTGTCGCTGGAGGCAAGGTCCGCTTTCAAGGTAATAAAACATTCCCTTTCAACGAAAACTTTGTGCTGACATCGCAGCAAGGAAAATGGAAGATTGCATCCAATACGTTCAGATACTTCGAATGACCGATTCTCCGTTGAACGATTAGATGGAAGGACACTCAAGATTATGAACTTGGAAAAAGAAATATCATTTTTGAGGTATTTAGAGAGTTGTACGTGACACGGCTGACATATCAAATCCGTTGGCGTCTGAACGTCTGTGCTGGTGGACGTGAAAAACGTCCTACTTTGAAGAAACACTATTTATTCTCAAAGTGATTCTGTTACGTTGAAGAACCACCACAATAGACTGCAAGGTGAATTATTGACGTGTCGATCTCTGTCATCTTAGATACCCATGGTGTGGTAAACCATGATGCTGTAAACCATGATGCGGTAAACCATGGTGTGGTTAACCATGGTGTGGTAAACCATGGTTTGGTAAACCAGGCTGTTTCCAGTTATGTCTTGTTGCATAGTGACAGATGATTCAAGAGTTAACGATAGAAACAACATTGATGTAGAAACAACTGCTGTGGTTGTAATTAACAGCATAAAGAAAGTTTATTTGCCTTACAAAATGGGAAATAATTTTACTAGTATTGCATCTAAAAATTCATACTGCCAGTTCGAATGCTTTGAAGCAGTGTGGTGTGTGTACAGTGGTACTGACGTTAGAAATTGTCACGTCTTGGTTTGCATATGGCTAGGCTAGATGTTTAGTACAGTGATTCAGACATATATTGATAGGGGAGGGGTGGCAGACCTCTGTTCAGTCATGTTGAGAATTGTTGCTTATGGGCAGCAACAAGCCCACATTAAGAATAATTGCCGTGAACATTATTGGGGGAGAGGGATGGGCATCCGGAAAAGCAGATTTCCTTGTATTTGCCCTGTGCATTTGAGTACATGGCTTACAGGACGTTAATATTTTGTGTTCATGTATGCCATTAGTTTTCACATTGCTAACAAAACCCTTTGCTGTTTGTCAGTGTTTGAATAGAGGTATGGGTTAAGTCTTTGATTGCTTCTATGTGAGTAGTTCAAATCTACAATTTCAAAATTTGTTTATACCCGGCGGTTCTGCTCATTACTTGCAGTTCAGAATCGACATTGACAGTTTGAACAAAACGTTACAAACTCTAGACACCTATCAAAGAAAATAAAGAATGGAGAAGCACTTGCTGTTTTATATGGTCATCTTTATACTTGCTAAGCAAGAAACTACTTTGATTTTTGGTTTTCATTATCTTGTCTTTAGTGTAATATAAATTTGGACTTTTGCTTGAAAACTGAATGTATGTAATAACAATCAATGGATGCCTTCATAGAGTTAATGGTCTACAGTAGTGTAATTACCCCCCTAATATGCCGGAAACCAAAAGCAATGTTATCTTTACACCAAGCAGATTTTCTTATATATGCCCCGTGTATTTGAATGCTAGTAAAGGACGTTAACATTTTCTGTTCATGTATGCCATAAGCTTTCACATTGCTAACAAAAACCCTTTGCTGTTTGATATAAAGGTATGGGTTAAAAGTCTTTTGACTGTTTCTATGTGAAGAGTTCAAATCTACAATTTCAGAATTTGTTTATACTCGACGGTTCTGCTCATTACTTGCAGTTCAGAATCAACAGTTTGAATGAAACGTTACAAACTCTGGACACCTATCAAAGAAAATAAAGAAGGGAGAAGCACTTGCTGTTTTATATGGTCATCTTTATACTTGCTAAGCAAGAAACTACTTTGATTTTTGGTTTTCATTATCTTGTCTTTAGTGTAATATAAATTTGGACTTTTGCTTGAAAATGGAATGTAATAACAATCAATGGATGCCTTCATAGAGTTAATGGTCTACAGTAGTGTAATTACCCCCCTAATATGCCGGAAACCAAAAGCAATGTTATCTTTACACCAACATTGCAATCACTAAAAGTAGATTACCTCACTGAGGGATTTCAAGTGTCCCAAGTTGGTGCCATGAGGCATACATACACCCCCCCCCCCCCAATTGAGGTACAGAATGTATGAAAGCTAACAAGGACAATGGACTTGATAACAGAAAAAATATTTAATCTGTCCACGAGCTCTGAAAACTAAATAAATCTTCCATCATCTGGCTAACCATCAGAAATTTCACTACCCAACTTTAGAGTCGCTCAAACCCAACGGCAACAAAGAAACAGGCAAAAGAAAACAGGTCAATTACTTTGCAGTCATTATTAATTTATTAGTTTGGTATCAAGCCCATCTCTTCAAGAGAGAAAGGATAATATATTACAACCAAACATACATTTCAAGACTGCTAATCAATATTTAACAATACAAAAAATGAAAAAAGTAGAGGGGGGGGGGAGAAAAAAATAGTAAATACTATACAAATATCCCAAAAAGGCAGCATTGAAAAACTAAATATTATACACCAAGTTTGCAATGGACAAAGAATGGAAGATGTTTTGATTGTGGAATTTTGACATTCGGATAGCTCTCGATAATGAAAACGGCTCTCCGTTATAATAGATAGCCAAGTTAGATCTGACAAGCCATGAAATTGGAGCTTGACTGGTTAGGCTTTCTTTATTTACTCTCCATATACAGTATGTTTACATTAGGATAACTACAACTGTGTTATTCATAATTACAATTTTGTCATAGCTTTCTCAAGTTGTGGTGTAACATTCCTTAAAATCATTAAGTTCCTCAATAGAATCTGTAGAACAGTTGAAAATTCAATTGAATATTTTTAAATGAAGTTCATATATATCTTCATTGTCATCTGATTTCAATTCACCAAAGAGCTACCAAACTCTGGATTGAGAGAAAAAATAATAATTTGGGGTAAACTTGAGCATTAGGTAATTCTAACAGTTACACTGAAAATCTTGTGTATGGATGGTGAATGAGGAATTGTTCATACTTTTAAGAAAAACATTCACATAAATTTAATAAATGTTTTCTATCACTTTGGGAACAAATGACTCCAGTTTCTGTATACATTTTCATCACCAGACAAGTAGTAGTAGTAGTAGTAAGTTGAGTCTCGTCTATCCGGCATGCTCAGTGATTAACCTCCGCCAAGTATCACGATCTTGCACGATCTTGCGAAGGTTTATTGCTTCCTCGAAATTGTTAATGTTAACGTCCTTAAATTGCGACTTTATTTTTCCAAGCAAGGTAGTCACGGGCCTTCCTACTGGTTTAGCAGTATGTCTCAATGCTTCTCTTAAAGTAACCTTTGCTGGAGCGTCCCTCCTGGAGTCTTGCTACATCACCGAAAAATCTCAATCTTCTATGTGCGACTATGGATGACCAAGGTGTTTGGTTGGCTTCATTGTAGAGATCATCGTTTGATAACCAATTGACAATACTGTACCAACATTTTTCCATTTATATGGATTTTTTAACCAATTGTTTTTTACAAATGTTGGCTGAGTAGGGCCTTAAATTATTCTATATATGATACATTATACTGAGAGGAACCTAACCATTTTCTACACTGAATCAGCAACAAGGAAATATCCAAACAATTCTTGCAAAATTTCTTACATTTGGAAGAAATGTAAATTTCTTACAAACGGTTACATCAATAAGAACTCTTGATAGAATGTTTAACTGCATAGTTAAGTTGCTGATTTTTAATCTAATAATGGCAAAACTATTCCTCCAACTGTCGTAACATGTAGTGAAAGTTTCTTCATTCAAAAATATTTCTATGAAGCCCCATTTTCTTTAATTTATTTCAAAGGTGCTACAAAATATAAACTGTACCACCCTTTTGATGGCAAACAGGAAAGGTTATAGAAGAAATCCAAGTAGGACACATTAAAATACAAACACATCGCAGACCGACCCATCCAAATACCATCTCTGGATTAGCCCATCTACTTAAGAATTTAAGTAATGAGTCAAAGATATTAATCTTATTACCGAGATAATTTGGGAGATTTAACAGAGAGCATTCAAAACGATTTTCTGCGTCAATTATTTTTTGGCAGAGTTCAATCTCGCAAACATACATCCTACCGTTGGCTCTTAACCGAAATTACTACTGCAGAAACTGCCACCACAAGTTGAGAAAAAAGCAAGAAAAAAAACCCATCCATTCGTCCGTAGTTTTCAAAAAATCTTCAACACAACATACATAAACTGAGTGTGGGCGGGCCTAGACATTCTTATCACAAACTGGGCCATTGCATCATCTTGTCCTTTCAGATGGAAAAGTTCACCTCTCTCTCAAACCTCAGCCGCTACAACTCAAACAGGCTTCTTTATTCTCTATTGAGCAGAGCATGGCGGCCTCGTTGGCCGCCTTATCGGACTCGGAAACTGGGTTGGCTGCGGTTGTCGTGGTCGCCTGTTGTGCCTTTTGTTTGTCGAGAGTGAATTTGATTGGGTCTGCCGCTGGCCTGGTTCTCAGGTAGTACATGCCGGTCTTCAGGCCCTGTTCGAGGCAAAAGAAATATGATGACATATTTGCAAAAGGCATACATACAATTGTAATACTTATTTTGAAGAGAACAAAAAATTCTTCTTTTAGATAAATAAACCCCATCTCAATATCTTGGCCCTTAATTGATGGACTGTCAACTCATGTAATTGGCTTTATAACCTTTCTCCTGGAAGTTAATCACAGTAGGCGGTCTGTGCTATCATACATGCAGATGTTCTTTTAAAAAGTTAGGCTTTTATAATATTCTTGTTGAATTTATCATTGAATCCTCATACATTTTGGTTTGGCTGCTCTATAAGCTGTCAATGTTTCACTGTAGCTAGAATTTCATCAAAGTGAAAATCTTTTTGTAGAATTTACTTTTTTTAAATAATTTTACAATGTATTAATGATTGAAATTGTATGAAGAGAAAAAGACATGTCAAGCTCAATTGCCCTGATGACATCACTCATTTTGCTGTTGCCAGATGCATTAATCAAATATCAACTATTTTCTGAAAAACAATTCTTTGCAGTGCAAACCTTTTAGCAATTTTGCTAAGCAAATCAACTCCACCCACTAGACTACCCTTTTCAATAGTGCAAGAATATTTTTCAGAGGAAAAAAGCAGTTTTCATAAATATAATAAATATATCCTCTAAGTTTCACACAACCTTTGATGTTTTAACAATGACACGGGGCGCAATCAAGTGAAATTCAAAAGTATTTGACATGTCCCGATCCTTAACAAAGACGTAACTCATTTCATTTATTCATTCCAGTATAGATGTTCTGTATAGATGTAAAATTTATAAAGAGGAGTCATAAATACATTAACAGAACAATAACTAATATAAAAGAGGGAATTTAAAAAAAATTACTGTCCGATCTCAGACTTACAGTTTTCCATGCGTAGAAGTGCATGGATGTCAATTTTCCATAGTTTGGTTCAGCAATGTGGACATTCAGAGATTGGCTTTGATCAATGTAAGCGCCACGATCTGCGGCCATCTTGATTATAGTCTTCTGTGAAATTTCCCAGACAGTCTTGTAAAGGGCTTTAATATCTCTGGGGATACCTTCGATGTTCTGAAGAAAACAGAGTAAAAATATAAAGAAAGTAACAGAGTAGGTTGGTTTCATCATTTTCGGTCAGTTTTTTTGTGTTCATTGCAATGTGTCTATATGTATACATATTTATACATACATTTATGTTCAATGCAATGCAATTTATACAGTCTCACAGAATACAAACTACATAATCTGGCAGTGATCTTTACGACTGTTAGAGCGACCACAAATGTGGGAGAAGCTTGCAAGGGCTTCTGGATTACAACTTATGTGTCGGGAGGCTTCCAATTCAATGTTTTAAATTTTTGGAATTTTGTCAATTTCGAAGTCATTTTGAGATGGGAAAACCATAGATTGTTCTTGGGATGAAAAACCCACCTAACTATGCCCCAACCAGGGATCAAACTCCCGAACCTCACGATTGCTAAGCCTCATTGCTTCAAATGCCACCGCCTTATTCTACTCGGCCACAGCACCGGTATAACGGTTTCAATACAAGTGTTGTCATGGTAACATTCACCTGCAAATGTCAGGACTCTCTAAAACAATAGGGTTGAAGGAACTTACCTGGATGGATCCATTGTTTGCTATCAGCAAGTTCTTCATGTCATCAGACCAGAGGCCGCTCTCAGTCAAATCTTTCAGCAGATGATGGTTGACCACCTGTAAAAGAAAATGAGGTCTCTTTTAAAAATCAAATTTATTAAAAAAGCTTGCTTTGTGGATCCAAGAGTGTATCTGAGTTTAAAAATATTAACAAATAAGTGCAATATGACGTCTTATTTTGTAATTAAAAGGATAGGAAAATACAGGAATTCGCTAGTGTCAACAAAGGAAAAATCGTTGATACAAAAATAGCCAACTTATACCATTTATATTGAAATATTAGTTAAGCCCTAGCTCTGTATATCGGTAACTGATTCTTCTTGCTTGTGTGACTCGTATACCAGTTGAAGATAGCAAGAAGTACAGTAGATAACAACAAAAATTTTTCTAGTCAGGGGCGAAAATGCGGTTAGAATACATCCAGTGTTCGATTTTTCCGGTATCGCATCGCAAAATGCGATCCAAAACGACAAACTTGCGAGACGTTTCCAAATCAGCATCGCACATTGTGCCGATTTGTGCGATACAAATTCCTAGTCAGATTTGGGAGCAAACACTCAAACCTTAACTTACGAACTGTCGATCACAATGTAGAAGTTATAATTTATTGAGTTTATACTCAATGTACAACTTATTCACTTGACCGTATAGCGAAAAAAAAACCTGAAAAAATAATATCCTACTATAGTTAAGTGTAAAGCAAATAGCCTAACCACCTCGGCGGTTACGGATCTCACGTAACTAAAAGGTTCCCTGGCAACGTGCCAAAAAAATGTTAACAAACAGGTGTTACACAGGGGATGAGCTCACAGTTGTTGGGAAGGTACCTGGGCAAATTCGCAGCACATGTACCGTGGTACAGTAGTTGGGTATAGGGTTAAACACTGCAGTTGTAAAAATGTACGCATAGTGCACGCTATTCATTGTTAGGCAGTCTAGAAACGGGGCTTTGCTGAACGTTGTTTGTTTCATAATATCGGAAGTTTTGTAAGTTGCACTTTTTAAAGATTGAAAGACAGATTTCATCTCTTTTCATTTTATAACATAATATAGCTACTTTAACTTGTCATTTTAAAATTTTCATCAGTTTTGTGACAATTTAAATTAAAAAAGTTGTCAGTATTTTGCATCCTCAACTGCGAATTTTTTCATCGCCAGACATCGCAAAAAATGACAACAATTTTCGGGGGCTTTCGCCCCCAGGATCCCCACGAGGGGTTCTACCCCATGACCCCACCATAGCCCTAAGACGGGCCCCTGGACACCACGCCTTTATGCTCGCACGTTACGCGTGCTAGGCAGGCGAACACCGGCGGGAAATCGGCAGTGTGTTCGCGGGAAATTGAACAAGGTTTTCCAACACTGCTGAACTGTGCAGTTACTGTATGCATCATGTTCAAGGTTTTCACGGAGGCCTTTGAGGAAATGAATGGTTAGTACAGTGTATAAATGCTGCACTAATGCTGTGTGTAGGCCAAGGTTCACGAAGGTCATTGGTTATATTCGCGCACCGTAGACGTGTTTTTAGATGTTACGGAGAGTCAGGTTTCCATGGATATTAATCGAAAATGAATCTGAGTTTAACTGACGCTAAAGAAATGGATCGTCTTGGGCAGATTAACAAATCATTGCAAGTATAAATAAGTACAGGTAGCTCTGCTGTTAAAAAGAAAAGTTCAATATCGGTTTGCTGTTATCGGCAATTAGGCAAAATTTTACCGATACCGATATGCTGCCGATATTGCAAATATCGGCCGATACCGATATTGAAAACGATTATCGTAGCAACACTAGTATAAATAATAATAATAAACAAACATTTTCTACTTAAGACATTGATCGCCAACATTTGGTCCGTTTTGTGGTAATTTCAAAACTGCTATTCAATATTGGGGAACTGCTATGCAACAAATATATTGTATAGCAATTGTCGAAATTTGTTGCTATGCAATTTTTTGGCCATAAGTCGAACACTGAATACATCGCGATATATATTCACCTGGAATTCTCCCGAAAGAACTCTTCTGGTGTAGATGTTACTGGTGTACGGCTCTATGGACTCATTGTTTCCCAGGATCTGGGCCGTGGAGGCTGTTGGCATTGGGGCTAACAGGAGACTGTTACGCAGGCCGTGCTTTGCTATCTTTGCTTTCAGGGACTTCCAGTCACAGAGGTCTGTTGGTGTTACATCCCACAAGTCAAATTGCAGTTGCTGTATTAAAGGGCAGAGGCCAAAAGAGAAGCAGAACAGAAAAAAATAATTACCAGAATGTCCAAATGCATGTTGACCTTTTCAAACAGCAAAATACATCAGGGCTCATTTAGAAACTGTCTTCTAATCATCCCAATGTGATTAGAAATTTTGTTTTGGACAACGAAAATTCACTGCGGTAATCTTGGCCGTCATCCTATGCGATGAGTAACTTCAGAAGACCCTTGCAGCCCGCTGGGCACCAACTACTTAATTTTGTTGTTGTCAAATGACGTGCATTTTGTCACTATGTCTGGCTAGTATTTTAGAATGATGACTGTTAAAAAGCATTCACTATGAGGTGGCAATATCTGCATAAATTTACATGTTTTTTCCCTTTCGTCTTCACTTTATTTTCCATTCTTACATTTATTTTTTTGACGTCTGAATTTGCTGTTTGGAAAAAAAAAAACTACGCTCAAGGTATCAGGTTGTCCATACGATTGCCCCCTTTAATTTGTTAATAACCCTCTATACTTTTGATCACTTTTGCCCCAGCGACAGATTTACAAGCTTATTTCACTTAAGTTCTCACCCCTTGGCTTGTGGGACTGCCTTCGTAGGTCTTATAGGGTCCATCTTGTTGTGCCAACTCACAGCTTGTTTCAAGGGCGGCATAGTAGATGGTTTCAAAGATCTCAATATTGAGTTTCTGGGCTTCTGGACTCTCAAATGGAAACCTCATCAGAATGAAAGCGTCGGCAAGCCCTTGAACTCCGATGCCGATGGGACGATGCCTCATGTTGGACACCTTAGCCTGAAGACAAGGCAAAATTTAAAATCAGGTAGATTTTAAGTGTTATAGAATGCATCCAAAAACTGAACTATAGAATTTACACTGTCAGAGATCAGTTCTTAGCAACATGAAAACTCATCAAATTATCTTCCCTCATCTGATGCTGGACTACCCAAAACTAAAATTTGAAGGTTACCTCAAAGCACAAAATGATTACTTAACAACAAACATTAAATTCTCTACGATGCTACTGGAAATATTTCTGCTTTTGTACGCATGGGCTTGTATGTGTATGTAAATTGGGAAACCCAAACTATTTTAGAATACCCAAAAGAATAACGGTACATTACTCATCAAAAGTAAGTTTTGCACTTTCTGTGATAACACTATAGGACAGTATTTACGTCGTACATGGAAAACGACTCTCACACACACCGTCATGTGAAGGTTGCACTGAAGGCAAGGACAAATTTGGGAAGTTCCTTGCAACAACAATTTTTGTTGGTCAAAACTTTGACATGCCAGCATTACCTTAAATAATTATACCTGTTTTATTCTTAACAAAATCATTAGTTTTCTTACTGCTGCATAACATCTGTAATACAATCCAATGTGAATGCCATAAATCAGCCATCATTATTGGATATTGTGAGTGATTAATTAACTTGGACATTACAAGTTTTAAAAGTGCAAGTAATACATTGACAACTAGTCAAGCCATCCCGATCTTTGTTTTCATTAAACCATTGCACCAAGTAGTCTGCAATGAAAAATATGGTGAAAAGTATATTTTTGTACGCTCCCACTGAAGTACCCGAAACATCGGAAGAATATTCATGCTATTTGCAAATCTCTATGATAGAGATTTGGCTCAGTTTCTGTATATATCAAGAAAACACATTACCACCTACTGCAGCATCTTTCACTGTAAGTTAATATGAACAAATTTGAACGTTCAATTCTCACCTCTGGGACTGGGTAGTAGTTGATGTCGATGATCCTGTTTAGGTTCTTGGTGATGACCTTCGTCACTTCCGCTAGTTTCTTGAAGTCGAACGTTTTGTCTGACCTCACGTACATGGGAAGTGCAATGGAAGCAAGGTTGCAGACTGCGACCTGAAACGAAAACACAAAAAGCACAAGCAAAATGTAAAAACACTATTGGACATGTTTTGACATTTAGAAAATACTAAATGTGGTATATAAAGTTCAGGGGTTCATAAGGACAAAGCAACAAGGTATATAAAAGAGCACACATATATATAATATATATTAATTATATATATATATATAAATTTCTATGCCACATAGTAACAGTTCATTATGCACATTAGGGAATAACATTAGGCTGCCTAATTGTGAAACTTATTGCAGCAAACACTTGTTTTAATCACATGAGAGTACAGATACCAATTTCCAGAATATTCCCATCACTGCATGAACTAACTTCACAAATGATTAATGTATTTCTAATATCTAATAAGTGTGCAAATATTAAGACTTTTACCTCTTCAGGTGAAGTGTACTCTACAATCTCTGTACAGAGGTTGCTGCACTTGATTGTACCAAGGTTCTTCTGGTTGCTCTTCCTGTTACAAGCATCCTTGTAGAGCATGTACGGCGTTCCAGTCTCCGTTTGTGCTTCCAGAATCTGATACCACAGATGCTGTGCCTTGATGGTCTTCCTCCCTCTCCCTTCCTTTTCATAACTTAATAAAAAAGTAAAGGAAAGAATTGATATTTAGTATAATTTGAATGCATATGTTTTTTTTTATTAATGTTAACCATGGTGAGTGATGATGTATAAACCAATAGCCATACTTAAAAAAAAAAATTGGGATGATAAACTTGCTAACCTGAAAACTCAATCAAGTTAGTAAGGGGAAAACAAGACACGACACACTTTATTAAATCAAACAACATTGATGTGATCCACCAGTATGATGGCATGTGACGTAGAGCTCAAATTTAGCGACTAACCTTTCATACAACGTCTCAAACTCTTCCCCCCAAACATCAGGTAGTCCTGGGCATTCATGGGGGCACATGAGGGTCCAATCGCCATTCTGTTCGACTCTCTTCATGAAGAGGTCCGGAATCCATAGGGCGTAAAAGAGGTCCCTGGCTCTTTGTTCTTCCTTGCCGTGATTCTTCTTGCAATCCAAAAATTCGTAGACGTCCGCATGCCACGGCTCCAAGTAAATTGCGAAAGCACCAGGTCTCTGTGAAAGGAAAGAAATATTTGGTTGAATTTCGAACTGTCGATCAGGTCTGGCTTGACTGCAAATCTGTAAACATTACACAAGTGAAAGCTGGACCATGGCTGGGAGTTTTGTCTGCGTTATCAAAAATAATTGTAAAATCTTTTCCTTTAATAGTCATTAGCTTTTGTAAATCGAGACAGGGAGTTGGGGGGGGGGGGGGGGGTGGGGGGAAGAGGTAAATGGCAATCATGGAGGGAACTATGATAATTTCCTATGGTTGCTATGGGTTACTTAAGGCCACGTTCACAAACTGATGGACGTCATATATAATTAACTTACCTTATTACCACCTTGATCCACGTAACGGGCTGTATTGTTGTATACTCGTAACATGGGAAGCAGACCATTGGAGTTACCATTCGTCTGTGAAATAAAAGATACAAGAGTTCAAAGTTAACTCATGTATTTCTGTTGCTGGAAAAGAACTGGTAAAGCAATATATACAGTTTACACAAAGTTTAAATACATGCTATTTCACTACCATTTGAAAAACAACACTTGCAATTAAAAAACCAAAATATGACAGGAAAACTGTTGATGACAGCATTCAAAGTGCATAATTCTTCAAAAAAAGTTTTATAAGTTTGGACCTAGTGTTTGCACGCGGTATCTGGGTACCCGCCTGACGATACTACTGGGTTCCTAATTTACTACCCGAATCCTATGCAAATTAAGTGTTTTTTTGTTTTTGACTTGGTTAGGCAAGATTTTTCCCATTGACTTAGTGTGGTGTTAGGCTACTATGTGGTCGAAGATAACAGCAATAACGAAAGTATTCCATGGATATCTGATAACTGCGTCAAAATTTCAGCTAATAAACAGATGGTTAGGCTAGATTTCCCCATTGACTTAGTGTGGTGTTAGGCTACCATGTGGAAGAAATTGAAAGAATTCTCACAATTATTATTTATTCATTCCATTATTTCATACCCGACGGGTAACAGCTCTCGGGTACTCGATTCCCGATTTGTGGACCAGTGTAAACACTAGTTAGACCTACATCTACATACCAAGAGTCAAACTAAAAATCTTTGAACTGATACTCCATCGGTTTTTCAGCTTATGAAAAGTTGTAGTACTTGTTCGTTCATCACATTCGCTTGTCCGAAAAGGGACTTTACTTACGATAGCACACAATCTCGTCTAGTTCGATTGCACCATACATCTGGGAGGAAATCTGGGACGAACAAGCTAAAAGTCGGCAGAACAAACTTTTTGACAGGGAAATGAAAGAATTCTCGATTTACTCACCCCAGCAATGTAGCTTCCAGAAGCTCTGATACAGTGTACATTCAAGCCAATGCCTCCAGCAGTCTTAGATATCAAGGCACACTGCTTTAAGGTCTCGTAAATACCATCTATACTGTCATCCTGCATGGACAGCAGAAAACAGCTGAAAAAAGACCAAAAGTAGAAAGTTTATTAAGAAAACTGAATTTCAAGATTAATCATCCCAATGTTTATGATAAAAGTATTGTAGAATTAAATTGTTGTGTTACAATGAGAGAGTGGTTCGATGTGTGGATTGCATTGAGTAGCCGTCATGGAAGCTAAGACAACACCCTGGCTGCCAAATAATTGGTCTTTAATAAATAACCATGAAAAACAGAAGCTTGAGGCACAATCTAAGGAACAACTTAACTTTGCTTGCTATTTGGGGGAGGAAAATGATCAAATTTGCTACAGCACATTTTGACCAGAATCTTTCATTTAAAATCTTTTATGCTGAACATTATCAAAGTTGCTATGCAAAATGGCGACAAAATTTTGTTGTCTTTCATGACATTTTCCAAATTCCCTACCTGGAAAGTTGTGGTCTGTTGGTCCCAGCGTTGAAGAGGGTAGGTGAAGCATGGGTGAACCACTTCTCGGACAGAAGGTTGTAGGTCTGATAATAAAAACAAAATATATGCATTAAAATGAGTTACATATTTACAGAGTGATGGGAATGAGAATTGACAATTTGTGAATTAATATTGCATGGCACAGATAGGTTCTAATACTCTAGTCAAATACCAACAAAATCCTAACACAAAGGTGGAGTAAAGACATTCTGTAATGGTGTTGAAACTAATTACGTTAATCTTGAGATACGGCATATTATGCTGTTGTAGTAAATTATCACACAAGCATTTTACTAGAATTTTATTAACAAATCTAAATTTAAAAAAAGGAAATTGGTAAATTTTACAAGATGAACCAAAACAATTCATTCACTCCACACGGGCACAACAGGTACCCTGTGAATGCCGAGCAGTAAAGTTTAAAACATAGCTCTGCTGAGTCTGCTCACCTCAATCACAGAGTCAATATCATTGCCATGGATACCGACGGAAACTCTCATCAACATGTGCTGAGGGCGTTCGGCAGCTGGGGAGGAAAAGGGGCAAAGATGGTGATGAATATAAACTTCACAGGAGCTATTGTTGTGAAGGTCAATAATAGTATTGGGTCAAATATGCTAGGAACTGGTAAGGACTATTTGAGTGCTGGGCGGGTCTGTGCGGTAGTGTGATCCAAATCCTGGGGGAGGGGTCTCAGGAGTGGGGGGCTCCCTGTACTGTTTGGAAATTTTTGCAGATGAAGTATGCTTAGATGGCAAATGGTGATATCTTCTTCATATTCTGGTGCTAACTTCTGTGCCAACTATTCACCTATATTTTGCTAAATTAATCATCAAGAAAGTGCTGGACGAAAATGTTTAAAAATAATGTTTGTGCTGGGGGGCTTTCAGAACTGCCGGGCGCAGCTGCCCGCCGTAAGCCTGGACTTTACTCCCTAATTGAGGTGCCTATCCTCCCCCCCCCCCCCCTCCAGCCTTTTAAAATAAAATGGAATTTTTCAGTTCTGCCTGTGAACACTTACTTTTGCCATTGATCTTGAGAAGGTAGGATCTTTCCAGAGTCTGCAGAGAAGAAAAAGTACAGCCAGTTTGCAAATTGGAATTTCTTCAAAATCTAAAATTCAAGCAGCATAGGATGTAATTAAATCAGCTTGTTGTATCTCCATGGTAACCAGCCAGAAAATGCAATACCCTTGGAACTAGATATTTATTGGCACACCTGTTTCTCGTACAATGTGAAGACTCATTGAAGAGCATCCATATATTTCATGGCAATTAATAATCCTGCCAATTTTCATGCAAATTAAGTTGGAACTACTCTTTTAATGATTTTTCTGATGACTTTTACAAGCATAACGGCAGACAAGTGCCTAGCTGCACTTTACATTTGGACCTTAAAAGAGCTATTTACCTTGAATCCAAAGAAATTGTAACTGTAGTCCCTGTCATAGATGATGGCAGAATTCAATCTCTGTTAGAATCAGGAAAGGTATGAAATTTAGTCATAGCACTTGCAAATAAACAACTTATATGGCAGACCATGTTCACAGGCAAATTGAAATTTGTAGAAATGGGTTGCAGTTAATTTTAAATAAGTGGTCATTCTTTGCTTCTGTAGTTACATGAAACGACTTGAAATCACATCCCTGGGAAAACTTTATCCAGTAACGCATCCCAAGATCCTAGACACAAGTGCAAAGATCTATCTAGCAATGTTTGTATATATTTAAGAAACTTGGTTTATCTTTAGGGGACAAATTTCAGAACCTTAAAAGCTGCTACACTACAATATTCCCTGAATTTAGTGTGGGTAAGCTAAATATTAGTAATTTAAACAAAGGAAACCTTCTTGCAAATGTAGGAATTAACACAGAAAACTTGCGAACTCTGAAACTTTCAAAATGAAATTATTCACTGAATTTGGTGTGGGTAAGCTAAATATTAGTCATTTTAAACTTAGGAAACCTTCTTGCAATGTAGGAATTAACACAGAAACTTGTATAAGAGCATAATAAGGGAGAAGTACTCACATTAGCATTTGCCTTTATGATGTCAAAAGTCTCTTTGGATAACATAGGAGATGGCTTATTGTTGCGTGGGTTGACGTATGTGAACAAATCTTCCATTACAACTGTAAAATAAGAGAGTTGAGATGAGTGAATCCCAGGAATTCATAATTTCTCAATCTTGCATTATAGCCCAACCATATCATGTCAAGTTGGTGTGTGTGCCCTTTACACTCCTGGTAGACAAACTGGACATTGAGGACCCTTCTTAGGGGGGGGGGGGTGGGTGATATCTCCTCCTAGTAGGCTCCTTTCCCAGGCCACAAAATTTGCCACTGGAGTGTTTCCAACACATGAAAATTTGTTTTCTTTCAGATATGTTCAAAATATTAAACTTACACATACAAGAAAAAAACTATACTATAAGAACCAAACAATTTCAAAAGCCAACCAGACCTTTCATAAATACTTTTGTCAGTTTCTTATCTTGTACACCAGAAGGTAAAAGTCCTGAGTATTCACAACGATGTCATATAAGTGCTTCACTGGGGTGGGGGGGGGGGCTTTCATTGAATTTTGTGACCATCAATCCATGTTTTTGTTTGATCACCCCTCAGAACCTTCTTTCAACTGACCTGCCAAGTCCTAATGTCAGAGGGATGACTTATTCTTCATGTAACATTTATGTGGTTGTCCAGAGTTCGTCTGTACAAATTGAAACAAATTCTTACCACTGAAAGTTTTCTTGGTTTCTTTGTGCAGGTTAGACACAGCTATTCTGGCTGCTAAGATTGCATAGTCTGGATGCTTGGTTGTCATGGTAGCCGCAGTCTCAGCCGCCAAGGTATCCAGTTCAACTGTGGTGACCCCATGGTAGATACCATTTATCACTTTCATTGTGATCTGTGCCTATATATAGACAAAAGAGGTGAAGATTTCATAACTTAAAGAAAATTGTAGTGAATTTTTTTGAAGTTTTAGAGATATCACCATATCACGCCGGATTGCCTCAAGTACAAAACTTAGAAATTCAAACACCAGTTACCTGACACATCATATGTAAACAGTGAATACTAATTTCAGCAACATTCAATCTTGCATTATGTTTCTCTTTCATTGAAAACAGCTCCTGTAATTAGATGCATCTTTCAAAACAGTACAAGTTACATAAGAACATTCAGCATTATAAGTTATTACTCAAACATTCTTTCAAGCTTGTAGATGTTACTCACTGGATCAACAAAGTTATCATTCAGCCCATACACCAGCTTCTGGATCCGGCTAGTGATTTTATCAAACATGACCCTCTCTGAGCGTCCATCTGCCAAAACAATGTAGAGAAACAGTTGTTAGCCAGTGACTTAATTAGTACTAGCCTTGATAAAATTTGAAGCAAGAGCCTTGACATACTACATTGCTGTGGGAAAATACTGGTGACAGTCAACTGAATTTCTTTGCCCACAACTTCCAAATCTAAACTTATACTACGTATATCAGCATGACTTTTTAAGTTATTATGATATTAGCATTGACGTAGCCAAAAAAGAAAGAAAAAGCAGCCAACAAAATTAGGACCAAGTGTTAGGTAAATCTATGTAGGGCCTAGGTTGGGCAAATCTTACTTAGGTTAACCTTCAATTGTACCCTACGGCTAACAAGGCTAATTTTCTTGTTCGTTCTTAGTTAGCCTAGGCCTAGCCAAACGTTTATGCATGACTGTAGTGAAAATTTTCAGACAAAGTTAACTTTCTTTTGTGAATCAGTCAGAAATTCTTAATGTAGGCGAAAATTTCGCACATTGTATGACGATAATGATTACCTCTCTTGACAACATGCATTCCGTGCATTTTAAGATAATTTGAAGATACTATTCAATCAGAATAACTGGAAAAAATATTCTTCTCGAGTAGTGACGACTCTGGATTGGGCGTAGTGAGTTCCTTGTTCAACAGTCGGCGCCTGCAATGATTGTGGCGCGCAATAAATGAAATGTCGCGCCAAAACCTGCCATGACTGGCCTTGTTTTCACCCGAATAAGACGTACAACACATTGTCCAATCAGAGCCTTGAAACGTTCCGACATACTCGGTTTCCCTAACAATTACGTAATAGTTTACCTTTGTCGACGAGGGTGAACGAGTCTAATACGACTTCAAAACCGTTATGTGGTAATTTTATCGTTATTTGGCGGTCACCTCATATCAGTTGTCGCAGTGTGCAAAATAGCGCGTAAGTTTAACTGACACGCCACAATAATAGCCAATGGTTTGTTATGATGGCAAAATTGATATAAAAGCTCTCATTTGTTTTCAATTAGCACGACATCTTCCAAATGTGTGCAAGTAATCACTGCTTTGTGTGATACAATTTTCGGAATATGAGATCCATCGATGGTTATGGAGCAAGCGCGTAGCCTGGATTTCATCTTGGGGGGGGGGGGGTGGTGATTCAATTTATTGACCTGTCAACGAGAACGATTTCCGCTATCTGCGTGGGGTCCAGATATGGTGAACTTCATAGATGTCAATGTTTGTGTAATCGGTCGAGATTTTAGCTTCGTCAAAATAAAATGTTAGAAATACTGGATATGAATAGCCATACATTGATTCGTTGGGTAGAAATTATTCAAGTATGTAATAACTCGCGATCAATCAAAATAATAGCTAACTTTTCTAGGGTAGCCTAATCAAATCCGTGGCACTGTGGCAGTAGCCAGTAATTCAAAACCAAGCCCGAAATATTTATTTACCCCTCCCAAATGGTCAGTATTTATTTTAGGAAATATGTTCTGCCCCTGCCGGGGAGTTACTATAATCAGGCCGGGGAAGGTTTAGCCGAACAATATAGCTGCTAGCACCACTCTGTATTTGGTCTGGTCGAAAGTTGTTATTTCCGACGTTTTTCCGCCAAAGTTTAAATTCCTGTCCAATGTTTGATCCAAAAAGTTTTGAACTAACCATAAGAATGAACAACAACTAAAATTCTGGATGAATCAAGATATAATACTAAATATCCAAACATTTTTGAAGTTATTGGAAGCTGCCAGGTGTGAAGCTGTTAGCCAATGGGATGAAGCAGCATTCAAGAGGGCCGTGCGATGGGCAGAATACGCCGAACAGGTGGGTAGGCTAATTAGAGTAATGGGTTTGCCTATCTTTCGCTGATTTGGTATGATGTGATATTACATTATAAACCAAAATGATAGCTAAGAAGTAAGGTAGGTATAGGCTAGGTCTAGTATTACAACTAGGCTTGGCATATATTGCATCTGTGGCAGGTGCCTTTCTTGGGATGGTTACTCCTCTTGTCGTATGCAATTTTGTTTGTTTTAATTTGTTTGTTACTGTTAATTGACTATTTATGAAAATTTTGTAAATATTCCGTCAGAAATTGAAGAAGGTCAGTGAAAATAAACATTTAAAAATAGAAATGCAAAATTTCTCTCCCAATGTATATTAACTCAACAGCTGTACTCAAAGGTTTATCAAAAGCCTGAATTTCTTGAAAAGTTAAAAAGAGTGGTGAAAAGAATTCATGAAACGTCTCAGGAGCACCTGGGACAACGAGAAGTAGCTGCTGAAGATTTAAAGTGTTCAAAGAAATTACTGCTGAAGGTAAAATTTCCTTGTTAATTTTACATCCTTTTACTTGATAAATGATTGATTGTGAAGTCTTAATACATACACTTTGAACTACTATTTGTACAGGATTTTAAATACTATAGCACTGTCTGGTTACTTGAACCATAGCATTTTGAAGCTTCTAATTTTTGTAGGAATTCTAACACTTGATATTAAAATAAATGATGATATTAATGTATTCTCACCCAGTAGTAAGTACTACTTCTTTGATTTCTTTTCCCCTTGTTTCACTTTCCCCTCAACAGATCTTACTAGAGAACAGCCATTTGCCATCCCAGTTATATCATCAGATATTGCCAACTGTGTCTCAAGAGAGACATCATTCAGCAGACCTTCAAGATGGCCTAATAGGGGTTGATGACTTTGTAGAAGTGAGTAAAAAAAGTAAAACAAGGGTCTCCGAGGGAAGCAAACGTTAAATTTTGTTTATTAGGGAAGCCTTTCAACAGGTTGAAACTTTCCGATCTTCAGTGTGAAATTTTTCCAAGTTCATCATCTGGTGTGTGGCATAATAGGTTTATTTCTTAAAATTTAGTAACATAAATTTGCAGCCCTGCTCCACTAACTTTTGCTTGAACAAACATTAATTGGAAGAAATGCTCTCTGCAAGAATGTGTTCCCATTAATTTTAGTCTTGCTCTTTAACCCTTTATCAAGTTGACCCTTTACAGAGATGTCAGTACGATTTTATCGTATTTAGTACGATAAAAAAAGTGAAATACGATAATACGATTCGCCTCTTGAAAATACAACTTTTTATTTATTTATTTATTTTTTATTGTTTTTAATAGTTGATCAATAATCTTGCTACATGCTGCAATTCATATTTGATTATTTGAAATATCTGACACTCTTTTAATTGGTTTATAATGTCAGTTAACAGGAATGTGGCTTATATTTCCATGAGTAAAATGCAAGTCTATACAGTAATTTTTTTGTCACTTCTACTTCTGGCTTGAACCAAATTCTCATTGGCCCAAAATATGCAAGCAATTTGGCTGTATCATTATTCTCATTATGCATTTAAACACCCTTTTCGCATCATAAGAATTATTACAGATGCTTTACAATTTTCTCATTAGATGTTATTGAAAAAGCAAACATTTTACTTGCCCGTTCTTACCAGTAAAACATTTTACTGGCCCGGGGCCAACGGGCCAGTGGTAGTGTTGAGTTTTTGTGAAAATCTGATATTTCTCTCAAAAATCTGATTTTTTAGGATATTCAGTCTGTTTTTTTGTGTCAAGAGGTTGGCATCTCTGCCTTTAGTACCCTCCATATTTTCTTGGCCATTTCTATCAGAAGTGAGAATCTGTCTGCTACATGTATGCATTTAGTTTTAACATACCCCTATTCATTTTCTTTTTTGCAAGGTTACGAGTAAATGTGCAACACTGAAAATGACCTGTAAATTATTGACTAAGATGGACACTTCCCTAGAATGGGTTTCAACCTCTGATACTGGTAAGTTGAATTATGGTGATTTTTATTATCTCTGTGAGTTATCTCAGTCACCTATGGTTATAGAAGCTTTGAATACTCTGGCTCTTATCTATGGAACAAGTTACCAGATCACATTCGATCACATTGCTCTAAACTTTCTACATTCAAAAGTCTTCTTAAAACCCATCTTTTTCACTTGTTCTTTTGTAAATTATTTTGCTTTCTTTGTAATGCACCTTGAGCAGTGACTTTTGTCTACTGTTTTGGCGCTATATAAGTCTCATTGATTATGATGATTTTTATTAAGTTTCAATTCTTGGTATCTTCAGACTCTTCATCCAGCTTATCACACCCAAACACATGTGTAGTAATCCTCAATAAATGTGTCAACATTTGTCTATTTAAAAGTGTCTTCGAAACTAAATATGTGACTGAAAGAATATCGCTTTCTTTGTCCACCTCTCTACCACATCCCTTGAGAGAATGTGGATAAGATGGACATTTTGATTACGGTAAAGCTACGTAGAGATGGACTGTGTACTGTTTAAACGATACCATGCAGTCCAGGTTTTGACAGTGCTATTCCTCTGCAGGTATCATGGATTTGAAATATATATATTTTTTCTGCTTTCTTATTCAGATATATTAATCGATGCAAGAATTTTAAGAGGGCAATTACTGATGTCTTGTAAAAACCAAAATAATTTTTTAGCCAGGTGAGGCCTTCTTTGGTACTGTTTGTTGCCACTCACAGTATTAATATTCAAATGGCTCTGAAGTCATATATATCATGATAGAATCTTAGCTTAGGGTAGCCACTGACATGACATCAAAATGGAGTACGGATAAAAAAAAAAACTGGAGGAGAAGAATATGAGATGGCAGTCATGATACACATGGTTCATGCCAGCTTGCTTGCGGGAAATTCTGAAGGTTTAAATATTGCAGAACGTTAAGACTTGGTAATGCACACAGTAAGTACAATTCCAAAAAGCAGTTAAAATGGAGCTGAGCACATCATTAACTGTAACAGTGAAACTGTCTGCAATAGTACTAAATGCGGATATACTGAATTGTACATTTGAAAATGGAAGCCATAAAGTACATGTATTTTGTAGAGTTTTAATAATATTTTGACAAAGAATACCCCACAATGTCAAAAGTCAATTGCTAGTTAAGTTATGCTATAAAATCTTTTTTTAAGAGAAATGCAGGACATTTGTCCATCTGGTGAAAGGAAATGCCAGATGGCGGACGGTGGATCGACGGGGGGAGGGGTACTGAATTTTACAGGACGTCTGGCCCCCCTCCCCCTCACCCCCCCTCACCCCGTCTTGGTAGCTACAAGGACTACAGCTTCTATTAAAGCACTTTGTAAATACAATATATTGGTAACTACTCAAGGTGCAGTTTAGGTTTCACTCATTTCTACATAAATATTAAAAATTCAATTCACCTTGGGAATATCATGCTAGTCAATCTACATGAATTTATTTCAATTTTCCATCATTTTTATTTTATACATTTAGCAAATCGAATGATTGGGACAGCCTTCTTCATACTATCGCAGCAAAACCACATGGATTGGTAGGTTAAACCAAGTATATTATAGACATATTGCTGGACTGCATTACACACTGCAAGCTTATGCAACACTGTGAAACTTTTATGTTGAAATGATCATGTGTTTCTTGTCAAGTTCTGTCAGGTTTGGACAAGTTTTCAATTGCTTATCTTTTTCTTAGGTTGACTGCACTCGTTGTTGCTATTGTCCTCAGGGAAAAGTACATAGTCACAGAGCTGTTCTGAAATAGCAACATAGTTTTTTTATTTCTTAATATACATTATTTTGTTTACTTTTTGCTATGTTCTGATTTTAGTACAAGCATTGCAGAATGACAGAACTATGCACCTCCTATGGTATCATGGTTGCAGCAACAATTTATCCATATGATAGGTTACATTATGAGATGGCTGGTCAAATTAAAAGATTGTAAAGGGGAAGGGGAGTTGGGCCTGGGGAAGGGGGGGGCAATGGGAAAATGGATGGATGGAATTTCAGCTGAACTTACACCATTCAGGATTTGAAAGAAATTGGTAATTGTAACGTCAAAGCCATCTCACAGCATCGCCATGCAGGATATAACACTGTTGTCTCTGTGCTAGGCTGTTTGATTATTAATTAAAAGTGCAGTTTTGCACTGAATTTTAGACTAAAACCAAGTAGTACAATGCCTTTGTTTGTTCTTATTGTTTTTCCATGACAGGAAGTAATTGGCAGTGTGCTCACCCTGGAAATGCCAGACAAGACTGTTCATGGCGACAAGATGGAACAGTTCATCTTTGATTGGTTGATGAGTAATAAAACACAATACATTCAAAAGGACCCAACTCCAGTCTGAAGAATGTAAGATCCCGCTGAATTCAACAATTCGCAAATGTCTTGCGAAGTGAAACCATGGCTACGAGGTTTGATCCAGAAGGTCAAGTGCTGGAAAAGGTCACACATTGCACCCATGGATATGATGGATGGTTGATCTAAGGTGACCAGATGTTCCCGATTTATTGGGGACCATAAATCATTCAATAAGTTTCACAGCTGGTAATTCACACATAAACATCTTTTTGCACCTAGTGATTAGTAATGTGACTTCTAGTTACCTTCCAAGTTCTTTTGGCATTGGATTTTTTTTTTATCTTGGACAAAATATTTGTTTTCTGGATAAAGTGCTTCTAAACTGGCGCATTTGGCCATCATCATTGAAACATAGTATCACCAAAAACAATGAGGTCCTCAAAATTCAAGCCCCTCCTTTTAAACCAACAGTATCAGGAACTGATCCTTGATATCAACATGAGGGGGAGATCAACATCAATATCATTTCGCAGGATTTTCTGGACAAAATATGGCTACCTTATGTGTACAACAGTTGTTGTGATAGGCTTCTTAGCTTGTTGTTACCATTAGTAAATCAAGTTTGTAAGTGTAATGAAAGTAGCAGAGGATCTTGATTCGAAAATTGAGAAAAAAACTGAGAGATATTTTATACAAAATGTGAGTGGAGCCAATTTCGGGCCTAGTAATTGATTGTATTATGAGGAAATCTTTTCACAAATGTGGAAACAACTTGCCGTATCAATTTTGCTTTGCATTTGTTAAGTTTATGCTGGCTTTAATTGATGAAAAGATAAGACGAGAAGTGAGATAAAAACAATTGTAACAAAGTGGATCACTTCTTTCTGTGTGAATTGTCAATATTATATTTGCAAGCTCTGACAAATATTGCAATCAACAGCACATTCGCATATCATCATCATCATCATCTATACTGTTTGCATCTAAAAGTGAAACATGAATTGCTTTAAAGTGACACACTAATCTGACTTCCGAGAAATCATGATAAACCACAACACAAATTCATAAAAAACATAGTTTACAACAAATAAATGTATTATTATTATAATTAACCTATACGTTTATACAGAGGCTTTTTTTTAATATTATTTCTTTATATTGCCGCCACAAACTGAACCTTTCAAGAAAACCGCATACAGCACTTCATCTTGTGACATTTGACATAAAAATGAAGTATGCACACACTGTAATGTTATCTTTACATAGTTAACACACTGTAATGTGATCTTTACATAGTTAACACACTGTAATGTAACCTTTACATAGTTAACACACTGTAATGTAACATTTACATAGTTAATCTTTACATAGTTAACACACTGTAATGTAACCTTTACATAGTTAACACACTGTTATGTAATCTTTACATAGTTAACACTATAAACAAACATACACAGAGAGTTGATGTCCCACCCTGTTGTAACAATAATATAAAAAAATACTGATTTGGGGCTGAGGTTATCGTCACTTGAACAATACTCTGGCTTGATGAAGGATTTTTCGTGTCACAACATCAGCTCTGTTGATAACCTTCAGTCCCGCACAAGTGTACTACAGATCCCACAGACTAACAGATATATTTCATAATATATCATAAGACGTAATATCATCTTTTTATATGATTGTTACAAAAACTACTAAGTAAAAATTAATTGTGCCATATGATTGTGTGTAACAAAGCCAGTAGTAACAGCTTTGGGGGCCAGTCTATACAAAACTGTGCTTCATCAAGATAGCACAGGTTCTTCCCCCACGGTTACACACGCTGTACAGTGATCACTAATTTACCTTCTTGTGAGATGGATGTTCGTCAGGCTCTCTACTTGAGCAACGTTTGCCATGTAACAACCACACGCAAACATGCTTAAAGAATCCATGAAGATCACCACTTGCAAATTTTGTTTGCATTATTCATTTCTGTATTTTGACCATTTAATACATTGAACACAATCTGGCAGATTAAAACTACAAGCAAAGAAAACCTCTGAAATAAAAACTTAGAGTAAAAAATGCAGAAGTCGGTAGCATGTGTAAACCAACGAGAATACCATATCTTTTCTGATAGAATCCCAGTCCGAGGGAAGACAAACGGTTGTCTCCCCGGATTCAATATTTATTAAAACTAGTACAACATAAACTGAGTTAACAAACTAGACCTCCTCTTTGGCCGTAAGAAGATACGTAATGCTAGCTTTATACAACTAATATTTGTACTTGTTTTTCTTTTTCTTTTCAACTGGCAGTTCTTAAATTTGAATGTTTTGCCCACATATTTAGAAAACACAACAGCCTGGAAAACACACATCACACATATATAAAGGGAAACAAATATAGGATGAAACATTCACCTATTCTTGGAGGACATAGAATCCGTAAGAATGTGAATATTCCTATCTAGGGTATTTACAAAGAATTCATTGTTCCTACTATAGTATAGCCCATCTGAGATGGTTCTCAATATAGTGAAACAGATACCAATGTTTGATGACTTTTTCAAACGTAATTGGTTCTCATGACAATCAGGGGATACATTATGTACATTATCAAAGCTGACATAAACCATTGTCCACTTTCTTTTAATTGATGAACTTACAATTTGGTATTAACAAATCAACATGATATTAAGTACACTATATGCAAATTTCGGCATTCTAATGAATAAACATAAAGGATATCACATTCCTTCCTATGAAGGATATAACATTTTCTTAACAGAGAGCATTTCTCTCTGTATTCAAAGTATGGAAATATTATGCCCATTTTGTATAAATGTAAAGCTTATGTAAGTTCCTTTGTAAGCGGAATAAAAAAAAATACAACAAGTAGTTATAGTAACCTTTGTTAGGAAAATTGCACATAACAACTAAGTAATATAAACAGATACGTAAAAACTTAATAATAAAACAGATGTAGGTTGCACACAAATATCTTACAGCACTTATTCCTCTTTACTTCCCCATCGTGTAAGGGACTTTAAACTGAATACTGAGTAAGATTTAAGAACATCACTTAGTTGGCAGGATACACAAAATGTAAATATAGAAAACTGGAATAGCAGATAAACAAGAGGTGTGATGAACTAATCATTAAGCTAATGAATATTCAACATTTCTATCCAGAAATTGCTATTCCTACTCTGGTTATAATGACCACTCATGCCAGCATGTACAAAATAACTGTGCAAGTAAGCTTCATTTAAAGTGGCCAATGAAATCATTTAATGGCCTCCTGCCTGCCTTGCAGTTTATGTCACCGTGAAAAACTTGTGAACACAAAAAGATAGTTGCAAAATTATGACCAGGCTCGAACAGACGGTCTAAAACTGCTGCCCCAAAAGAGGGGAGACATTTGTAGAAGTTTATTAAACACATCAAGCAACTATAACATCACTATAATATAAAACATTATACCTAGCATGATCATCCAGTTTTCATCTGGATATCTCGATGCTAATGATGAAGAAACAACCGGTACCAGCGTTATTGACATTTGGCGAGGAGTCCATCGCAACTGTTGACAGGAATATTTATGGTAAACAAAACCACCACTGGGTGTTAGTAACAACAATCCACAAAATCACTGTTATATTCTACTATTAAAATCAAACAGATTATGAGATTCTGCGTTTCTTTTTTTTATATTGTACTTCAACCAAATAGTATAGATAACACATTGTCAGTTTGTAAGTAAGACCATACAACAGCACGAGAAAACTAATACGAGACTCTTGTGTGGTCTCCAGTAACATTGTTACCCCAAAGAAAAGACGGCTTTACCAAATGATTTACCGAGGACGTTCGGCAACAGATTCGACCTTCTGATGCTCTTCTGTGAATTCCAAACTTAAATTATGTAGTCAGAGACTTGTTTTTTTAATTGCTTATAAAACAATAGATTAAAATTAGTTCAAAACAGAGGAACTCACTTCATAATCAATGAAGCAGTTTCGATATTTCTTAACACATTTTAAGTAACATTTTTTTAAAAGTTTGAAAACCAAATTATACAGAAATGTGACAATTGTCAAGTAATTTCTTTACTATGAGATTATCAAATAACTGATGCAAGTTATAAATTCCTGCATTGGAGTCATGCATGAAGCACAAACACAAACCTATCATGACAGTGCCCATGTATTATGCATGTATGTATATTAAAGGCCAGTATAGGCCCCAAATTATAGAATGCTACAATTGCTAGAAGTTTTTAAAAAAGTACTTTCCTGGAGGTCTTTACTCTCCAAATTGTTCTCAGACATTTTTTAAGGGAACACACAAGATGATTGAATGTCCTAGTACAGAAAGTTTCCTCGAAGGTTGTAATAAAAACAGTTTAAGAATTTTGACCAAAGGTGACCGTATTTGAATATCTAGCATATTTTAGGCCAATACAGCATACCTTTTAAGTATAACAACAAGACGAGAAAACCTCTACGGTTGACACTACGCCATTTTGTTGGCCACTTCTAATTTTCAAATTTCAGACACGTAACAAAATTTAACTGTAAACAAACAAAAAAAATTATTGAAAGAAAAACTAGAATAAACAATAAAGTAATGTCCACTTGGCATTCTTTAAAAGAATAAGAGAAAAAAACAATTCAACTGCATATTAATGCACATATTATTATCTAATGTTTTTGGTCTTTTTTCCTTCCTCTGTATTGATCTCTGATGTTTTTCCTTTGATATATAGAACTTGACTTCAGACTTTTTCAACGTTGTATAGAGCACACCTTCCTTAGATTTGTGAAAGACTTTCTATATTTCATGTACAGCTCTGGTACTAGAAGTTAGACAAGGAGGACAATGACATCATGAATCGACAACAGACTGTCAACTATACCACTTCTTGAATTCCAAAGAAAACTTCATTTTCGACTTATAGAACACAGCAGCAGAAGCACAGCAAACTAATGTAACATTTTTTTTTGTCTGTGCTCTATGATGACATTTCAAATCAACCTCTGGGCCAGCAAAAAAATTCTTAGACATTTCCAAGACCAATCTGAGATCTCTTTTAACGTTCAAGCATCGGTCCGAATGTCAACAGTGTTTTTCCTCGGTTCAAAGATATCAGTCAATTTGGATTTCTGCCTAGGTTTTTGGATTATGTGATGTCATCATTGCATTATCTTATATAATCTGGCACTAACAGAAAGTAACTCATCCAGGATTGGAAATGGTTTATAAGAGCTTGCGTTACATTTCTCAGACTTATATGACCCTTAGGATGTAGTTCTCAAATAGACCTGCTGGTCAAATGGTCTTTTTAGAACAAGTCCAGAATGTACAGTGCTTAACATTTCAAACCATCTGTAAAAATATTTCCCTTCTGGTGACGATTGACTTCACTCTTCTGGTCGGATATCGGAGTCGAAATCGATGGAGTCGATTTCCTCCTCTTCGCTATCGTCTTCCGTAGACTCTCCACCAGCCGCTTCTCCAGTCAGAGCTATCCGGGCATAATCGTCGGTGTCGATGGACTTGCAGAAGTAGATGGCGTACTTCAATTTCTCGCGTAAGATGTCTTTAGACGAGTACCGTGGCAGTTTGAGGAGAAAGAAACAGGTGTAGGACTCCGGCAGGAAGTAATCAGGTGGATTGTACTTGTCCAAGACCTATAACAATACAAAGACAAAGGAAGACAATAGGTATTGTTGTCTTCTGACTGCATTATGGAATCAATTGTCCCTGTAAGACAGCAGTCCTACTTAGTAGAATTTAATTAAACAGCAGTTGGAATGGGGAAGCGAGAGGAGATACATGTGACCGTTTCCTTTTATATCTAAAGGTTGTCAGTATTGACCTCAAATTAAACTTTGAATAGAGTGACCATTATCTGACCCCCTTAGCATAATTGGGGGCAATACTGATAACCTTCATACTATCTAACGGGTTCCTCTGCATGCTTTCATCAAAATAATTAAAAGGGAAATGTCTGAAGAAGATGAATTTCACACAAGAGGTCGATTGAACTATATCTGAATGGAAAAGAATTTATTCAAAATATATGCTATGAACACTATACTGGAATGATAGCACATTTCGTCCCCACTTCTTGAAACTAAAAGTAAAATTGTTCAAACATTTGATTTTAAAGTAAATTAAAATTTATACCAGAGGGGAAACCCCTACCAGTGGTTTCTTGCCCTTTAAATACATTACATATATGCAGCACAAGAGTAGTATGCAAGCTAACCCTGGCTGAAGTTCAAACCACAGATGGAGAGCAGTATAAATCTAAACAGGGTCAGTGCTTACATGGTTTGATGACTGGCAAACTTTAGACAAAATACCACAACGATGAAAGAAATAGGGACATTGTTTGTTGTTGGTAATTTATTTGGCAGCCTCACTCTAACAACAAAGAGCTGAATTTGCATCTTTATAATAGTTAATCTAATAAGATCTATTTGAGATTTTCCCATTTTTGCCCTCTGATGACCCCCAAATGACCTTTGACTTCCACCCCAACAACAGGACTCTTGTACTAATTATAGGGAAGCCACATGCACATATGAGAACTGCAGAGGTTCCGATCTTTAGATATCGTGGTTAACAAGCTGGGGTGTCACACACACATACACAAGGCACACACACAGACAAGCCAAGTTGACTGCATAGGTTACTTGCCTGCCTATGGCAAGTAACCAAGATCATTCCATTACCAGTAGTCCAAATTCTCTTCCTCTGAAGTCTGAGATTCTTTATCTGATTCCAATGCTAATACCACTCCATACTGTCCCCTCCTATCGTGTTTCAAAGCACTCGTACTGACAGTATGAACAGTTCCTCACCATTAACAGATTCCAATGCTAATACCACCCTATACTGTACCCACCTATCGTGTTTCAAAGCACTCGTACTGACATTTCGATTTATTTTGATTTCGATTTATTTTAATCCAGTATAAATATAAAATATTTATGAATAGGCGTTCATTATGAACAGTTCCTCATCATTAACGGATTCCAATGCTAATACCACTCCATACTGTCCCCTCATATCGTGTTTCAAAGCACTCGTACTGACAGTATGAACAATTCAATTACCTGTAGTACAAAATCTCTTCCTCTAAAGTCTGCGATGGTTCTTGGTAACCTCGTCCTACCCCAAACAAATCTTAGAAAGAGAGACTTCTCCGTATTGGTAAATTCCTCCATGATACCCCAGAACCACTGGACGAGGGGTGCCATAGCATCCACGCCTTTGTACGTGGCAACAGACTTCAGCAGATGGAGTGGAATATCTGGACTTCCGCACACCTATGAGAAAAGTGAAGCAAAACATGTAAACAGTTAAATGGTATGAATGTTGAGGACACCATGATCACATTAAAAGAAAGGGTCACACAAGTCTGAGCAAAGCCTTTTACCAAGCTATTTTATCACACTACAATTAATACTTCTCAGCAAGTTGGGACACATTTTCTCATACTACTAATACCACTTTATACTGCCCTCTCATATCATGTTTCAATGCACTCGTACTGAGAGTACGAACAGTTCCTAACCTATCTTTATCTGATTCCAATGCTAATACCACCCTATACTGTCCCATCATATCATGTTTCAAAGCACTCGTACTGACAGTATGAACAGTTCCTAACCTATCTTTATCTGATTCCAATGCTAATACCACCCCATACTGTCCCCTCATATCATGTTTCAAAGCACTCGTACTGACAGTATGAACAGTTCCTAACCTTTCTTTATCTGATTCCAATGCTACAGTAATACCACCCCATACTGTCCCCTCATATCATGTTTCACTGCACTCGTACTGACAGTATGAACAGTTCCTAACTGTCATCTGATACAAACATAATATTCATAATGCTTGTACTGTCAGTACCAATGCTTTATAGCTGGACATGGAAGTACAGTTTAGCAAAAAAATTCCCAACTGAGTGATACTTTCACAGCAACGTTATCAATATTAATTTTCAATCTCTGTTATATTAATATTTCAAGGCAGTGTTCCTAGTTTCATTCATCTTCAGGGGATCACACTAAGAACTAGAAACCAGGACAGAATGTTTGCAACAAGGAATGACAACCTTCAACACCCCCCCCCCCCCAAAAAAAATAAAAAAGCCAGCATTGTATAATGCTTTTATGCTTGAAAGTGGCAAGAACAATTGTTGAAAAACTTTGGTTGCAGAATCAATGCCAAGTACTGTTAATAATAAATTATTGAGTGTTGACGTTGACTTGATGAAACCAACCAAAGAATGCCTCACTTTGATCAATCCAGTAATGTTTCTACAGAACCATTGCAGATGTGGTCCCTGCCATCAATTCTAACGGGTATTTGAGACTCCTGAGATCATAAACCAATTCATAATATAGGCAAGAAAATGAGAGCATAAACAAAAGTGAGAAATGTTTGCATATTAAAATACTAATATTAGCAAAGAAGTAGCAAATGTGTATTTTCCACTAACCATCGTTTCCAGCTCAGCGCCAGTGAACAGGGACAAGAGAGGAACAGAGATGACTCGAGCCATCCCCTCCCTGACCCACTGAACCTGTTCGTCAAACTCAAGGAGTCTGGTTGACGAGAAAGAAGTGGTCAAAAAGATGGTGAAAATCAAAGTCAATTAAATGTTGATTTTTAGGATCAGGGATGAGACTGAGCCGGGGAAAAAAAATCTGAAATTTATCGATCGCCATCCTGGGGGAGGGGTTTAAGGGAGGGGGTGTCCCCCTCCCCTTTAGAAATTTTTTGTCAGGTAAGGAGGACTTAGATGCAAAATGGTGGACTCTAGATGGAATCTATCACATCACGTAACTCGCCCAAAAATTGTGGAATTTCTGCTTGTATAATTTATCCATTAGCTTTTTTGAACCAAAAAAAAGGCTTTTTTGCTTGCTTTGTGCTACTTGATTCCACCACTGGTCAAATTCGGTGTTCCTTCCCTTCACAGTCCAGCATGTTCGGCACAAAAAAAAAAAATAAATAAAAAAAAATAAAAAATAATAAAAAACGCGAATTACGAGAAAAAACGCGAAAATGAAAAAAAAAAAACCGGAAATCCGCGTTTCCGCGGAAGAGTCTCATGCCTGTAGGATTTATAAAACTAAGGATGGTTTGTAGTGATTCAAATCAGATTCTTTGAGATGACTAACTATACTTACTTACTGGCCTCTTCGTTATTAACTGGCCTCACCTGTGGTGCCAACATGCAGACAAAAAGTCTGGTGAGCCCGACCCCCCCACCCCCCCCAACTGGCAGAATATTACAAGACATCCTAGTGTTCAGTACATAAACATATAACATATTTTTGCCGTACAACCTAAACAGTAAAACATTCTTCAACAGTGTTTCAAAAATGTCAAACTATAGCAGTATTTTGCATCTAAGCACCCAGGCTCCATTTTACCAAAAATATTATCAAAGACCCCTCCCATGGACGATTCAACATGCTTAGCTGCCCCGCTGAGTACAAAAAGAGATGGTTGCGCACATGCAATCTACAGGAATGTTCCTTGACCTTTTAATCATCCACAGATCCCCAGGTACAACAAATTCATGTTCACAAACTCCCAGATAATAGAAGTATCACAAATTACCTCAGACCCACCATGGCTGAGGTCAAGAAAATGTAGATTTTCTTTACCCGAGGTGGCACTTTTAGACTTGTTTTGACTGTAATGAAAGCGTATAAAAGTCAGCAAGTTTTTGGGATGGATCCAATATGGAACCAACTTTCTTCCGCGGTACCCCTGAGGAGCCAATTGGTGTTGCAGACCCAAAACTATGTTATGAAACACCCCCCCCCCCCGCACACCCCAGGTGAAGAATGATAGATTTACAGGAACTCCAGACCTGACGAACAACCTGTTCACTAACCTGTGGTTAAGAGCAGCTCTGACGTACTCTACTCTGTTCTCTAGTGTTATCTGCGAGTGTTTCATGCTCAGCGGCACGTCGTGACCAGTGACGCTGGGTGTGCTGTACGGCATCTCCATCTGTGCAAAGGCCTCAGCATCCATGTCTCTGATGCACATTAATCCTGTCATCAGATAAAAACAGATGAACGTTTATATTTTTATAGTGACGAATAGTAATACTGTAGGTCACATTTAATCAATTGATAAGGACCGTAAGGACTTGTTTATAATCAGATACATGGAACTTGGACATTAAAGAATCACACCATATTGACAAATACAATATTTCTCTAAAGCTATATGGTACACATATTTCTGTATTACAGTTTCTGACAAGACTGGGGGCATCTGTATAATGAGTACAAGTTACTCAAACAACAATGAAGTTGTCAGTGTATACAGCTAGCTCATCCATCAAATCTACCCTACCAGTGTGTGGAATGATCTCCTTTACCTGGTACATAGTCTTTGTCGACCTCTGTGAGGTCAGCGACTGTCAGGGGCATATCGGCGAGCTGTTTCCAGACAGGTTCGGCCAGAGACAGGCTCAGGGGACTACCCGTACGTATGGCAATGCCGATCAGGACTCCTGTAAAAAATTGACAGGAAAATGAAGTCAGAAACGATATGATTGTCCATTCTATTGCATCGCTACACCGTCATTTGAATAGCAGGAATTTGCACATTTAAATCAGAAGAAATGGACCACAGATTCACAGTTACCAGTGTTGTGGTATAAACGAAAACCAGGACTCAAGTCACCGTAGGAGATAATACATTTGCTTGAGTCGATGACTCGACTCAACAACCTCATACTGAAGCAACTTGTTAAGACTATTCACAATAAAGGTTTGTCTATTTACATAATTAATGATGATTATTGGTTTCTACATCATCTTGTAACCTCTCCCAGGCAAAAAACGTCACACCTTCTTTGATGGTGGTGGGTCCACACACTACTCCTATACACTCTATCCTATCACACTATTGGGTATTACCACAGTTGTACAGGTCTGAAGAAGGAAGGACATGTCCTTATAGCATGCAAGAGGGGTAGAAGTTGATGGATTTCCCTCCTCTTTTGTGGGATAAATTATGTTTTAAGGGTAACTACATAAAAATGGTACCAGATTTGAAGCTGAGAAGTCATATATCTTGTAAGTTCAGAACAGTTAAAGGACTCTTACTACTGACAATTTCTATTTCTGTGCTGTAAATTGTAGTGTAGATGTGTAGACTGATGGCAAACTCAACACAGAGATATAGATTTCACCTACAGATTATACATGTAGACTATACTGTAGGATCTACCTGAAACCCACCGACAGACAATGTTTACAAATTTTTGCAAATCCAAAAACAAGATAGAAGAGAGAAAAAGGAAAAAGACATGTCTGGGTAACATCCAGACACATGCTAGACTAACATTACACACTGTCTACTGTGGTGGTAGATCTTACCTAAGAATCGGAACATATTCTGATGGGTGGGGGAGACCGCTGATGGATTCAGTAAGAAGCAGTCCCTGTTGGCTCCAGATTCGTCTCTCCCGTTAGGGGTGAGGATCAGGAGGGGGGTGGACCCATTCTGTAGCTCGTCGCACATTTCAGCTATGGACTCGCTGTACCCTCCACCACAGTCATCTACACTCTCTCCTGTGAGACGAAACAACGAGATCAACAAGATCAACAAGATGAGACGAAACAACGAGATCAATAAGATCAACAAGATAATACGAAACAACGAGATCAACAAGATGAGACGAAACAACAAGATCGAAAAGATCAACAAGATGATACGAAACAACATCAACAAGATGAGACGAAACAACAAGATCAATAAGATCAACAAGATGATACGAAACAACATCAACAAGATGAGACGAAACAACAAGATCAATAAGATCAACAAGATCCATGATATGGAGCTAATCTATAACTTAACTGTGAATTTTGAACCTGTGCTAATAATGGGAGCCCCCTAACTGCGAACAGAACCAATGGAGGGGGCTGTTAAACCGGTCCTATCTAGTTCCACCAGACTTGACCAGCTGTTCTATGAGTTTGAGTACCATAAGTATGGAATCACCACGCTGTAGCATGCATGACCATATTGTGAGTTCATCATGACAAGTACAAACAAATCTGTTCATAATAATTGAAGATATCTTTGAAACTTTTATCCAATTTTTTCAAAAAGAAAAGAATTTTTTTTTTTTTAACTTGTTTTTTCTAAGAAAGATTCAGAGATCTGTACACAGTAAAGGTCAAATAGACATTAGGACCTATATGACACCATCCTTGGTTAGAAATGCCGGAGAGACCCCTTTGCCTACTTTCAGTTATGACTTTGGAGTTATCAATCTGTAAACAAGAAGTTGCCATCGTAGGCATACAGATTGGTGACAGAGAAACATATTTCTTTCCACCTGTGTAATTATAAGATGTGAATCTCCTGGATTTTAAACTGTAATATGTGGACACGATCGACACTATAACAGAATTAAAGAAATTGAAATGAGATAATTTTTTATAACTGGTTATAAAGATAAATAGTAACAGCTCTTGAGATGAAAAACAGAATCAGACAGTGAAAGAAATCTTCTATAAGTAAATCTATCATAATGAGGCAACATGACGTTCTGTGAGGTTAAATGAGGTTGTCTGAGGTTGGCCAGGGCTTCTCTTGAGAAATCAACCTTCTAGATGGAATCGTTATGTAGCAGTATGAGCTCAATTGCACAGTTGCCTCGGTAAACCTCACCTATGAATTTGACTTTCCAGACTCTGTGAGGTAACAAGAGGTTGTCAGAGCCAAACTGCATCAGCTTGGCACAGGTCTGACCGAATACTGACTTGGTTCCATCTGGACCAGCTAGGCCCCCTTTGCTCCGAGATCGTTTGACTTGAATACGGTTTAGCTCTATCACAGGCCCGTGTTGGCGGTCCCGGACCATGGTGGCTTGGACCACCTTTCGGAATGCTGCTTCCTGCATACCAAGAATATACAATATTATGAAACAATTGAAAAGAAAGATTGTGCAGTGGTGATTATGAAATGATCATTCCAAAAACATGACAGTTGCATGAGACGAGTGGAGAAATGTATATTTTTCACTTCAACCACAAGAATGGAATTAATGACTGAGGGGATATTATGATAAGTATTAACCATTTGTTTGCAACTTTTTCATGCTTGTAATTTCTCATGAAATGGCCAGGAATTGTTTCATCTTCTGATGAGAATTGTTTGCTTTTTGGTAAGATTGATAATCAGTTAATACAACTGTTTGCAATTCCCATATTATTTGGCTATTAAGCTAGGGTACTCTACTTGTTACAATTATATAAATGAAAGATTAATATGAATTTTATAATAATGTATATCTCGAAATAGGAAAGAAATCCACAAAACGACAAAAGTCATATTTAACATGCAAAGAATACTGAAACCTCACTGAGAAAAATATTAAACTTTATAAAATAAACCTACATGTTTGATAGGCGGAATAACTAGAAATCACATTAAGATGAGACCTGTGCAACCAGTGGACACTTGAAAGTAGAATTTTATCCAAAGTTTAGAAGATGTTGCAAAAAAACTGCAACTGACTACATATGTTAAATTCAGTACAACATGTGCACAAAACAAAATATCAAAGTTCAAATAATAAGTGAGATAAAGTTGAAACTAAAAGAAACATTCTCATGCAGGGATGAGCCAAGGGTAAAAAAAAAATCACGGAACTTTGCAAAAATTGCGGTATAGGCTCCAGTTTGCGTATGCTACAGTGTGCTGGGATAATAGTTTTTGTCCCCTAGGTAGAAAAGAAATCACGGATATTCCGCGAATTTGCGGAAAAAAGCTCATGTCTACTCATGTTAAAAATTGTTGGTAAATAACCTTGCCACTGGATACCAGAAGACCTCTAAGGGCATCGATTCCGGCGAGGGTACCCATGGAGTAACCGCCGCTCTCCGGTTTCTCGTGGAGGTCAAACATTGGAATGGACGGGCAGAAGAGCTCCGAGAAGTGGTGGAGGAGCACGAGGCGGTTTCTGATGACGTGGATGGGAATGTCCTTGAGGAGGTTGTACTCCATGGGAATCTTAGATGGGAGCCTACCGGCGTGGATGGGTTTACTGGTGGACCAAGCCACAGTGTGCGCCGAACCACACGCCACGTTAGTTATCTTCTTGTCTGTACAAGAAAGAAAAATATTACAAAAGAAAGCATTTGGTTACTGGGTCAAGGCAGGGTGTAAAAGATTTCCACATCACACTAGTTAATAAGATGACTTCCGAGCAAAATTATCAAAATAAATTATATCTGAATATTTACTAAAAATGGAAAATTCCCAGGCTGGGTGGGTTTTTTTTTTCTTAATATCTATTTTGGTTTGCATGATATTTTCCTTCAACACACAGAATTCTTCTGTGAAGTGCTGCATAGATCTAAAGATCTGCTATAGTTATTTCAATTTTCAACGAGAATTTTAACTTAGAAAGCATCCTCAGGTTATGCACAAGCTGCAGTAGCATACGATAGACTGAGAGGGTTGGCCTGATGATAGGCTCATTGCATTGGTCGTAAATTTCATGGACAACCTTGTCTAAAGGCTACGTACCACATCTGAGAGAGAGGTTAATCTATTAAACTAGTACTTCAAAAGTCTTGACACAAATTTGAATATGAATGGTGAAAGGATGAAAATATAATTTATTTTGCTATTCTCACCCTGCAATGAAGCCACAACCCTTGGTCTTTGAATAGCATTAGTTGTTCCATCCCCTAACTGACCCTCATCATTGTCACCCCAGGCATAGACTTCACCTGAAAGTAAAAAAATAAAGAAATTAAAACTTAAAAGAGAGCAAAACATGAATTTGGTGTAAATTCCTGAGCTAGTTATTAGTTCAGCATATACTTCAAGCCTTAGCATTCCTTTATAAAGATCACCTCCTTATGTTATAGGACTGCTACTACTCACCTTTACTTGTACAAGCCACACAGTGTAATGATCCTGTGGCTACACAGATCACCTTCTTATCTTGCAGAGCCGCTACTTTCCTTGGCCTTCTCACATGGTCATCTGATCCGTGACCTAATCTGTGGTAGTCACCTTTACCCCTGATGCAAAATACGGAGGATCATGTTAAATGGATTAGAAAGGTATCATGAAAATATTGTTTTCACAGACAGACACACAGACTTTGATCCAAAATGATATCCTTTATTTTAATCTTTTAATAATTAAATCAGGATGAATGTCAGTTAGTCTTAACATGCCTCATTAATATTAATGTGTCACTTAATTAGATCCTTCTGAAAGCTCCAGTGGCAGTCTATGTTGACTCATAGATATTGATGGGCCACTTTGATCCTATTAAAAGGGTTTTTTGATCCTCGTAAAATGTCTATAACCTCTCAATGTCTGTAATGTCTCATTAATATAGATGTGCCACTTTGATCCTCTTGATTGGATCATCTCCAGTGGCAGTCTTAGAATGTCTGACAAAAATTGATGCGTCACTTTCGATTCTATAAATAGGAATTTCTGCCATTAAATCCTATAGTTTCAGAAATAGGTATACATAAATGAAACTTAATCCCAAATGAAAGTCTATGATCTCCTATTAAAACAGCTGTGTTACTTTGACCTTTTAAGTTTAATCATCTCAAGCCTGTTGTTTCCACTAGACATGAATTAAAACAGATCGTGAGTTGAACACCTACCACGTGTACACATGACCAGACTTGGTTAACGCGATAGAAAACTGTGACCCGCATTCCACCTTAATGACACCATTGTTGGCCAGAGCGTCCACCTTCTGAGGTACCTTACACCCATCGCTTCCCCCTCTTCCGAGTTTCCCATAGTCACCGTCTCCCCAAGACCAGACGTTGTCATCATCCGTGATGCAAACGGTCTGAGCGTCCCCGCTTCCGCAGGCAACGTCTATGACACGGTGGCCTTTCAGAGCATCCACCTAAATTAATGAATCATAATTTCAGAGCATCAACCTAAATTAAATGAATCATAATTTCAGAGCATCCACCTAAATTAAATGAATCATAATTTATTAACTATAGTGTTGACTTGTGCCGTTGGATAATAATTTATATAAACGACATGCTAAGTTAAACCACTTTTCAAATCAGACGAATCTGCCCGAGGTCTTATCAAACTAAAAATCATCCATTATATAAAAACTCAATCAAAACTCAGATGTAGTGAAGCTGAATATTCCCATTAAAAAAATACATTTGTCTCTTAGAATGATGCTCTGAATAGGAAACTTGTCATTTACTTTTTAGCTTAGTGTTTATTTTCCAAGTGTTAGGAATCCAACAGAGGCTCATTTGAAACACGATTCTTGAGATGACGGCGGATAAACACCGGCTTACGTAGAGTGTTCTCTTGCCGATGGATCATTAGTAACACCTTAGATTAATGTTAAGAGAGAAAATCTGGTTCAGTATCATGATTTCATTGTTTTTGACATAGTATCCATTCCATTTTTATAACAGCGCCCCCTCTCCCTTACCAGTTTGGGTCTAAGCTGATCATCAGAGTCACCGTGTCCTAGTCTGCCGTAGCGTCCCTTGCCCCAGCTGTACAACTCTCCACTGGATGTGATGGCAGCGCTGTGGGCGCCACCGCACGCCACGTCTACGATCTCTTTACCTCTTAGACTCTCGATGACACGAGGCCTCTCGCATTGCCTGTTATAATGTAGGTTGCAAGAACAGAGAGAAGAAAGGTTGAAATAATTAAAAAGGGTGCACAGTAGTATTGAGAGCCAAGCCAAGCTGAATGAGAGAGCGTGGTGGCCAATTGGCTAAGGAGTCCGACTCGTGATCCAAGGATTGCTGGTCAGATTCCTGCCTAGTTCATTACGTTGTGTCCTTGGGCAAGATGCTTTATCTCACTTGCCTCTCTCCACCCAGGGGTTAAATGGGTACCTGTGAGGCAACTTGTCATTGGGCGCAGTATATAACTGCTGCCGACTGGAGGGATTGTCTCTGGGACAGGTTATCATTGACCAGGGGTAATATAAAGTCTGTAAAGCGCTTTGCGACCTATCACTGGTATAAAGCGCTATATAAAAAGCAAATATTATTATTATTAAACATAGGAATATCAGAGTGATATCCTTGGGGGTTAAAGGGAGACACCAATTTGGCCTTCAGCATGTCTGTCATCATCATAGTCTATGAGATATAGACGGAATCCCGGTTGATTACCATGGCTGAAGAGGTACCCAATTTTTAAGTGTATCACTTTGCCTGGTATGGACCACAATATCAAAAACTGGATGTCTGCTGGGCTTGCGCTGGTGGGTGTGGTACTGGGGGGGTCTCAAAATGGTCACACAAGAAATGAGCTAATCCATTCCAAAAAAAGTTAACCTCTTCAAACCACTTTGTACTTTACTGGCCATGACCGTCAGAGTCTTTGAAACATGGATGCCAGACATTTTTATTGGTGGAAGTGGTCTGACACAAACTTTGACCCCGACCCTCCCCCCGTCCCCCCAAAAAAATTGGGCTGAAACAAGAAACTCTGTGTCCTGTTGCAATAGCTGTACTCTGTGTTACTGAAACGTTATCCTTGTATTAAACATTAAAGTGATATAGTCCAATATAGGGTTGAATGTTGTCACATTTATAAACCGTCTTCTCCCAAAGTCACACAGGCTGTCTACATTCTGTTGACATGTCTTCCCTCAATACATACGATTAAAAACAGAACAGAGAAGACATCAAAAGACATCAAAAGACACGTTCGTATCTTACGTTCTATTTCCATGACCGAGTTTACCATCTTCCCCTTCTCCCCAAGAGTAGACTTCTCCTTCGCCAGAGAGCGCCAGGGCATGTTTCCCTCCAGAATTGACGGCAACTTTCTTGATGTGGACGTGCTGGATGGACTCCAGCATGGTCGGAGTTGCCACGGAATCGGTGATTCCGATGCCCAACCTACCGCTGGCTCCGTAGCCCGTTGCATATACCTGTCGAAATTAACGATGAAACGGTGGATGAAAATATAGTAAAAATCATCTTTTGCATGATTTCTACAAATATCTAAATTGGTGTTTATTGCTCAGTAAATAATTCCTTAAATCTTCAATTTTTTGGCATTATTATTTTTGCTGCAGCAGTCAAACCTCTTATTATCTGATTGAATATAACCGTATTTCAAGGAGCTGGAGAAGTATTTCAAGTGAGAGTCGTTTGAAACAACCAGACAATAGAGATGGAACTCAAAACTCCTTTCCCAAAATGAGCTGAAAGTAATTTTACAGTATTCACATAAAACAGTATGCCTTCCCACTCCCCTCCCCTCCCCTCTAAGATGAAAATGGAAAAAGAAAAGTGATCTTTGGTTCAATTAATAGCAGGGTACCAGATACATTATTTCCTTTAAAAGCAATAACATTTCTAAAAAACATAGAGCATCACTGCCTCTCCATCAAGGCAGGAGTAATCGCTTCTTAATAATATTCATGTGTGCCCTAAACAAAATATTACCTCAGTGGCGCCAGGACCTCCTCCTTTCTTCCAATTGAACAACGAAGAAACAAATATGAAAGGAATATTTGTGAAAAGAGTGTATAAATATGCAAATCATAGCAAACAGAGAAATAATAACAGGGAGAAAAAAAAATGGATTTACTTTGCCATCCGCAGTGACCGCAAACAGTGTTTGCTCTCCGCCGACGATCTGCACCGGTCTGAGTGCTGTCAGTGATTCGATGGCTGTTGGCACTTTGACCTTTGCCCCCTCAATGCCCCCAAGCTGACCTCTGTGGTTATGACCCCACCCGTAGATCGTACCGCTGCCTCCCCACGAGAGGGTCCAGTCATCTGGACGTCTGTAGACAGAGCGAAGAAGGGAGTAACGATAGGCTAGTTTTACAAACGATAACTAATATCTATAAATTTGTATTTAAATTTATTACTGATAAGTTAGATTAAAAATATAGTGCTTGACTGTCAAAAACTCCTTGACGATGATGGCGACCGTTACAACTTCCACTGATGGTCAATTATGCGACAGTGAAATGAACAAAACATCACCTAAATGGAACATTTCATTTTCTCTTAATGTCTTCATAATGGACAATTAATGAACATAATGTGCTCTGTTGGAACATCAATGTCTTCTCTCTTCTAATGTCTTCAATTTACAAACGCATATAACATGATCGGGGCGTTACGTTCCATGTTCGTTTCACCGTCACTGTAATTTACGATATTCTCATTCCTTTTGACGGTATCACACGCCTCGCTCTGTTTTTTACCTGTTCATCCAGAGGAGGATCTGTTCGTCTTGCTCTCGCTTGAAGAGGTTGTGATTCTGGTGGTCTCTGCTCATCTCCTCTTCACTGATGCTGATGTCCGTGATCTTCTTCATCACCTCCTCGCAGAAGTTTGCGGGCAGACGGTCTCTCTTCTCCAGCGCCTTGGCCACCCTGGACGCCAGGCAGTAACGCCTGAACCAGAGCCACCGGTGGGCGTCCGTACACGGCGGCTTGACGTCCAGTTGTAAGTCTCCCGCTAATGCCACCAGTACCTATTTTAAGGACGAGATTATAGAGACAGAAAAAAAATACTGTTTTAACAAACTGCTTCAAATACCTACTGCAAAAAATGTTATGTAGCCTTTTCTTCACCACACCTCATCGTCCATCCACACTTGTTGATTTTATCCTTCCCAATCCCCTCCATCTTGTTTCCTCCTTACGTGACAGCACCGCCCTGCATTGGTACCTCTCTGTCTGTGTTGTTGTACTCCTCTGCGGAGCTTAACTCCGGTAGCACATTCATCTCCAGCCGGCTCTCTAACTTTTAAATGACGTCACGATTATTTAACGCATGATTCATATCTACCGCACAAAACTAATAAAACTGGTTACAAATGTTCCTTTAATTACAGACAAGGATATCCACTCTCAATGGCCTTTGATATGGCTTCATTAAGAAAAACTACATTTACCTGACATCCTGGAAAAGGAAAATGTGATAAATGGAAGATTTTTAAGCTTTTCTGACTCACCTTGAAGAATGGGCTGTGAAGGAGATGCTTCCCTCCTCTCACGATGGGGTCTTCGTACTCATACTGCCTCTGAAGGGCATCTGGTAGACCCTTGATGAGTGCAGAGAGGGCACTGCCACTAAATCCCTGAGGGAACATAAATCACAAACAGGCACGTCATTTAGACAGAAATTCTTGCACAAATATCCTACATTTAATAATCTTTCTAAAGGAAGAAATATCATTTTGATATGCCAACAACGAAAGAATCTGGTCACTGGGTTATCATTTGTTTAAATCGTCTTCCGGCTGTTTCCAGATGAGATAAGCACAAACAATACTTCAATGAAATCCCATCAATTTTTACCCTCAACGATAATACCTTCACCATGAAAGCCAATTTGAAGTTCCACTTTGAGTGGCCACTTGCGTTTGAGCATCACTACTTGCCACCAGATTCAATCAAATTTAACTGCAGCAAAATGTCTGAAAAAATAAACCCTGACAGACATCCTTCTTACCCAAACAGGTGACCCTAGCTGATAATTATCTTTATTTAATACAGTTCATAGATAAGAACAGCCTTATCTTAGACTAGTAGTAGGCTAGACTAAAGTACATCTTTAATGATAAGTGTCATATAAGAGATGTTTGTTTGTTTATTTTGTTTCATAGCGACAGCATGCTTTGAAAATTTCTGTTGTGACATTTAATTCTAGGATGTTGTTTACCCTTCTCTTGCAAGTGACGTCATTACTTACAGAGGGATTGATAGCAAGGTCAGCCCTCAGTAATAATTATGCCAACATTGCCCCCCCCCTCCACTTTTTACCCTTCACTTTAATTTGTTACATTATGAAAATGAGAATACACTATAATTCTTTATCCCATGCTGTTGTTGCCAGCACCATACTTTCTTGGGTCCCACCCCCCTACTTGTCTACCAAGTCTTCAGCCCCCCTGGCCTCCCTATTCATCAGATCTACTCACAGGAAATGACGTTGGGCTTTCTGGTATCGCATCACTACGTACATCAATGTCCAGGTTACCCTCAAATTCTGTGGCAATTAGTTTTCTCAATCGTTGGAGAGCCCAGACTCTTTGGCATGCAGCTGGGAATACAGATATGAGTCAGAGGTCAATAACAATAAGTCAATAAGCAAAAAATAGTTGGGCAATATAGACAAGAAAGAGAATTATTTATATGGTGAAATAGATGACACCAAGATGATGTCAATTATTATAACAGAAACACTGATTTGCCTTTCCAACATTTAACAATGTCTGTATGAATAATTTATTGGTGCCTTCCAATCATAAGGTCCTTTATTCCCGACTTCCAATCATAAGGTCCCGGTTCGAGTCACTCCAAGTTTAATGTATGTCGTCCAGTTACAGATTTATTGACAATTGACAATTCATAATCATGGACGTTAAATATGAATGTAAGAGACTGACTTCGGTCAGCTTGCGGCTTTGATAAGCCAATGAGGCTTCTTCGCGAGTTCCTGCTTGCAGGAGGATCTAAAATAAAAATACATACATTGGTCTGGCCTTTGAATACTTCTTGCACTTACCCAAAGAGCTCAACTGTGCACAAGCGGCTAAAGCCGAGGCCAGCCTTGGTAAGATCTTCTTGTCCGTGCTGGATTCTAACCTGAACTCCAGCAGACATGTCACCAGATCGATGGAGGGTCTCAGCAGCACGGATCGATCGGACAGGAGGTCCTTAGGAGCGGCAGCGGGCATTATGGGGAACACCGTAAACCGCCAACCCCAACCGTTTACAGATCCGTCGCTGGTGAACTTCCACTTGAGTTCGTCCCCGACGATTCTCAGTTCGGTCATCCAGTCCGACCACTCCCTGCCAGATCTGATCACCACCGTACGCCCTGCGCCATCCATGATTGTCAGAGGGTCGTGGCGGCGTTCTGTGGAGCACTGCCGGTCAAATTCTACCCTCAGGGCCTCCGCGCCCGCAATGTGGACGTGTCCGCTCAGGGACGTGTCATCCGCGTAAGGGTGAGGGCTTTCCTGGACAGCTGGTTGGACGGCGGAATGTCCAGACTTTGTGTCCGCGGCGACATCCTCGAGCTCTGCGACGCACAGATCCAGCAGCATGTCTGCGACCTGAAGTCATTTTTTACGAGAAATTAATTTGCTTATTAATCGGACGATAGGCTGTTATCTACCTTATTAGCAAAATTATGAACATCTCATGCTAGAATGATATAAACAACAGACACTTGTCAATTAATTTTCTTAAAGGTCACTGGAATTTTTTTTAAGAGAACCAACTGAAATATAAGAAATTCCCCTTTCTTGACAAATACCACAGCACATTCAATTGATTAAAATGTTATACAAAATGTGTTAACATTGAGGTTTATAAATTCATACCTGTGGGTATGCCTTTGCCATCGCGGTCAGTGTGTCACTAACAGCCCTTTGACCGTGGTCACCTGATCTACCAGCGACGGCCAGCTTCAGAAGGTCTACCAAGACTCTAGCATCGTCTGGCTTCAATCGACTAGAAAATTCATCCAGGTTTGGAGTCAGAGTACATTCTCCGCCATTCTCCGGACGTGTGACCTGTGAATATATATATATACATATATAATGTTTTTAAATGGTCGGTCATTACATCTTGTGAGGTATGGGAGGATGGGTGACATAATGATTTTTATAAAGTACTCTCTCTCAATATCATTGATCTATATGAATAACTCCTTAGGTTTTGTTAATTTCGCACTGAAATGCATCTTCAAAACCAACGACAACCTTGCTGGCAATGGGTCAATCTGTCTGTTTGCTCTTCTTTGCAAGATATTTGATAATCACTTGAAGCTTACATGAGGATGGGATGAAAATGGGGTGAAGCTTAGAAGATGATAGCGGTACTGACCTGTTCTGCGGTGGTGATTGTCTCTGCGACGATCGACGCCGGTCCCGAACCGGACAAAGAGTGATAGCCTCCGATTTCATTAGAGGAAGGGGACTGTTCCCGATCCTGGTCCCCCATCGCCCCCGTATCTTCCACCGCTGTGAGGAAAGGGGAATACTCCGAGGGGCTCGTCAGGGTGGAGCAGGGGCTCTCCCCTGGGGTGGTTGCACTAGATGTTGCACCGGATTTGGAGATTTCTACTTTCGTCGACGAGAGGAGGGATACCACCACAGCGTCTCTGCAGAGGGAATGGATATCAAAGTGAAAACTTGACTTTATATGAATGATATGCACATTCGATAGATCAAGGAAGGTCCTGTACTAGTGACTGCCATGCTAGAAGTATTAAGCCCAGCTGACCCTCGTGAAATGTACTCTGTGTGTGAATGACGGTACATTTTTTCATACCGTGCGGGACACAAGATAATTTGTCAGCTTGATGAGTCATAACAAGTTTCATTCGAATCATAACAAGTTTCTTCCTTCAACTTGGAAGAAAGGGAAAAACCAAACACTTTTGAAAATTTCTGATTTACTTGTCATGTATGAGTAATACTTATATGCAAATAAAAGTACTTGAGTGACCAAACCTTTCTGAACAAATGCATTCATTTGTTCCCCCAACTAATGAATATTCATTTCTGTTCCCAAACTAATGAATATTCATTTCTTGAAGTAGATTTCCCACTTTATCATCACAGTGTTAGGGTTAATTTAAAGGAGAATGAGAGAAACACACTTTCTATGCATATTTCCTTCACAATGAAGAATAGTTAAGGGACAGGTCCTAGCGAGGGTGTGGAACACTGAGAGTGTAGAATAAGATGATTTCATAACTCAATTAATAAATGATCTCGTTGTAAGTATTCCACATCAAACGTGGAGTAAACATTGCCAGGAATTGGTCATGTAATGCAAGTTGCTGCTTGGAGTCTTGTTAAACTTAACCCTTACCTTGCATATACAATTTGTAAAGCATTCAATATTTGACCCAATGCTTTTTGCTTCAAGGTGTTTGATTCCAGAGATAGTACCACTTTTGAGAGAGTGGGTCTCTGCTTCTGAGTGTTATTTGAGCCGGTCACTTCTGGGAAATCTTGGCCTGGCTCTCCGGAAACGCCTAAGGATGAAATCAGACAAAAGAACTTACTTTTTATAAGCTGTCAGAATATGCAAAATTAGATATTAGACAAGATCATCTGTTTTTCATAATATTTTTTTAAGAAATATAAAAAAAAAACAAATCATGAACAAAATAAATTTGATTGGGAAATAATACACAGATTTTGAATGTACTGTAAAGATCTCGTCAATAATTCATTCCCTCTTTTCAAACTACGCTTAACGGCAAATGAAAAACGGAACAGAAGATTCACTAGGAGCATACAATAAAATAAAAAATGAAATCAAAAAATCAGAAAATGGGGCAAGACATTTCATCTTGAAGATTGATTCTGACCGGTGACTTTTGGAATACAAATATTGTGCGGCCCCCGATACAGGCTAGACATTGTCATTGTCATTGTGTTACCCTTTCGCACACCTTTCCTCTTTGAGTTTTTACATTTTGTGGTCGTTAGATTAATCTTTGATTCCTATCACTGTTTATGATCTTTATATTACATTAATATTACTCTCTGATTGGATCACTCACCGAGTTCGGCTGCTCCTAAGGGATCTCTAGGGGAGGTGAAGAGGACGGGCTCATACATAGCAGGTACCGAGACATCTGTAGTGGCCCAAGCGACGCTGTGAGAGGACCCGCATGCTACTCTGGTGATCCGTACCACATCTAAGCCCTGGACCAAGGCTGGTTTCTTGTTGACAGTGACGGTCCCATTACCCTTGAAGAGGAAAAAAGTTAAACGTATTTGGCACTCTTGAAAGCGTGAGCCAAGAAAAGTATAGTGGAATTTAACGTGTCTGATAAGCATAGAATGAGAAATGGCAAATCTTAGTTATGTCCTGCTGTTTAGAGAAGTGAGATATTTCAAAAATACGTTTATAATTCATTGAAGCTTCAAACCAACACGTCTTGATGTAATCGTGTACCTACGTCTGGGTTATGCAGACTTCTTTAAGAATAGTGGAACAAAAAAAAAACATATGCTGGTTTATCACAAGATTACAGAGTATTGGTCAGTGCATTCCCCCCCCCCTCTCACGGCCCCACACCTTCCTTCCACCTCTTTTCGATAGAAAACATTTATGAATACCAGGACAAGAAGTTGAGATTCTCTGTTGACTTTGTTTTCTCTGTATCATGTTTTGCACCATGGGATTTTCTGAATTTCATATTTTAAAATCTAGCTAGAACTATATGGTTTATATATATATATGGACTGTGGGCCACTGTTTCACATTCAGAGCCTCCTAAGGTTGGAATATGGTTTATATATATATATATGGACTGTGGGCAACTGTTTCACGTTCAGAGCCTCCTAAGGTTGGAATATGGTTTATATATATGGACTCATCTGTGGGCCACTGTTTCATATTCAAAGCCTCCTAAGGTTGGTATATAGTTTATATATATATGGACTCAGCTGTGGGCCACTGTTTCATATTCAAAGCCTCCTAAGGTTGGTATCTCACCTGTTGGCCATGATCGTTGTCACCCCACGCATAGACCTGGCCCTGATCTGTCACTGCTAGGCAGTGCAGAGCCCCGACAGCCACATGGATTACCTTCTTGTCCTTCAAACCTTCAACAATCTGAGGCTTCCTGACATGGTTATCTGAGCCATGGCCTAGTCTGAAGTAGTCTCCTTTACCCCTGTAGAATGAAAGAGATTGGTGGCTGAGTTTTAAGAGAGCAAATACATTTGCAGGCTCCCTTATTAAAGCCTTCCTTACATATTTGTTGTACAGGGATGAGCCTGGGGTAAGAAAAAAATCACGGAACTTTGCAAAAATTGCGGTATAGGCTCCAGTTTGCGTATGCTACAGTGTGTTAGGATAATAGTTTTTGTGGTAGAAAAGGAATCATGGATATTCCGCGAATTCGCGGAAAAAGCTAATGCCTGTTGTAACACTGCCTGGTGTCCGTAACTCCTTCTAATGGCCCTGCAGCAGTGCTTGTGGATGCTAGCTGAAAGGCAGCTATTAATAGTATATAAACGATTTGATGATTCCTCTGTCTGTGACTCAGCATTCTACCTTCACCATGGAGACTGGTAGATATCTGTATTAATGAATAGTAAACCTCTATGTGGTCTTTGTTTCAGTCTATTGTAAAATACTTCCCTTTAATACCTCTGAAGGAGAGTAAATAGATTGCTAGCTAAAATAGGACAACCCTGCAATATTTACATTCAAAAACTAAATACTTACTGCTGTAACTAATCCAGCCACAATATTGCAAAGTAAAAATATTACATTAAATATAGCAGAAATTTATGACAGAAATTCAGCATCAAACTCGTCACTTTGAAAACTGTTTCAAAACTGTTTTGAATTCAGAAAAAAGTCTGATACGGAAATACTGACAGTAATACCAATTACCGAATACATTCTGTCCTAAACGTCCATATCTTTTGGTAAACTGAGAGCAATCCAGATGAGAAAAAAAAAGGTTAAATTTTCACGAGGGGTTACACTAAATGTAAACCTTTGGTCTTCTTGCAACCTTGAGCAGAAAAACAAAGAAGCCTTTGTTGTTGCTTCCATCTATGGATAAAACTGATGAGCAAGAGAAGAAAATGTGATGAAAAGTAAATAGTTTTGACCCTCACCAAGTCCAAACAAGACCGCTCTTGGTCAGTGCCAATGAAAACTGAGCTCCGCACTCTATCTGGATGACCCCTTGCCCGTTCAGCCTCTCAACGTTGTGAGGGATGCTACACCCTTCGCTACCTCCTCGGCCCAGCTTGCCAAAGTCGCCGTCGCCCCACGAGAAGAGCATTCCTTCATCAGTCAAGGCCAGTGTCTGAGCATCTCGGCTGCCACAGGCAACCAGAACTACTCTGTGACCGCTCAGGGCTTTGATCTATTGGTGGGATGGATTATAAATCAGAGATGTTACTGGATGACGATAACTTTGCCTGTGCCTCAATATTCTAAAATCTTAAAAATTATCAGTGCCAAGTGTGAAATGACTTCTCATTCCACTGATGATTGAAGCCACTGAAGCCTTGCGGGTATTTATTGCTTATGCAGCGTAAAACTTAACTTTATAATAAGCTCTGGTTTACTTATTAAATGTTTATGATATAGATCACTGTTGGGTAAAGTGGCGACCGGCACATAAATGACCACCGGCTAGCAAGGTTTTCAAAACCCTTTTATAATGACGCCCACGGAACCCCTTTAACATTGGAAGAATGTTCTGATCCAACCAGGATACTTTAAATACAGGATGTATGTCAAAAACATTGCTGGACACAGTGCATGTGTTGCTTTCTAATCTATTAGTTTTAATCTAATGCAGAAATTTAGCTTCAACTTCAAAATGCAAATGAAAGCTGACGCAGAGTTGAAAAAACTGACAAAATATTTTGCTTTTCTAGTCAGTTTTCTGTTATTATTTTTTGTCTTTTATTTTTTGCTTACAAGTTACCAGGGATATATATAAATTATACCTCTAATGATGGCTGTAATAAAGGATAACGATTTTCTAATAATTACACGAATAATAACGACAAAACTTTGGATCAAAAAAGAAGTTGAAACAACTTTTTCAAAAAATATTTAAAAACTACTGATAAATACATGCATGTTCTGAACATTTTGAAAATGATGACACACAACACCCTATGACCTTACTTGTTTTGTGAGTGGAGGTGAATTAAAAAAATGAGAATTATTTGTGTGTACTGAAAATAAAGAGTGGTTCATAGGTTACCTGCTTAGGTCTAAGCTGTGTGTGGTTATCTCCGTGACCCAGCCTACCATACTCCCCTAGGCCCCAGGTGTACATCTCCCCACTACACGTAACCGCTGCGCTGTGTGAGCTACCACAAGCAATGTCTCGGATTCTCTTGGTTTTCAAGGCCTCGACCAGTCTTGGCTTGTCACAGTTCCTGTCAAAAGCAAAGAGCAATTCTCATAAGACTATTACACTTTTGTCTCTAAATCCACTCTTAAGTTAAAAAAAAAAATTGAAAAAATTGAAAAAATTGAAAAAACTTGAAAAATATGGAAGTACTTTGAGCCAGGAAATTTGTCAAGATCTATGTAAAATATCCATCTGCTCTGCAGGTACTAAACAGTTCTACTTTGAGTAATTTGTATTCAATACCTTAAACAATGATAAGGAACAGAATATATTTAAAACTTCCCCTTCCAAAGGTAGAGGCAAATCCATCAGTTAAGTATTAAAGCTGTCTGAGAAGAATAAGCTGTACAATAAGTCTATTTCAGTTTTACAAGTTAAATGACTGAAGATGTGTTCTTAAACAATAAATACTATATCCCATTTATAAATCATTTCAGATTTGGCTCAAATTATCTTCCTGACTTGAAACTAAGAAAAGAGTAGGTCATCCATTTTTATCATGATACAAAAGCTTATCGGTTATCACATTTACTCAGGGTTGTTATTCATATCGGTAGCATTACTGAATACAACCAATGAATTTACAAGTGTGCTTTTAATAGCCCATGCTAGACAAACCCTGATTTATGACACCACAGGGAATGGTTCCCACTGTTGTCAACTTCATACACCATACAAGCAATGCAATACTACCAAGTTACTGTAAGGTGTGGGTTTTTTTATAACCAAGGAACAATCCATGGATTTCTGAAATGACATTCCAATTTGTAAAAGAATTCCAAAATGAGCTAGATTGTTAGAATGAATTCACCTCCACCCATGAGGTATAAAATACAAGCCGTTCTGCTTTTCCACAAACATATCTATCTACTCGGAGGTTAACTCTGGCTTCTCCTGCTAATGACTACTAATGAGATCACAAATTGCCTTTTAAAAACAAACAGAGAATTTAGTCTAAACGACAGAGTGGTAAAAACAGTGGGTGGTGAGTTTACTCCTCTGACACAATGAAAAATATGTTTCACTGGTCGAAAACATGGATCGATTGAAATCTCAATTTAATCCAATCCGTGTTCTGCAATTACTTACATTCGGCTAAAATGTCCGAGTTTGCCATCGTCTCCTTCTCCCCACGCATAGACTCTTCCATCAGAGGTCAAAGCCATGGCATGACGACCGCCTACCAGAGAGGATTTAACAAATAAAAAAGCATGAAAGCCATGCAAACATATGACAGACCGAAATCTGAATCTACAAAATAAACTTCAGCAATCTGAAATGTTGAAAACGTGAGCTGAAGAGCATTCCTACTGGTTCTGAAGTTTAAAGACAAAAATATGTCCTCTTTCTTCTTCTTTCCCTCCCAATTTCTCCTCCATCGACCCATTCCCCCCCCCCTCCCCCCCTGACAGACCTATCAGATACTTCCTAGTTCCTTTCTGTTGGGGTCTGAATATTTCCCTCTTTCCTTGCTGGCACTACGTCAAAATCACCCTCAAACATAACTGCTTGGCAAGTGTTCCTTGTGATTATGTCCTATTCTATCAGACCTCATTAATCAGTGTTTTATAAAAATAAAATAAATCCTATGTTCTCAGGTCATACATGATTCTTGTGTATGACTACAGTGTGTAGAGCCAGAGTGTTTGACTTACCTGAATGGACGGCGATCTTTTTAACGTGAGTTTGACTCAGAGACATGAGTTGCCTAGGAACGCACACGTTAGCAGATGATCCCAGTCCCAAACGTCCGTTGGTGCCTTCTCCGCAGGCAAAAACCTTTCCGTCGGCAGTAACTGTGAAACGGTGCAATAAGGGTCGTCAGTTTATTTCTGTACGTTATTAAGATGACCATGTATGTATAGTATAAACCACATAGGTATAGATTCACAATGGGAATGCAACATGTGAAGTGTCTTACAACAGGAAGACAATGTGCGGATGTCTCACGCCACAAAGACATTTTGTCAAGCATCTCCCGATTGGACGACGACGAGTGAATTAACAACGGAAACTTACCAACAAAGAGACTCTTTGACCCTCCCGCCACTTGGACGCATCTCAGGGTGGAAAGGTAGGAATTCAACACAGGCGTCTTGATCTGTATGCAGGAAGTATATCATGGAAATTAAGTGATTATGCATCTCTTATTCCACTTCCCAAATGTCCATTCAATCAAGTCATTACTATAGCAGCTGTAAAATATCTCTTCTTGTCAATGTCTCCAATCATTACAATAGTGAGTAACCTCTCAATTAATGACAACATCTTCTTCTTCCTCTCCAGTCCTTACTTGCAAGGCCGGTTTACACTATCTCCTGTGCTATGAAAGTGCTATAGGCGTGGAGGTAAATATTTCACTCGACATTTCATTTGATGTTTGATTTGTCAGTTTTTTGACTCCTCACCGAAAAACTGTGACATTCAAATTCAGTACACGCTTTCTTCACGGTTTCATTCACACAGACTGTCACGGCGTTATCGTGATAAACAACATTATCTGTGCTCCATGTGTGAAACTTTTACATCATAAATAAAATCACAAGAATGCAAAAATCTCATGAACTAACCTATGGCTCTACTTAGTTTTTTAGAGAGGACAAACCATACTGACCTTTGACCCCTTTGGCCCTCCTAGCTGATCCTTATCGTTGAGACCCCACACGAATACTTTAGTCTGGATGTCACGGCCTGTGACGTCGGCCCCGGTCCTCCCGGTCAACTGCGACCTGGCTCTGAGACGCTCGTCGTCTTCTTCGCTCTCCGAGGCTAGGAAGGAGATGGACGCGGCCATTTCGTCGTCGTTCGGGCGCAGCCTGCCCACCACGGAGAGACTGTGAACCTTGCAGTCTATGCCGCTGCTCTTACACTTCTTGATGTTCAAGTCAAGGATTCGGAAATACTGCAGACAAAATCACAATTAAAAGGATGAACATACTGTTTGAGAAAGTTCAAATTTTTCTTAACTATGATTTTTAGCATCTTGAGAATCTTTCATAAGTTGCCGAGAGCTAGAAATCATTACTTTCGAATCTTCACAGCTTTTCCATGATTTCCATGATAGTAGGAACACTAATATGCTAGTTCCCTCTAATACTCATGATTAACCTAATATGCCCTAGAGTTAGCCTCGTGCACCCTTGGGTGAGCTCACAAAACTCAGGGTTACCTAATGCACTCCAGAGTCAACTCCCACAACACACTTCAAGTGATATATCCTGCAAGCGAAAATTACCTTGTGAGTCCTAAGGTTACCTCGTCCACATTAAGAGTCTGTTACATCATGCACTTTTAGAGTTCCCTAACACACTAGCTCTCTCACATGCTATTCTATATATAGTCATATGCCTCATAGTCACTTTGTGCATTCTCCAGTTAACTCACAAACCCTTAGGGTTACACAATATACTCAACCAAGTTCAAGTGCTATCTCCTCCGAGCCAAAATTACCTCATGAGTCCTGAAGTTACCCATGCACCCTAGAGTTATCTACCTCATGCACCCTAGAGTTACCTACCTCATTCACCCTACATTTACCCTAGAGTAACCTACCCATGCACCCTACAGTTACCTACCTCTTGATGCTACAGTTACCTACCTCATCACCCAAGAGTTACCTATCTAATGCACCCTACAATTACCTACCACACCACCCTATTATACCTACCTCATGCACCCTAGAGTTACCTACCTCATGACCCTCCAGTTACCTACCCATGCACCCTAGAGTTACCTACCTCATGCACCCTAGAGTAACCTACCTCATGCACCCTACAGTTATCTACCCCATGCACCCTAGAGTAACCTACCTCATGCATGTCTTGTAGCAAGGTCACCAAAGAGTCATCTGGCCCTATATGAATGGTCTTCAGTTCTCTCAGACAGGTGATGTTGTCTCCCCCGTACACTACCACCTCCGATGGCTGGTAGCTGCTGTCGTTGGGATCCACTGTGATCCGCAGTCGGTGGATCAGGATGTCCGGTTGAATCTCTAGTCTGATCCAATGCTGTATGGACAGGACAAAAGTGAGACTACTATGATACTCATATAATGATGGGATAATTGGGCTTACAAACAACCTCTCAAGAAATGATGATGATTGGGTCAAAGGATACACCAAAAATGCTTTTATAAGTCTACAGAGCTGCTGTCCGTGGCTAACAGAAATTGGGGCAAATAAACATGCATCAAATAATCAACTGTATACTGGTTAATTCACCACTATTATCTGGCGAAAGGGTATCACCCGAAGTGTCACCCCAACTGCATTATGACTTATTTGAGGAATTAATGGTTCACGATACCTCACCGAATGTCAACGGTATTAAGAAGGGCAATGCAGATTACCTTTAATGGTCCGATCAAAGTCAAGAGGGGGAAAAAAATATCTGTTTTTTAATATTAATGACAAAGTAATTTCAAAGAGTTCACGGTATACTTTCTGTTCACTTTTGACGTGATGAAGACGTTAATTCCTTTTGGTGCTTGCGTTCTCTTGTAGAGTAATATCCTGCACTCGCTGACGGATCAAAAATGTTTCTGCATGCACTTTCAGTTTTGACAGCTTTGTTTTGTGTGACAAATTTCATAAATCAAAAGAACAAAGCCCTCACTCTGACCTTTCCTTGAGATCCCTGGGACTGCCAGCATGTCAGAGAATCTCCATCGATCAGACGGGAGGCGTTGCCTTCCTTTGACGAGACGGTCAGATTACGGACGCACCTTGACCAGTCGTCTATTAAAGCACCGTAAGTGGCAGACTTCTTCTTCGTCCTCCCTGGACGACCCACAGAGAAAGGGTTGGTGCCTAAACCAGACAAGTTATTCAAGCATTAAATTAATTCATTAATTAATAACACACTTAGCTAGTAATACGTGAAGTTCATTTCTGCAGAGTCGAAAAGCAGGTCAGGCCCCAGGGACAATTTACATAATTTTTTTTAAGTCTTATGTTTGCCATAACCATACTATGAGAATGACAAGTGCATTTTTTATCCTATAGCTCCTCAGCCCCTCTTTATTGACCCTGGGTCATGATGCTGCAGCAACCCCCCCCCCCTTCTCCTGATTCCCTCTTGTCAGGCCTGGTCATTTCCAATAGTTATCCGTTTTGTTAGATTCCTTTGATTTTATAACTTGTGGTAGACAGCACTGTATTCAGAATAAATCCTAGCAAGTTCTTATGCCCAGACTGGTACCACAATCCGGTGCTTACTTGATGACAACTGCAACTCCAGCCCAGAGATTCATATGAAGATTAGGCTATAATTATAGGTATATCTGCTAGGAAGTATATTGTACCGGCGTGCATATTTCTGATATTTGTTCTGAAGCAAACAACTAAAGTGACACATACACTCAGGATTATTCGAGGCATCTATCTATTCATGATATATAATTGAGAAACAGTGAACCTACTGTTCAACACATTCAGCTTTGTTAAGTTTGTCTCTGCTCAAACTTTTGGATGCTCCATTTTAATAATTTCCATATCCTAAGTTCACCATTGTCCTCCCTCCTTCCCACCTCCCCATAAATACAAACACCTTTCTTAATCCGCATGTAAGTTGAATTAGCTTGCCATTGATAAAACATTCTGCTACAACCTAAATATCAGGTCTTCTTATCAATGAACCTTTCCCTGCAAACACGGTTTCCTTTATTCTATTTGTAAAACGATGGGTTTGTTAACAATTTCCTCTCTCTACTATTGACAGATAAACAACTCACCAGGCTCTGCAATTCTGAGAAACAAGTGGCGATGACTCCTTTTATTTCTGAAGCACTCTTCGCAGAAGTTGAAGTCGGCGCAAGACCTACATTTGTATCGTGGCCCTGTTAACGGGTCCATCCCACACCCATCACACCTGTCAATAGATGAAAACAAAATGTGATCTTCGACCCACGGAACACAAAAAGTGAAAGATGACTATTTGCTAACCAGGATGCCAGAATTGTGCAGGGTTTCAACAGATCTCCTACAGATACAATACCTAGGGACTGGTCCAATTTTATTTCCTTTTTCTTATTGTTATGAAATGTATGGTGAGTGCGTCTGAGAGCTAGCTAACATTGGGGTACTATTTTTCAAATGTTTGGACATCAAGGTGGGTACAATGCTGGTTCAATCCACCAGTGGTTTACTCACATGACACCAGGGTGACTGGTGGGTACCAGTTCCATCTCGGAGACCAATCCCGTCCAATGAGGCTGCTGAGTGAAGTTCACTGTTACATCTTTGCCGTTGGCACTGAAGCCTGTAAATAAATTAAAACAGTTGAATGTCAAATGTCTTTTCGGTTTAATCAGTTTTACGAGACCAAAGTCCTGAAGACGGAAGCAGAACAACATGATCTTTCGAAGAATGTCTTTCAAGAGGCAAAATAAACAGGGTGCAAAAGCAGGTATGAAGATTGTACCGTGTGCATTGTTAGAGAGCGACTGTGAGAGAAGAATGTTGTACTGGAAGGCAGTTATTATACCATGCTATATAAGGGGCCACATCCACATGGCTTAAAACTTACACTTCATGTCATCTGGCCATCCAATTTATAATTTAGTTCATTTTGAAAAACTAAGATATTGAGTATTTAGCTCTGTGAAAACAAGAACAACTGATAGGATATTTTTACCTGAACAAATTAATTTGTTTAGTAGTTTACCCCACAAAAACCTAAGTATTAAATTGTTTGTTTAAATAGAGGCATTCCAGGAAATAGAACAGATTCTAATGAGCCACATGCGGACCACCAGCCAAGGGTCCAACACTACTGACATTAAAAGAATACACAACCCGAACTAAATCAAAACAGAGTGGGCCCACCAAGAAAGAAACAACTAATGAGACGAACAAGCAGCAAACACAATAAAAGCAAACAAACATGGAACTTAGGAGCAATGACTCACCAGTAACTGTACCAATGCTCTGGTGCGTCACCGAACCCCACTTATATTTGGGCGACACCACCGACCTCCTGACCCTCACTCTGTCCCCGACCTTGATGTTTGAATCGGGGGCACACTGAGGGGTAAACCCGAGCAACTCCACGTGGATGTAGCGTACCCAGTAGGTGCCACCCTTGATCTGCCACTCGCCTTGAACGTTTAGGTCGTGTAAGCCATCACGATCCAACTGATGTGGAATTTTGGAGAGCAAAATAAAGTACAATTATTACAAAATAAACTATATGCAATATAAATACAATAATGGCGATTGACTTTTTAAAAGCTGTACTATACCACATTCTTCAAGGGGAAAGTGGGGGGGGTGGGGAAATAACACATTACATTTGGACTCTGTTGAGTAACTGCTATAGTGTTGGAATTCAAAAATGTCACAGGACCCTAGTATTCAAGTGCTTTTTTGCTTGGTGACCACAATTTTCAACTTGATCAACTTGGCCACCTTCCTGTGGCAAGTGTTGTGGCCTGGGAATGGGTTTTACAGGAAATGATATCTTCCTCCATTTTGAGAAATTTTTATATGGGGGGGGAGGGGGGAGGGGGGAGGGGTGCTTAGTTGCAAAATGGGATATTTTGCATCTTTTGAAGTAATTTAGTTCAAGATTTTCTATAATTATTATTTTTTTGGGGCTACCAATCAAAACATTTTGGTCTTACCTTAATAACTCGTCCAATATCTCCTTCCTGTACCTCCTCGTACGTCCTGCAGCATTTGATGGTCATTCCGCATTTGATGTGATCTCGAACAAACATGGCGTACTCGTCGTTGCTATGGAAATCGCTTCTCTTCTTGAGAGCGGCACCCTCTGCCGCCAGCTGGTAAAGACAGAGAAGTCAAGAGCAACAAACCAATGAAGACCAATGAAAATACTTGTCAACCAACTTTCACTTTAAAATCAATGACTTTCACCATGATTAAACTGAGATTGAATGCAGAGACCTTGTTTACTTGATAGTTAAAGCATTTGACAGATTTTTCTGACTTACTTGACAAACTGCATGAAAGTCTGCAGCCTATTACAGCAATATGTTATAAGTAGTCTGCTAAATTAGTAAACCTAAGCTGCCTTGTCTTTACCCTGCATGTTAATATCCTCAGCCTATACTTCAAATGATTGCTTTTCTCTGCCTGTTCAAATTTGCCACCAGCAACGACCTGCTGTTATGTTTTTCCTACATTTTCAAATTTTCAGTTTTTCTCTGTCTGAAAAAGATCACCCACCTACGCTGACCTGCTATTGTTCCTGCTATTGTTTTATTTCTATTGTTCCCTTACCTGTTCAAATTCTCCTTCCAAATCTTCAAATTCATCATCATCTTCATCGTCGTCATCATCCTCTCCTTCTTCTGAATATTCAAAGGTACCAGTGCTCTCAGTGTCTGAGGTATCTGGTACCTGGGCGTCTGGGTGGTCCACCAACCAAGCCACGATGGACTCTCCCCTCGATGTACCCACTGGTCCGCTACCACCTGTTGGTAACATCCAAAATTAAAAAGATAAAATCCCAAAGGTTAAATGTTTGGGGGCTTCGAACCATCAAAGAAAACTAAACACAAAAATTTGTTATAATCTGTGGGATGACATCTATTAACAACAAACAGCTACTTAGAGATAAATAGACACTTCCTCTCCATTCTGACACACTTTGTAATGAAGAAGCTTATTCATAACAAAAATGTAGCCTAAGTCAGTGGCGCAGCCAGCATTCTATTGTTAGGGGGGCAAGATTTTTCTTAAGGGGGATAACCTGTGATGGATGATGGTAGGAATTACCAAGAAATACATGTATTAATGGGCACCTCGTTTCAAAATACGCTATAGGGGCCTATGGATTAACAAATAACAGTAATGCAGCGTGTGTAAATGAATAAATATTTCTGCACATTATGAAAAGGATACAATGAATAAATTAGCTACTCAATTTCACTACATGCCCAGAATTCCACAAAAACAGGTTTCACTACGCCAGGGCCTATACGTGCAGTGAAACTTCTCCAGGAGTGGCATCATTGGTCGCTAAAAATACACATGGGTTGCTAGTGCTAGTTTGTAATGGTTATAGAACCGGCCAAATTATTGGCGCTTATTCTGTAGGACGATATTGATCAACGGTCTCCGTATGTGGGTATGGTGAAGGCCCAAAATGTGTAATATCTCGGTCTGATTACCAAGTTCTGACCTTATATGAAGTATGAACATGAGCCCTGAGGTATGAATACGCCCTTTGTGCTACAGTCTGCCCCCCATTTGAGGGGGCAGACTGTAGCAAAAAGCAAATTTGGGTGGCTACGCCACTGGCCTAAGTTACATGGAAGCCAAAGTAACACTTGAGTTCAATGCAAATAACATTTGAATTTACTTGAAATGTATGTTTTAAGTCAACAGAACGCATTGTTGGTTGATGGGAATAGGGTCAAATCTGCAGGTCCTCAACAATCTTGTTTCGCACAAGATACTGATCGATACATTGCTCCAATAGCTACTGTACTTCAAATGCTTCAAGCAACTTCGACACGACCTACCCTGAGCTTTGATAGCAAACTCGATGGCCTTACGCTGGAATCCCATCTCCATGATCTGAGAGACTAGGGGAGAGGGTCTCGACTCAAACGACAGGTGACGCCTAGTTTTCTTCTGCTGCGCGACTGGAGCCTTCGGTTCGACGGTGTTTGGAGATACCACCACGCTCGAAGACGGTTTGCTCTCCTCCACCGGTGAGGTAGAGATCTGAGTCGCCTGATGGGCGCTGGCTACCAAGGTCAGACTCAAGGCTAAGGCGGCATCCTGTAAATCAAGGAAAAGAGAAGGTACTGTAAAATTGTTCATGTGGATTTATTCTGAATTTAATCCTAATCAATCCACTTTCAAAAAATTAGAAAGTAAGTTTGTTAAGAAGACAGGGGGTGTGGGAATGAAGGGGGAATTAGGGAGGGGTCCTGTGCTCGATCAAGAGAGTGATGCAATCTAAGTTGGTGGTGATCATTACCTCAATTCTCTACTGGGAATTGTTCGACAACGATTAAGCCTTTCTTGAGGAGGGAAGGGGGGACCAAAAATTGAGCAACAAGCAAACGATTTCCAGGGACACCTGGCATGTTTTAATTCATAAACAAATATCTAGCTAAATATCAACTGAAGACTAACTACGGTTTTCAAATCAATTGGAAGTCCTAGAAACGATCTACCACCACATAACCTTGTGGGGAAACTCACATTACTTTTGAACCTTTAATTACACTTTGTGTTAAATGACACTCCAAGTAACAGCTTACCTCATTTTGGATAATTTTTTGAAAAACATGAAAGACCATTTTCTATGAGAAACTTATGGATTGACTCCAGATAAGCAAATTCTTACCATCTCTGGCATTTTTTAAACTTGTATCCACAGCTATATTTACAAGTTATTGCTCGAAATGCGACCTTATTTGACCCACCCTATTATATACCTCGCACTATACTGGCTTTAGTATTAATATGTTCATATATCAGGCTGTTACAAACAACACCACAAACTGACCTCCATCTCAGTCTTGCTGAACATGGCCTTGATCCGAGATGGCTGAGTGGCCACGCCCATTAACTTCTGCAGCAGTGTTATTGTCTCCTGGGGTTCGTCGGGACTGCTGGATTCCTCGGACGTCATTGGGGTCTCCACGACGACCAGTAGAGAGAGAAGCTGTCGGAGATTGGCCTGCTGACCGAACAGGACTCTGGTAGCTTGGAGCAGACCCAGACGAACCTGTTGTTGCCGTAGCAACACCATATCGATATCTCCTGTGGAGAACACCCATGGTGCAATGAATAAATGAATTAGTCAATAAATCAGTCAATAAATAAGTCAATAAATAAATAAATAAATAAATAAGTCAATAAATAAATAAATCAGTCAGTCAGTCAATCAATCAATCAATAAATAGTTGTTTTTCTTTATAGACAAAAAAATTTAAATAAGAAATATTGTTCAACTTCAAGATGGTCTGACTAGATCTGTTGTCCTATGATCAATATTTGACATATCTTTTACCAAATCGAAAGAAACAAAAAAATAGATTGAACGTTAAAATTAATAAAATTTACTCAGTAAATCTTCTTGCTTTCTTGCACGACTATTTTTATCCTTTCACAAGCAATGAATATGTGAAGATTCTCCTACTTGTGTAATTATCACTTTAAATAAACTCTTGTGCCGAAATTTAACGAAAGAAAGGATTAACTATGAAATTCACCATGCTAGGTAATTACAGTGTCATTGTAACACAGTGTCATGGTGTTGTCCGAATCTCAAAATACAAATGTTTTCTTCGGTATCTTTGGTAATAACTCTCGAGTGTAACAAGGCTCAGGCCCGATTTGAAAGTTTAATGTTTTTCTTCTAAAATATCTTTGCTCTTCTCAAATGCCTAATTTATAATTTCCCGCTCACTCTTCCACTGTTTATGTATATCAGACTTGGAAAGAATTGCGAGAATCTCAAAAACTACAACATTTCTAATCTTGCACAATAGGTATCTTTGGTAATAACTCTCAAGTGTAACAAGAGACTCGGGGCCCAATTTGAAAATTTAATTTTTTTCTTATATAATATCTTTGTTTTTTCTCAAATTTTTAGTTTATAATTTCCCGGTCACTTTTCCTCTGTTTATTTATATAAGACTTGGAGAGAATTTGCAAGAAGCATACAAACCTGTTTCTCTGACTGTGCCATTAAGGTTGCTACCGTCACGACCGTTGACCCCTTTGGCTGACCCTAGAGATAGCACCCCTGAGCTAGCCTTGCTGATGAGGCTACTCCAGGCGGCAAGGACTTCTGGTGTAAGTAATAACTTTGTGACAGTGAACGGCACCTCCTTTACCTGTAATGCAATAAAAACATAAAAATTGGTCTTGACTCCTTGATAGCATGGGGGGAGAAACTGTGTTGTAATGAGGGATGGAAGCAGAGGGGGTGTGAATTGGGAGAGGTGTGTAAAATATCTTGGATCTGTGGGGGAATAAAGTTCATATTGACTCCTTCATAGTGTGTGCCCCAAAGAACTGTGTTGTAACCATGAGATGGGGGAAGGAAGGGGTTAGGGGAGGGGGTGGATGGGCAGAGGAATGTTTAACAAATCACACCATCTTAAAAAAAAGATTAATCTAACCCCTCCTCAATATCTGTAATCATTCTAATTTGGAGGAGAAAACTACTTAACGTTGCAATTTTTAGAATGCTACAATTTGGGAGCAGAATGAATGAACTTTCAAAAAATCCAAAATATCTTACAGGACTCAAGCTGGACAATCGGCAGATTCTCTTGACCAGCTGTTGAGTGAATTGTACGGTTATCTGGCCGCTGGATGCAATATGGGCGATGGTTCCTTGACCGTGCTCCTTGTGCATCACCTGGCCACCAAGCCTGATCCGGGTGTCCAGTCGACCAATCACAGCAAGGGAAGCCAATATACTGCCAAACTTGTCTTCCTGGTTAGTCTGAGGGCAGAAGGGGGGGGGGGGAGAGGGGGGAGAGAGAGGATGAAATGTTATGAGACAAGCTTGAAGTCATGTACTGTGGGTGGGTGCATACCTCTTCCATTTCTTGAGCAATAAAACAAAACATTTTCTAGGGGTAACAGAACAATGTCAATAATTTACTTATCTTTCTTGTTCTTCTTTGGTAGGAAAACACATTAATGTAAATAAGTCAAATCTGGTTTGGTTAATCATTATACTCTTACTGTAACCATTCGTTGAAAAGACTCCCAGTAACACAGGGCCTTTAATATACGCTGAGTTTAATGGGAGCACCTCCTTGGTTGTTTACAGCGGGTAAAATAAAATAATGATATATCCCCATGGAAACATAAGTCACATCGGTTGAAGTTGTCCGGCTTGATTACAACTCTAACATTCAAGGTACAAAATTAGAGGAGAAAAAAAGATAATATTTATCACAAAACGTACAACTGGATGGGAAATTTCAAATGCAGGTCAATAAATGAGGTTTTTGTGATCACATTAAATCCCTGTTTGTCTCTCCTCTCATCTAAACGATTAACTATCATCTATAATTAATAACTTGAATATTATCTGATTAATTAACATCCTTGCATTACTAATCTATCTTACATCTTGTTCCCACTCGTCGGTCGAGTTAGCCAACGCCAGTTGCCTGTTGATGTAGTCGTTGATGTGCGGGTTCCAATACCGGTGGCAGTGGATGGTACAGATCAGGGATATAAACTCCTCGGCTACGGTGGTCGTGAACGAGGCGGTCAGCGAGACCTTGCTGTGTGTGTTCCTCTTGCTCTTCTTCCCAGAATCTTTTTAAAAAAGAATGCACAATTCACAGACTTTGCAGTAAAAAAACAAGGATAACTTTGATTCGGTTACTTTTACCGACAGTCGTGTTAACAATATTTATGGTTTTTAAATTTATGAAGAAAATTGGATGAGTAAATAATATGATTGCATCAGAAAAAGGTTAAGAAAAAAGAGAAAAATACAGCCGAACCGAACAGTATAATTGCGATTGGCAATTTGGCTAAGTGAACACGGACCTTCCATCCTTTAGGCAACATCTGTGAGTAATACTAAAAAAAAATGCATCAATCTGTCAAATCTGAATTAAGCTGCATAGAACTGATAGGATGCAGGCCAAAACATACAGATGATTGTCACAGAGTTAAAAAAGAACTGAATTTCATTGCTACTCATTTTCTAACAACTCATATATTTATATTAAAGTGGTGTCATTTAATTTTATAATTGCTCACAGAGTTAGGTTTAAAGGTCCAAACACCAAACACATGTCAAATACACATTTATGTTCAACTTACTAGTGACCCTGTCTGTCTATATGTCTGTTTGTGTGTTTTCTTCCTCAAACTCTATCATTTTGCCTCCAAAGGTCATGCTAGAAATATTAAGTCTTTAAACTAAATTAATACAGTCATCTACACTGGCTTGTATTTATAGTGAAATATCATCAGTCCTTTGGAATTATTCACCGTATGAGTCATGATTATCTATGATTCACAATGTTATTTCTTGAGATTATTGCTCGTTGCTGGTCCTCGACCTTTGACAAAGATGGAACTACACAAGCTGCCCCCAAAGGGTATCATCTTTTTACAATTAAATCACACTGCTTCCTTCCTTACCATTGCTCTGTGGTGACAGGTCAGATGAGCAGGCTAGTAAGATGTCTCCTAGGAGTTTGAAGAGGCGAGCTGTTAAAGATGACATTCTCTCCGACCCTTCAGATGATGTCCACATGGAGAGGACAGACCGCAGGAGTCTGAGCGCTTGAATCTGTCAGCAAAAATGTAGAGGATGGAGGAGGCTAACATTGATATCTGATCATTTAATTGAAGTTATAGCATTAATAACTAGTTAACTGTGATAATAAAGATTAGGACCTAAGTTTTTGCAGTAGCCTTATCAACAGCCTAGTAGTCAAGACAGTCCTGATATGAAGATTGTCCACTCCGATCTCGTAAATAGTTATAGACGCTAAGTCTCTTTCAGTTGTTTTCTTGTTTAACCTTTTCTTACTTTTTCTTCTGGTCACTAGCTTGATAGACAACCTTCATTTCAGCAGTGATTTTCACGACAAAAGGTCAAAGGTCATCTGTAAATTTTCATTCTCACCTGTCGACTGACTGTCTCGGCTCCTATGTCCTCGGCTTTCAGGAAGTCTAGCAGAAGATCGATCCACTGTGCGTTGCTCAGAGCTTTGCACACGGTGGAGTGATTGGCGATGCTACGGACGAAGCCCAGGCAGGCCCACTGGCTGTGCAGTGCTTTGGTGACCAGTTGAGACGGTTTCGACAGATTCTCTGAAACGGTGAAGAAATGAAACGTTAGATTTGATTTTGTGTGTTGGTAGTTCCGCATTGTGTTAGTATAGCTGTAGCAGCTGCAGGCTATCGGTTGAATAAATGAAAAACAACGGAGGCCATCTTGGCAGCGCCTACTGTGTGAATCCTCACGGTACGATATGCAGCCTAGCTGCAGGACGCTGCAGCCCCCCCCCAGCATCCCACTTTTATCACGGTGCCTAATATACAATGGTGCCCGCCATGGAAACCACACGCCCATATAGTTTGTGAGATGGACTATAATGTCAAGTTTCATATCAAATAATGAGGTATGTTTTTGTATATATGTTAATATAACAAAGAGTGTGTGCATTGCAAAATATTGAGAATCACATTAAAGCAGTCAATTTCTCCCTTATTAATCATCATGTGGTAGAAAAATCTAGGGGTCCTAGCTTCATAACTTGACATCGTCTTTTGAGTAAATATGACATAATTCCACTAAAATTGTTGACCCAATGCAAGCAGCGGCTGTCGCAATGAAAGTGATCATATTCAACTGCAAAAGTTAAATTATAGCAATACGCTTCTCAAACACTACTATCATATGGATAAAAGAAAATACCAGTTCTCATTGCATAACACCTTTTCAAATGTTCACAACTTAATATTGGGCAGTGAAAACTTTACATATCCTGGTTTACTCAAGAGTAGTTGGGATCTAAAATATTCCAAGATATCAAAATTTTTACTCTTGCAAGATGAAAATAACATACAAGAATAAAGGAGGAACTTTTCAAGCAGACAGTGTTATTCTACACTCCCATACGTTTTCCGAACTAGAGGGTTGCTGTGCCCAGACTTTCAGTGAGGTGGTACTCTTAACGTAGGGACCTTACTGGCTCCTTACGCATGTGTACTCGTACTCATTGTTTGGGTACTTTAAAATTACTCATTTGTACTCATATACTCTTGTTTAGAACCTTGTACTCATTACAAGGATGATTCCACTAGTACTTATTTATACTCATGCTTGTTGTACTCCTATTACAATGCTGACTGTGTCTACCTGTCTAGGCTTGAGTATGGGCATTAATTTTATTCGTTGTTTTATTCACATTACTGTGACCATTTTTATGTATATTTATATTTTTATGTTCTTTATTGTGGTTTTTAACCCTGTCTTATATCATTTTTTACTTTTATGCTGTTGTTATTACTTTTAGGTTTTCTTAAGTTTGGTAATTTTATATTCCTGGTATTGGTTCTTTTGTACAGTGCTCTTGAGCATGTTTTATTTCATGGTAACAGCACTTTAATATATGGTATTTATTTATATACCTGTGTGGTGTTGTCTGCTACAATGTATCACGGTCCTCAGGAATCCACACAGCACCTGCACCGCATCGGTCTGGATGCCGTCCATCTTCAACGCACAGTTGATGGCCAGAAGCTTCAGCAGTCCCGAACAGCTATCGTCGATCAATTCGTTGAGCGAGGAGTTCTCTAAGATCCGAACCTTCTCACCTGATGAATCAAAGAAAAAGTTTCCCAGGTTCAGAAAGAGGGGGAAACCCCAACTTTTTAATTTCCTCTTAGATGACAAAGACAACAAAGTTTAAATGATAAATATTGCAGGATACTGTCTTGTCAATTTTCCCAGATTGCCTCAAGTCAAGACGTGACAAACCTTTTATCAGTCTGGACATACCTTCTACGAACGAAGAGAGTGGTTGTCTGTGTAAATGTCGACAGTTACCCAACACTCTTTCAAATTTGTGAACCATCTATTTGACCTCAAGAGCAATACCTTTATAACCTATATAACCCTTGCAAAATCTACCTCGAGGCATTTTGACGCAATTTCCCTGTCTTGCTAGAAGTCGGTATCTCTTATTCATGATTTGTCACCATAAAACAAGACAAAACACAAAATGATTCAAAGAAAATCATGACTTATCGAGGATTTCACGCCTAGGATTTCCAGGATTTTATCACTGTTAAAAATATGGAGTCAAAAAATTTGAGGAAAACAAACTTAGAAGAAACACACTGATAACAAAGTGAGCTAACTTCAAGACATCTTCAGTTCCAAATCTGACAAGTCTACCTATAAAAGATTAGGTTTGAAAAGTTCAATAATTTTGTAAGGGTTATAAAATCTCCTTAGACAATCTTGCTTGAAATGAGTTCTGATCCTCCTCTCTCTTTATTAACTCTTATCAGGTTAGAGATTTTTGATCAATTTAACTAATCTTTAACCCTTTCACCTCCCCCGGCCCCACTCCCAGGACACTCAACCCAAAGTGGACCATTTCAGAAAATTACTTTTTTCTCTCTTTATCGGTTCATCTATGACAACTTTCTCTAAAGTACAACCACATTGCAGGTCTTGTAATCTCTTAGCACATCTTAAAGCCATCGCCATAACCCCCCTAAGGACCCATTTTCATCTCAATCGAAAAGTATTCCGATAGAAGACAACTTAGACGTTCCCCAAGCAACGTTTGTGGATTTAAATTATCTCTTTTTTTTCTCTCCCTCTCTCTCTCTCTACCTAAAAGACCCCATTTTCATTTCAACTTGCAATCTCATATTGAAGAGGAAAAAAAAATGCATGACTGAAGTTGAAAACATCATCTGAATATCTTTCTCCATCTCACGCTGTGATTAATCGAAAGTATCCTAGTTTGGCTGTCTTAACCCTCCAATATATCCCGGCAGTCAATCACAGCAGGTTGTCTGTAATATCAACATACATACTTGCATACATACATACAACAACATACATACATACTTACATATATACATACATCAACAAGGCTGATGTTCCTTATACTTAGGCTGTCATCGTTGACACCTAATACAGCTAGAATGTTTGGTTAGCTACCAAACACTGTCTGTAGTTAGAATTTATATCAACCTGCTATATTTCCTTTTTCTTTCTTTCTTTGTAGGAAAAATTAGCTACATTTTCACCTCCATGGCCCTGATGACATCGTCCCATATGCTGTTTTTACCGCTAACACGTACAAAATATCACCAAACTTAAAAAAAAAATCATATCTTTGTGATACAAAATGCTATGAGCTTTATGAATTGTCAACAACTCTGTAACTGGACGACATACATTAATCTTAGAGTGACTCGAACAGGGGACCTTATGATTGGAAGGCACCAGCATTAACCACTGAGCTAACACTCCACTTTTGACCTAAAGATGCCAACAATATCTCGTTAATTCCGATCACACACCTGGATTGATCACACAGTCCTTCTCGTCGTCTATTTGTTCCATGACTGGGGGTGGTCCGGCTAATTTCAGATCATACTTTCCTTCCTTCCCCATCCTGTAGGAGTTGGTGCTACCTGTATCCCACTGGACCCGGATCCAACCGTCCTCTCCCAGCTCGCCTATGACACGCCCTTCACTAGGCGGGGGTCCGTCCTGTGGAAGATGGGGGGCGGGGGTGAATTTCTTCCAAGTTTTAAAGGTAGATGAGGTACATATCAAACTTACCATTAGGTGAATTTAATAATAGTAATAAAATTAAAATTAATTAATTAAAGTAAAAACGATGATGGTCTCATCAATGAGAGTGGGCTGTTAACAATCAAAAGAGCCATCCAGTTAAACTGAACCAGTTAATAATATTGCTATTGGTTTTGTTTCTTGATTTTGCTACTTTGATTATCTGCAGATGTTTATGCTTTACAGAGTTTCTACATTGCACTTGTAATTTGAGCGAAGATGCTACAAATATAAACTGAAACCAGCTACAGTACTTTAAAATTTTTAATATGACTATGACTGTTTCACCTTTAAACATTTAACTGGACGGTAGAACCTCGATTATCCAAACCCATTTATCCCAACGCCCGATTTTCCGAACCAGTCATCCGTTATTAAGAAAAGTCTGGATGCCAAATAGATTATCACCTACTAGCCTACTACAAAAATGTCTGATTGAAATTTGCATCAAGATTGTTACTGCTCTACAAAAGAGTTGTTATTTTCCAATCACACATTCACAACAATATATGTTCATTAGGCTAGCGCTTGTGTGCCTAGCTTGCTGGCTATGGCCTTGTGATACTGGATATGAGCCATTGACACCTTTTTACTCCCCACGAAGATTTATACACCAGTCGAAATTCCAGCTGCGGCCAAATTTTTCCATGATAGTGTGAAAAGCTCACTGTATGAGTAGCAATTACAGATTATACAATCTTCACACTTTCTTACAATGCCGGGATAATTTACTTTGCAGTGGTTGCATCATTTTTAGATTTATTAACTTTCAAGATATCCCCTAATCAGCGGTTGTGACAAGGAAGTTTATGACAAATGAGCTCATTGAATTAAATGTTGATGAATAGGGAACCATTCAAATCGAAATTGCTTCATATTGATTAGAAAAGTACACACACATGCTTTTTTATATTAAAAATTCTGAATACAATCGTCAAAAAATCAATTCATAAACATAGAAAATACTACATACCATCATTTAGAAGGCATAACATCCCACTACATAGGTGTGCCTTACGGTCGGAACTCAGTTAACTGATGAAACTTTGATTATCCGAACTTTTTCGATTATGCGAACTACCTCAGGTCCCGACCAGTTTGGATAATGGGGGTTCTACTGTACTTTAATATTCAACTTACCTGATCTCCCCATTTCCAATCTTGACCTCTCACCACCCTGGTTCCGACCTTCATCAATATTGCGAGTTCTGGTCCGCTGGTCGGCAGAGACACAGGTTGTGGTTTACTCCTGGTCTCTTCGTAGACCGTAGCCACAAAGTCTGTCGTTTCTGAAGGTATTTCTCGGTGGAACTCTATCAAAAGTAAAAACAAATAAAATGAGCTCAAGGTCTTTTTTATGGAGATTGACACAGAACTTAATTGTGTTCGTCATGCACACAGCCAGTGCCAAAACATTTAGAAAGCAAATATGCCACACATTTAAGTGAGGACTCAGTGTGTGAGAATGTATCATATTGTCAGCATTCGTTCATACATTGAGTTAGCCTGAATATGGTCTGACCGATGCCAAGAGAATTAGTTCAATGGTGCTCTTTCATTGCAGTGTTAATACTGACAAGAGGGTAGTCTTACCTGTCAGTCTTAGTGTAGTCTGCACCAGACCAATAACACCCCCCAATTCAACAACTGACTGATGCCCCTAGAAATGTATCATTGGTGCCCTATTATTGCAGTGTTAATACTGGCAGGATGGAAGTCTTACCTGTCAGTCTCAGTATGGTCTGCAACAGACCAACAATGCCACTGTTCAACAACTGATTGATGCCACTAGCTGGTTGTCTGATGCCAGCAGTCCTATCAGTGTCTGACCGATGCCAATAGAATTAGTTCAATGGTGCCCTTGTATTGCAGTGTTAACACTGGCAGGCGGGAAGTCTTACCTGTCAGTCTCAGTATGGTCTACAACAGACCAACAATGCCACTGTTCAACAACTGACTGATGCCACTAGCTGGTTTGTCTGATGCCAGCAGTCCTATCAGTGTCTGACCGACGCCAATAGAATTAGTTCAATGGTGCACTTTTATTGCAGTGTTAACACTGGCAGGCGGGAAGTCTTACCTGTCAGTCTCAGTATGGTCTGCAACAGACCAACAATGCCACTGTTCAACAACTGACTGATGCCACTAGCTGGTTTGTCCGATGCCAGCAGTCCTATCAGTGCCAGTATAAAACGAGCGTGTGGGATGTGTTGCCGTGGCTGGTTGCTAGGTTGCTCCAGCCTGCACTGCTCCGATAAGGCGGTGTCTGCCTCCATGACTAGCTTCCGTAGCATTCCCAGGGCCCATTGGTTGAGCTTGGAGAACCTTGTTTGTAAGACGACTTTATAATATGGAGGGATGTGACCGACATTCGTGAGGCAATTCCACGAAGACCTGAAGCAGTGGAGAAGATGAACATTATGCAAAACGTCTGTGGAGTTTCTAATACAAACAAACACAAACTTTCTGAGAGAAGTAAGAAAGTTAAAAATGGGGAATCTCACAACGTGATAAAATTGCAATTTCTTCTCGTTTCAAAAAAGATTATAATTTTTTTTTTTTTTGAGGTTCGAGGACATCATTAACAGCCCCTCTCCTTCCTTCTTATGGACTGATTTCTTTGCATAATTCAAACAGTCATTCCTCCAGGCAGTTTAATGTGTCAAATCTGCACATCCCCCCTAAAGGTCATCCTATATGTTGCTGCCACCGTCTGTCACCATGCAACTATATTTTAAACTTACCACCTTACAAGTCCCCATTTGTCTAAACGATTAGAGAGAGGCAATTTAGATTTAAATTGCCTTGCCCCCAAGGACATAAGATAATGATCTGGCCAGGACTCAAGTCCACCGACTTATTAACCACTTGACCGATGCTTGTGAAAAACAACCACAATGCGCCTTAAAGTGGACTTGCATTTCAAAATCACATTCCACTTTGCCATCAGGTTCACCTCAGTTAAAAGTGTAAATGGTCTGGATTAACTGTTAAAAAGTATCCTTGTCCAGAATGGTAAGATTGGTTGGTATAATCTTTTCAAAACAAGTTTTTTTTTGCCAAATTAAGACCACATCAGGTCCTGCTTGTAATGTACACAATAATAAAGGTATAATGGTTGGCTGTTTTCACAGTGTTAGTCGCTTATGTACTATTTACACCTAGGTTTATGTATGGAAGCCAAGTATAACGCATAGTAACTGTAGGATTCTGTGAGAGTTAAAAGCCAGTTGTTTTAGGTTTGCTTCAAAATATTCTCTTACAAATGCAGCAGGGGTGTATCTACAGGGTGGAGGGTTGTATCCCCTGCGCCCTTGCCCCTTTTCAACTTCACTTAGGAGTGTTAGCTCAGTGGTTAATGCCGGTGCCTTTCAATCATAAGGTCCCCGGTTCGAGTCACTCCCAGATTAATGTATGTTGTCTAGTCACAGAGAAGTTGACAATTGACAATTCATAATCATGGACATTAAATATGAATGTAAGAGATTGACTTCGGTCAGCTTACAGCTTTGATAAGCCAATGAGGCTTCTTCACGAGTTCCTGCTTGCAGGAGGATCTTAAATACATACATACATACATACAAATACATACATAAAATTACAAAGCAGTAATCAGCACAACCTTACGATTAGATCTAACCATCGACATAATTCATCCTCCAAATACAACGCACAATTGGACGTCTACATTTTTAGACCCCACCCTTCATGGGAGTTGACTTCAACCACCCCGGGGCCACATCCCCTTCATTATTAAATCCTGGCCCTTTGCCACAAATGGTTGCGCCCTGTGAGAGGTCACGCCTAATGTGGGACAATGTGCACTGCCTTGCCGGACCTTCCAGCCAGCCTGTCTGTTAATTACCTCTTTGGTTCCAAGAGTCCCAGCCAACCGGTCAGCATGGCGTATCTAACCGACGACACAAGGTGTTCTTTCCTCAGCTGCGATATTATAGTTTCTACTCCTTCCAATCTACTATCGTACCTCTCCAACTGTCGATACAATTTTGAAACAACAAAGGATGATTATTTACAAGCGGTGGGAACATTCAACATACATTGCAACATAGCGGTAACTCCTTGTAATGTAATGTAACCCAATAAATAATTAAACCGTCACAAAGCTGGCATGTACATAACAGGGTTTTCTGTGCCCGTCCACTGCGATTTGCGATACTGAAGCATGCTTCCCATTTTGCAGTGTACCAGATCCACAGTTTGTCTAATGGTTAGTTGTAACCATAGAGATTTACTAAAAAAAACTGACACGTTTTAAGTTGGCTAACGACATAGATGGGTTTTCACTTGCGATTCTGACACAGCACTAGAGCTGCCGGTGCACAGATAAATTAGCCTAACCAAGTTTAATCCTTGGGTTAGACCTTATGTCTCCCGTAGAGACAGCCATGGGACAGTGTCAAAACTAGGCCACTGACAGGGCTGCAGCCTCCTGTAGGCAAGCTGCGCAGGATGTAATCTTTTGTGCTCCACAGTTTTACACAAAAAGAAAATGCTGGTTTGCAGAGTGAATCACTGTTGCGAGATATTTGGTTCTCACTAGCCGACCAGGTTTTTACAGCTGTTGCAGATTTCATATTGAACACAGCTGAATGACAACTAGACCATGAAAGGCTAAAACAATGGTCTTTAGTAGAATACTTTTCTGCAAAAGCTGCTCATGAAAATCACCTTTTTAGAAATAAGAAATTGAAAATACAGTGTGACTGCTAAAATAACCAAACCCACAATGATAAAATTATTACTCATTAAATTATAAACCATTTTACTAGTATTCCATCTTTAATGTCACCCTCAGAAATTATTATCTATAACAATGACCATTTATTGTGTTAATACAACAGTGCCTCCATGAATAATACAAATAACATGCCCACACCTTACAACAGAGCGCGGTCTATTACTTTTATTGTGTTAATACAACAGTGCCTCCATGAATGATGCAAATAACATGCCCACACCTGACAGTAGAGTGCAGTCCATATTTTTATTGTGTTAATACAACAGTGTTTCCATGAATAATACAAATAACATGCCCACACCTGAAAGTAGAGTGCGGTCCGTATTTTTTATTGTGTTAATACTGCAGTGCCTCCATGAATAATACAAATAACATGCCCACACCAGACAGTAGAGTGCGGTCCGTTCTTTATTGTGTTAATACAACAGTGCCTCCATGAATAATACAAATAACATGCCCACACCTGACAGTAGAGTGCGGTCCGTTCTTTATTGTGTTAATACAACAGTGCCTCCATGAATAATACAAATAACGATGCCCACACCTGACAGTAGAGTGCGGTCCATATTTTTTATTGTGTTAATACAACAGTGCCTCCATGAATAATACAAATAACATGCCCACACCTGACAGTAGAGTGCGGTCCGTTCTTTATTGTGTTAATACAACAGTGCCTCCATGAATAATACAAATAACATGCCCACACCAGACAGTAGAGTGCGGCCCATATTTTTTATTGTGTTAATACAACAGTGCCTCCATGAATAATACAAATAACATGCCCACACCTGACAGTAGAGTGCGGTCCGTATTTCTGCCATGTCGATGCCGGTACCGTGAATAGCAAAGTCCACCACCTGTGACATGAGGGCGGTCTGGGCCGAAGAACCGGTCATACGCTGGCGTAACCATTTGAACTTTCTTGCACTTGTGATGGCACTGACCACTGACCTCCATGAGTCCTGTAAGACGAAAGCGACATTTACTCTGAAGTGAAGAAGGTGATGTTGTGAGCTGAAACTCAAAAACTTCAAAGGAAAGTCAAAACACTCATACACAGACGTACACCAGGGATGTAAGTGCAGCCAAAAAAAAAAAAACCGGAAAACTATTTGGAGAAACCAGGGGAATGCCTTCCTAACACATCCTACTCCTAGCTCTGAATACTTACGCACTATCGTTATGTTAGGCTAGCTCAAAAGTATTAGCGCTAATACATCCTACCCCTAGTTCTGACTACTTACACACTACCGTTATGTTAGGCTAGCTCCAAGTAACGAATACGTCGCAGCGAAATCCGGAAAAAAAAAACAGTTTCACATTTGAAAGCGATCACGAATATCGACTATCATATGCGGATCCCGTAGATTTAGCCGCTCACAAATATCACAAGCGTTAATTCCGAAACTTATGTCGAACACCAGCAGTTACGAATCAACGTGAATTAGGCAAGGTTTTTCAACGACAGAAATGAGCTATGGCGATTTGAAGTTCGCACGTACGCAACGATGTTCACATGGCACACACAATGTTGTACAGTGCAATGCGATGTGTAACAGGAAATGGTATTTTGATTGATCAATGAGTGAAAATTGAAGTTAGCTTGCTGCAACGGGCCAGGCATTTTTGCCGCTTTGTGTCTTTGATATTTGTACAATTTTGTGGAACTTTATTGGAATTTATAAAAAAAAACGTATTTCCGTAAAAATACGGAAGACTTACATCCCTGGTACACATATGAAAAGAACAGTCATAAACATAATAGTTTGGCAAAATGCAAACTGTATCAGTGGTAAGTTGCTACACAACCACACATTCGAGAATTTGTTATCAATATTTATATTTTTGTTCCAGGGAGTCTCCTACTTTGTTAAGTCTTTTTAAGACTTTGTAGGAGACTTCCTTTCCCATTGTACGCAATTGGCGATGAAACAAAATATAATGAATATATCATATATGGTTAATATAATAGTAAAAGTGGTTTGTGGTTTATGAAAAGATATATAAACTTTATCTCAATACCAAAGAGAAATATTTACTTCTTCAAGTCTAGTACAAACTATAAACCTACCTACCGATGACTAATAAATGATTCATTCTAGTATGCAGAGCAAAGTGAGACATACGTGTCAGAAGAAAGGGCACAGTGCACGCTACCTTTTCACAACTGCAGGATGCCTTACCTATACCACAAACCAGGATTTTGTTGTGTCAAGTTCACATTTTGATCAAACACCTTTCTCACCTTGTGTCTGGATTTTTTCTCTTCTTTGCTGTCCTGTTTCTTAGACACTTCTTTGGTTTCTTCGTCGGACAGAACGGTAGTTGAACCATCTGGCGATTCTTTGACTTTCAATCTCTCATCTTTGCCCTCGTCCTCCTCACTGTTTGCAACCGCTCCTACCAGAAGAGACGAGGCAAAAAACCAAACGTTGGTTCGTTAACTTTTTGCAGATGATAGAATACTGCTTCTCTTGTGCTTTTTACGGCTTATTTCTTGTTGTTTTCTATGTTAATCACGTTTCTACCAAAATATAGAAAATTAATCAGCTAGATTGTAACTTGTACCAGTGACCTTAGGGTTGCAAAACCGTCCACCCTTACCAACTGATCTGTTGTCAGGTTACAAAAATTATAATTGAGAAACTTATCTCGAAAACTGCTTTTGCCTCATCAGATAAATATTTAGGTTGAGTATGAGACTAAAGTTAAGCATAAATGGGCCTGTTAAGTGTTCAATATTGTCAGCTCAAAATGTGCTACTGCAAACTATGAAGATAATGATCACAAATGAAACTAGCAGACTCTTATCTCAAACACGAATGGAGAGACCCATAGCATGGCTGGTTGGTTGGGTGGGGGTGGGGGGTGGGGGGTGGTAGGGGATAGGGGTTAGGAATTGGGGGTTGGGGCAGTGCAGGGTGGGGTGGGGTGGAATGGGTTGGGGATGGGTTGCTTCATGCTTACCAAACACACAAAGGGAGAGACCCATAGCACCGCTGGTTTTTGGATGAGACAGACATTTTATCATGGTGGTTGTTGTTGCTCTTCTGGTTGGAGGGGGGTAGGGGATAGGAATGGGGGTTGGGGCAGTGTGGGGTGGAATGGAGATGGATTGCTTCATGCTTACCAAGAGCAGCTGCTGCCTCTGTTCTGCTCGTCTGTATCATCTGGTGGACGGCATTCTTCCAGCGAGGTGGGGTGTTCAGTATCTTGAGTCTCTTGAGAGCCTGGACTTCATTACCGATGGCCGGACGTAATTCTCTGAATAGAAACTGGCATCTCTCCACGATGGGTGCGCATAGTTCTTCATACTGGACGTTTCGCTCTTGATGGGTCTAGTTGGCACAAAACAACCAGAAAAAAAAGAAAGACAGATTTAGGGTTATGTCATCATGGTTCTTTGCACCACTCTGACATTTACCACAATTGTACCACTATCTGGATCCATCAAGCGAATAAATTAGTGGGTAAAGATTTACATTAGCAGTTTTGAAGTTTGTTTACAGAGATAATATCCAAGGTTATACAAATGACGCTCTGCAATACAAATCTTCCATTTAATGAATCATTTTGTTTTTGGCCAAATTGTGCACAACTATGCTAAGCTAAATAACTCAAATTACTCCAGGATTGGTGTATTCTGATGCCATCTTAGTTCACTTCCAACCAGATCATATTTTTGTGATTGATTGCTCTGTGGAATCTGTGCAAGACTCACTCGATCCTACTGATCAGGGTGGCACAAGCAGGAGTTGGGGGAGAGGGAGGGGGGGGGACACAAATCCTACCACCCTATTATCACACTCAGACTGCAATGTAAGGATATAACCTATAGAAAATGCATTTTCAATAAGCAAAAGGAAGCACCTTATGCATTTCCTATGAAGTTTCCTAGCGGGGTGTGGGATACTTGGGTGGGCTTAAACTATGAATTAACAACTTTTCAGTGTGGCAATCATGAGATGCTGTGAGCACGATACTGGTGACGAATAATCAACAAATAATTTAAATGCTTCGCTACCTTTCCTCTCTCCGGATTCAAACCCATTTTATCCTATAGAAATCAAGACCCATAAAATACATTGATATTCAAACCATGAATCTTGTACTCATTAGCATAATTCTTGGCAGGTCAAAGGGATAGTGAAAACCATTTCTCCCACACAGACAAACTTATGTTACACAGATCGTCTCCAAACTCACCTTCATCAGATGTCTGCGGGTCTGGTACACCACTCTGCAGATTTCCGACAACGACTTTGGAATGTAGTGCTTGTGGTGATGAAGCAGTGAGCCCTCTCCCTGTCCTTGATGTTCCACTAAGGCCAAGGCGACGTGGCCGAGATCGTGGTGCTTCAATATGCAGGCCACTAAAAGCCGAACCGTCTCTTCCACCGGGTGCATGGGTGCAAACTCGATCGGCAGGACAAAGTGGCGACTGCGACAGTAACGTTCGCAGATGTCTAGGAACGCCTTGACCTTGGAATCCTGCAGCCTTCCTTCGGCCAGACCTTGGAGGAACGGTTTGGCGGCGTCCCACGGGGGGTTCATCCTCGTGTGCGACTTCTCCTTATCGCCGTTCTTGGGCTTGTCCTGCTCCGAGTCGCTGTGGATCTCTGCCATCTGTTTGTGCTCCTCCCGGTCGGGGGTGAGAGTGGGTCTCCGCCCTAACTGTAGACCCCCGCTGAACAGCTGCGACGTCAGCCACTGCTGAGTCTCCACTTCAGGCGGCGAGAGCGGCGAACTCCGTGCCTGGTGACTGGAGTGAAGGCCGATCAGGAGACCCAGGGCTCGTTCCGCGTCCATCAGAGGAAACACTGCTGCCGAGGCTTCGCTGATTGACAAGGAATCTTGTTCAGGCTGAGGGGGGAGGATACAAGTGAAATATCAATGTAACTTCTACCCGTGGAGGGGTAACATACATTATTGTAATGTGATGAATTTCTACTTATAATTTCTAATTATACAAACACACATACATATGTTTATATTGTATATATACATTTATGAATATATGTATATATATATATATTTTTACAATTGTATCTATAAATGTATATGTTGATATAATATATATATATATATATATATAGAAGCTCTCGCATCTCACGGCCGGGGGTCCAGGGGCCCGCTTAAGGTAAATAACAGAAAAAGGTGACGTTATTATCATGTTTTACGGCAAGGGAAAGATAAATTTGTTACTTTTGTTGTATTTCACAAGCATTTTACTATTTTTTTGTGCCGGCCAGTGGACTGTTTATTCACTTCCAATGCTGGCCGACAGGCGTGAGTGGCGGTTACCACCGGCCGCCGCCAGCCGGCGTGGCTATAACCCTGTATATATATATATATATATATATATGTATTTGTCTTTTTCACCTTATTTGTCTTTTTCATCTTATATAACACAGACAAGCTACATTGTCTGCACTATCTTTAACTTCTCTCCGACTCTATGAGAGATTGTGATAGTGACTTCTAAAGCTGGTAATAATTTTCATACTTTTTAGAGCTAAAGCATAAAAACTGTTTGAAAGTGCAAGTGTTCTTTTACCTCAACACACAGCCCGACACACATTGCTTCCATGGCAGCTAAAGCGTCTGCTGAATGCTCTTTGGCATGGAAAGCTTCGGTTGCATCTCGTCCTGTTGAGAGAAGGACGAGGGTCAAGAAAACGTGATATGTTACGTTTGATACGGATAGGTCCCTGGTCGTGAATGTGTCTGAGATACACACATTACCACTTGGCCACAAAATGTCTCCAAGTTAAACACTCTATCATCAGCGATTAATAAACAGTCAAATCAGAATGTAGATCACCGATAACTCACCAGCATATGCTCTCAGAGTGTCAACACCACACGGGGCACTTGCCATAAATGTCTCCAGGTTATAGACTTTACCGTCAATGATAACCCACATGCCGTCATCTTTGTTGTGGTTGTCAATGTCTGCTTTGCTGATGATCGGGTACTCGGAATACTCTGATAGGGACCTTACGCTGGGTGTTTTACCTGTAGCGAGGAAAACACAAAATCAACAGTCACAGGTGCCAACAACAAAGCATAGTGCAAACACATGTTAGACTAAAAATATTGTAACCAATACACCATAAATATTATCTGCTAATCCTGACCATGCTATCTTACCATGTAACATATATATCACTTGTTAATACCAACCATGCTATGTCACACTTTACCATCTTGATTACATGATAGTCCTGGCCATGTACCATATGTTAGGTTACCATGCCCCATATTCAATATCTGTTAACCCTGGCCACTTACCAAAGATTAACTGTTTATCTTACATAACCCTGGCAATGTACCATAGATTCACTATTGTACCATTTATATTACCTGCTCATTCTGGCCATGTACCATAGATTTACAGTGTACCATATCCATTACCTGCTAATCCTGGCCATGTACCATACATTTACCATGTACCTGATATATTACCTGTTATCGCTGGCCATGTACCATACAGTTACCGTGTACCGGATATATTACCTGTTCATTCATACTTAGTAAAGATTCCTAAATCCTATTGGTCCATTCAGGTCAGCTGACCGTGGTTAATCCTGTGAGTAACGCACGGTAAAATTACGGGGCATCACTTTAAATAAATCTTTGGTTATATGTAACCAAAAATGTTTTGTTTTATGATTTTTCCCCACACAAATGGTAGTGTATGAATGAACGGGGTTAATCAACGGTCTAGCGTGCGTTACTCACATGATTAATGCACTCCGGGTGTTAATGTTATCGCTGGATGCACTCGGGCTCCGCCCTCGTGCATCGCTTGCATTTTTCCCCGATCGTGCATTAATCCTGTGAGTAACGCACGATAGACCGTTGATTAACCCCTTATTAACCCTGGCCATGTACCATACATTTACCGTGTACCGGATATATTACCTGTAAACCCTGGCCATGTACCATAGATTTACCCTGTGAATGATATATTACCTGTTAATCCTGGCCATGTACCATAGATTTATGATATATTACCTGTTAATCCTGGCCATGTACCAGAGATTTACCCTGTGAATGATATATTACCTGTTAATCCTGGCCATGTACCAGAGATTTACCCTGTGAATGATATATTACCTGTTAATCCTGGCCATGTACCATAGATTTACTGTGTGAATGATATATTACCTGTTAATCCTGGCCATGTACCATAGATTTATGATATATTACCTGTTAATCCTGGCCATGTACCATAGATTTACCCTGTGAATGATATATTACCTGCTAACCCTGGCCATGTACCATAGATTTATGATATATTACCTGCTAACCCTGGCCATGTACCATAGATTTATGATATATTACCTGTTAATCCTGGCCATGTATCATAGATTTACCGTGTACCTGATATATTACTTATTAACCCTGGCCATGTACAATAGATTTATGATATATTAACTGTTAATCCTGGCCATGTACCATAGATTTATGATATATTACCTGTTAATCCTGGCCATGTACCTGAGATTTACCCTGTGAATGATATATTACCTGTTAATCCTGGCCATGTACCAGAGATTTACCCTGTGAATGATATATTACCTGTTAATCCTGGCCATGTACCATAGATTTACTGTGAATGATATATTACCTGCTAATCCTGGCCATGTACCATACATTTACCGTGTACCGGATATATTACCTGTAAACCCTGGCCATGTACCAGAGATTTACCCTGTGAATGATATATTACCTGCTAACCCTGGCCGTGTACCATAGATTTACGGTGTACCTTATATATTACCTATTAATCCTGGCCATGCACCATAGATTTACCATGTACCTGATATATTACTTGTTAACCATATATAACTTGTTAACCCGGGCCATGTACCATAGATTTCTAGTGTACCATATCCATTACCTGTTAATCCTGGCCATGTACCATAGATTTACTGTGTGAATGATATATTACCTGTTAATCCTGGCCATGTACCATAGGTTTACTGTGTGAATGATATATTACCTGTTAATCCTGGCCATGTACCATAGATTTACTGTGTGAATGATATATTACCTGCTAATCCCGGCCATGCCAGGTCATCTCTTTCGTCTCTTTCCAGCTTGGGTGTTTGACGATTGAACGAGTCCAAGACATCAATCAGTCCAGCCAGCGTAAGGACAGCGTTTGACTTCAACATGACACCGGGACACTTTATCTGTAGTAGCACCATAGAAGTCACCAACTCTGGTAATAAAACTCCTGCATTGAGATTACAAAAGCAAAAAAAATTAAAACATCTCCAAGTAGCACCATAGAAGTCACCAGCTCTGGTAATAAAACTCCTGCATTGAAATTACAAAAGCAAAAATAATTCAAACATCTCCAAGTCTAGTAGCACCATAGAAGTCACCAACTCTGGTAATAAAACTCCTGCATTGAAATTACAAATGCAAATATAATTAAAATATCTCCAAGTCTGCTTGCTATGTAGCTCCTCCATGTCAGACTTAAGGCACGAGGTATGCCAATTTCTTGTACCAGTGGAGAGTAAATTCAGAACAGATTACCCAATAGTAAACCCAATGTAAACACTAGTACATGTTACTGTATCAACACAGACTATCAATCAAAGTCATTTTTTTTTATTATCTATATATCTCTAATGTCATTTTTTATATTCATCTATCTCTTTGCAACGGAAAACTATATGAACTCGGCCCTGAATAGCAGCTGCATCTTTGATTTCTAACTGACCCTCAAAGTTGCACAAAAACAAGAAAGAACAACAGTGATGGGGTGACAGAGGTGGGGGGTGGGGAAGGGGAGGGGGACTGCTTGACATTGTAATATAAGTATTTGAGAGACATGAAAAATATTGTTCTCATTACCTGACAAGTCAGTGGCAATTAACTCTGACACAGATCCAAAGCACTGAGGGGTCTGGGTAACGAGGTTGGTGGCCTCGCTAAGTATGTTTCGCACGTGAGTGCTGAGCATCGAAACATATTTGCATAGCAACGACCCGACCCCTAACATCTCTGCATCTGCAAATGGTAGTAAGGTAAGTCGGTTTATTCCATTATAAAGAATTTCAATCCATTTTTTTTCTTTTCTGAGTTTAATATCACTTTTAAGAATGAAACAAAATATTTGAAAGGAGAAACTGAGGAGTGAAATGATAAACAAAGTATAAATTAAGTAAAAAGCACTTTAAACTGATGAGAATTTATTTACTGAGTGTAGATGAATTCATTAATTAATGGATGAATGGGTAGACGGATGAAGAGATGAATGAATGAATGGATGAATGAATGGATGAAAGGATGCATGAATGCATGGATGGATGAATGCCTGTACAGATGGATTCATGAATCGATAATTCAATGAATGAACAAATGAATGAATATTTTACCAATTTCTTGACTGACTGCTTTCAGATCCTCTTGCTGGAACGGATATAGACTTCTGACCAAGAGTCTCTGAAACTTGAGCAGCAGTTCAAGAGAAGTTGACCTCTCCTTGAGGTCATTGAATATAGATTCTTCTTTGGTAAACTCGGTGGTAAACTCTTGTAATTTGGACAAGGTGACTGTTGACGCATTTCTGGAATAATCGAGGACGTTTCAATTAATACTATATTATGCCAAAAGTGGCATATGAATATCAATTCTGGACAATATTATAAACATTATATACCATGCGAAGTATAATCCATCAAATATGACTAGAGGATATTCAGAATATAAAGAGGTAAATTCAGGGAGAATTAGAAACAGCTCCTTACAGTTCCAGAACATTAGTCCACTGCTCTTGAGGCCAATTAGCTAAAAACAAAACTAGTATTTCAAAGAAAACTCCACAGTATTTCTGTCTGGTTCAACAGTGGTCTAAGCAGCTAGCCATGAGCCTAATGAATTAACTAGAACCATGCTATTATGTTGCAGTCCTCAACCCTGAACTTGTACTCAAGTACATTTTTGTGTACCCGTAAGATGGTTCTGTACCCATACTTGATCTCAGGGATACAAACAGTACTCAGATTTCCCACTCTGAGGAAATGAAATCCAGTGCTCACACTAGTGGCTTTATTGTTTCTAAATGACTATAAGATCCAAAGGCTTTACGTTCCTAAACAGAAATTCTTACTGATGCGCCCTCTCGTATGACTTGTGTACACACTACATCCCCGAATCTGAGCAGACTGTTTACATTCAGCACATGCATGCAATATCCCTTAAATGTAAATTCCTGGTCCCTCCAAAAAAGTCCTTATCTCTAATCTTCTGACTACACCACTGGTATTACCTTAATAGTTGTTGTACTAGTTGAAGCAATGGTATACTGGTAGTGATCTCCTGTGAAGCTGGTTGTAGCTTCTTCTTCCTCTTCTTCACCGTGCTGAGACTTCTCCGTCCATCTGCTCGGGAGTCTCTATCTTCCTCTGATGGCGCTATAACCAAAAGAGATACAGATTTTAAAAACATTATATACGTATATGATGTTATCTGTAGGGATTTAGGAAGACATCCCTTCATCATGTTGCTGTGAATACTACACCCCTCTATAAAGGTGCAAATTGACGTACAGAGCTGTTTGTACAGTGCATGTAGAAATGTAAGCTGTACAGAGCAACTCTTTCAGTGCACGAAAGAAGGTTACACTAGTTGGAGCTGCTGTACTGCTGCATAAGCCAAAACTTGAAAAGGCAATAAAATATTGCCAGTGTGTGTTATTACTACTCCTAACAGTACCCTAACATTTGAAAAAAAGTTGCTCGGAACTTGTAAAAAGTTAGGACCATGTTGCTAGGCAATATTAATTTCAATTTTTTTCAATTTAAATTTATTTCTCATATGTTTGTACAAGACTAAAACAAAAATAACATTACAGTAGGAAGGTTAACATATGAAGGACATTAGACAAACAGCAAGGCTGTTATCTCAGCTGGTGACCAAGTCCCCACCATTTCTTTCGTTCCAATGGTGTTTTTTTTTTGTACAGGTAGTTAGATGAAGCATCGCAACATGTAAATATCAAACGTATCTTACTTCTCTCTCCGTGTTCTTCGTCTTCCCCCATATCATCTTCTCCCGGGTCCGCAACCTCTTTCTCCCGCTGGCTGTCCATTTCCCTTATCTCCGACCAAATGGCTGCATGGAGGGCAGACTGAAGACCTCCATCTGCCATCAAACTCCCGACCAGGAGGTCCATCATGAAGCGGTGACCCGGGGTCATTGAAACGTCATCAGTACCTGCAGGAAAATATGAGAGATTGAGCTTTCAATAATATCAGGTATATTTCTTCTCCTGACCAAATACAATGAGATAGACCAATAGTTACAGCTTACACTGATCGAGGAGGGCATAAAAAAAAACTAACTTTTGTAATAGAAAAAATTCTCAAACACAAATATAATAGCTCAAGTCAATAGGAAAAATAAAGTAACTTTTTCATTTTAATAATATAATCACATGAATATAATTTCTGCACTTAAAGGGAAGATTCTCCATAACAACAAAATACCCTTCACATACTGTATCAAAAATATATATATACAAAAACAAACAAAAAACGAAAAAAAAACTCTGAATTGTTTCAATTCAATATATGAGCCTTTAAGATGAAATTTCCCATTATAATAGATGAAATTCAAACTCATTATATATTAATTATCTTCCCCAAAACTTCTTACCAGCACTCGGCAACAAGCCCGACAGAGCGCGTGCCCTCTCCTCGGCTGTTGGAAGTAGCAACGACCACCCCGTCTGTAGCGCTGACTGAGCCGCCATTTGGACAGACGGCACCACCCCGGCATTGCTGGCTAGATCAACGATCCTCTGCTTGAGGTTGGATAAGAGTGGACTGGTGCAATCTAAGCCCAGCTTTGTGGGATCTTCACCCTGACATATGGCTGCATGAAGCTATGAAAAGAGAGGTAGAGGACAAAGAAAGGATTCAAGAGAATCTTAAAATTTTAATTCATAGGTTTTCTTCTTCACCAGGATTATACAGCTCCATGAAGGTATACGAAAGGTGATTTTGAAAAGCAGCATTGATTACATTGTTAGTTATCCGACATATGTTCAGAACAGTTGGAAGAGGTTGCAGATTCAAAACCATCACACCTTCCCACCTTATAATTTAAACATCTAGTGATGCCTGATTAATCCATTGTTCCTCCCACCTGCCCTACACCCCCCCCCTCTCCACTCTCACTCAACACTTCACCCTAACTTCTCTCCTGTGCATCATTCAATATAACACACCACCTCATCTGCTACTGCCTGTTTTTAGGTGTTTGCTTCTCTCAATGTTTGTCCCCCTACCTAGCACCCTCTCTTTGTTATTTCTCTCCTGAGTTTAACCTCTGTCAAAGAATCATCATCTCACTGTGATTCATCACAATTTCCACTGTTCTCTCTCTTCCAGTATCCAATATTGTGTTTACTTTTCCTAGATGAACCTTTCTGTAACGTTTGCCAGTTTGCCTCAAGAACAGTAAAACCTTCTTGGATCTAAACATCAGACCCTTCACCTTTAATGCATTTTTACCTGTAACCGTAGTAAGTTCAACCCCGCCACTGCCATGCATTCTTTCTCCTGCGGAGGCGGCCAATCTTTGGATTGTTCCAGACCGTCACAGACTCTCTGGAGGAGTTGATCCAGCCTCTCAAATGTCGGTCTGACCACGTGGACGCTGAACGGCACTCTCAGACCCACAGACCAGTTGGCACTGGATGTCCAAACAAAGCTCTGAAAAACAGAAGCAAAGAGTCAATTCATTTAATTGTAAATACATAAATACAGTAATTATGAGCATCCTCTAGATAAAAGAAAATGAAAAGGGTCATTTGACTACAAAAGACACAAATTTTGAAGAGAGAAGCCCTAAAAAGGGCCATCTCGCAAGTTACCAAAACAAACTCAACAATATCACCCTGCTGCCTCTTTTTTTCAGAATAATTTCAATTGTATATAAACCAAAATTTGTATCAAACTACATAGCACTGGACTACTTGCATGTTCATTGTGCAAACCACAGAAGCCATGTGGAAAACACCTTTGCACCCAAAAGTACTGGGCGTGTAGGCAAATCAGTAAACCCAACGAACAACGGCACAGCCTTCTCACAGAGAATCAAACAAATGTTTGAAGACCTCTTTAAAGGCATCCTAGGGGCTTGGAAATCAGTGTTGTCATTTTCTTTCTCCAGTATAGCAACAACAAAAATTAATTTGTCCCCGAATAAACACTGACTGGAATCACGTCCAACTTAGCTATGCAAACTTTTGATTGTATTTCTTTGATGAATCTCTCATGGGTGCAACTCAAAATTGAGTCATCTGCTAGAAAAGGATGGCACACTTTCTCTGTCCCGGACCAGCCTGTTCCTCGTTCCTCACCTGTGCAGTACCGCAAGCTACCCCACAGAAGGACTTTCCCTCCAACTGCGTCACCATGACGGGCTCAGGTTTTCCCTCCTTCCCCACATCCTCTCCCAACCCGAGCTGTCTCTGGTCGTTGCGTCCCCAGCAGTACACCTCTCCCAGATCGGTGAGAACGATGACGTGACTGTTGGCGGCATAGAGGTCCACCACCATCTTCCCCTGGAGTGTTTTTTCCAACATCTTCGGATGCCTCTGATGTTCTTCGTTACCGTGGCCTAATCGATGGTTATCTCCTTTACCCCTGGAAAAAATTAATAGCAAGTATATTAAATACTGAGATATCTATGAATATACCCCTGTAAAAGAATTAATCATTTAGGTAATATACTTAATACTGACATATGTAAGGATGTACCGCCCAATGAAAATATGGATGTTATGTATCAATGTTATTCTATGTTGCCAAGGTAAAAGAATTAAGGACAGTACCTACTGAATACCGAGAGATGTGTGAATATACCCCTGAATGAATCAATGAATTCTATGTTAGAATAGTACCCACGTGGAAGAATTAATAACAGGAAATACTTCACACAGACAAATGCATGAATAATAGCATTTGAAAGAAGCCATTCTAGAAGGCAGTTATTTGTAAACACAGAACAGTTACATTGTAAACAGGGAACGCCAAATGGTTTGGTAGCATTACAATTCAGAGAAATAAGCATTTTGGACTTTTTCTTTAGATTTTCATATCTATTATATTGTTAATTCAATGTTATTTGTTTTATCAGGCTGGCACAAAGTATTAGTACCTTTGGGAAGCAACTCCAGACCTGCTTAATGACAAAGTATTTTGATAATATTTTTTAATTCTTCTATTTCTTTTTGTCTACAGTATATACTGGATGTCCTAATTGCACCTTGAGCTTGCACTGCACAGTACAGCTACAACGTGTACACTACAAATCCATCGATATTATTGTACAGGACACCATGTCTAAAGTATGCCCTGAACCTATGGCCTTAATACAGATGCTGTAGGGTTTACTGGCACTTCTAATACCACTGGCTCCACCGACGAGACTCTCCTCTTCCCCTGTTGGTTTCTTTCTTTCTCTCTTTCTTCTCTCCATCCCTTGTCTACTAATCCTCTTACATCTATCTCTTTGTGTTCACCATGCTCATTAACCTGTCTGTATTCTGTGTGTGTTTTTGTCCCTTCTGTTACTGTTACTTTTCATTTAGCCTTCGAAGAATATCCTGCTAGGATCGAAACTTAGGGCCAACTTACTTTTACACATTCACGAGACTAAGAAGCCAAGACTTACCAAGTCCAAACAGATCCGTCTTTCGACAGAGCAACAGAAAACTGAGATCCGCAGGCTACTTTGGTTATCTGGCAATCCGACAAGTTTTCCATTACCATGGGTACTTTGCCGCCCTCGCTTCCTCCTCTGCCAAGCTTGCCAAAGTCTCCATTACCCCAAGAATAAACTTTTCCTGTGGGAAAAGAAACCGGATTGCCAGAAGGCTTTGTGATTTTTGCTTTTCATAAAGTTTATATATGGAATCACCTGATTGATATGAACAACTGACGAAAATGTGTCCTAAAGTCAAGTTAAGCAGAACATCAGACATGAATTCCAAATAACTTGACCATTGCAAATGTATTTAGCTTCGTTGTTGACATCCTTCCACCTTACAGTTCTTGAGTTATCGTGGTTTACAAGTTTCTCGGACTTTGACCTCTGTTCGCCTCAAATGACCTTTGACCTCCACAGCAAACAATGGGGTTCTTCTACTCAACATCAAATTTGCATCCATGCACTACATATGGGGTTCATCCGACTTCTACTTTGTAAGTTAACATGTTTACAAACCAGTTTACAACACCTGGACTGTTTTCTTTTTAGCAACCAAACAACCCCATCAATAATTTATGATTCCACTCAATTCTAATGTATTTATTACTTTTTGAACAAAATGTTTCATATCATTGCTACGGGCAAATAGCTCTCTCCTAATTGAAACTGTGTCTTTCACTCTAAAAATGTTGACATACTTTTGACAAAACCACACGGAACTCTAAAATCCCATCGAAAATGTCACCCAGAGGCCAACCCAAAATAAATCTCAACTAAGTTTTAACCAATACCTAAAATGAAAAAAAACAATGATGAAATGTCAACTACTATGAGCAGAAAGTGTGCAACTTGTCAACATGTCCATTACTTCTAAGTACTTCCCGGCCGATGGAAGTGAGATGCTCACTTACCAGGACGTAATAGCCTCATTAATCGAACTTTTTTATATCACCTCGGTTTTCAATGGAGTACATGTCTGGAAAACACATTGTCTGCCACGTTGAAGCCAAACACGTGGAAAACAAAATCGTAAGAAGCAGTTTTATGAAGTCCCATCTGACAGAGTTTTACTGAGAAAGAGACTATAAACTAAAGCCGTCTCAAGTAATTTAACGACACACCCACTGAACACCATCACACGTGCCTAAGCTTTATCAACTGCTCGTGTTCCATAACGTGGTAAAGCCCATTAGACATTGAAATTACACTAATTTCTTCCATTCCATTTAATTACACTGGAGCAGAGAAAGAAGGGTAAGGAACTTTTCCTTCATTCTATCATTTTTCTCTTTAGTTTACGGCTTCAAACTTCCCTATATTTAGATCTTTATATGAGACGAGCACTTGAAGTAGTGACGTATTAATTAAATGTGACGTAAACATATGGGGCTAGATGTGTTACCAATCTCCCCACCACCACCCCCACCCCCACCCCCCACCCAAAGAAAAACAGATTAACACATTCATTGATAATTTAATCACCAAATTGTGTTTTCCCCTACATTAACACATTCAAGCGCTTCAGTCAAAACTGTTTGTGCATATTTTCTTACAAATCCATGACAAAACTAATTGCCTCTCAACATAATTTCTATTTTACATTTACAAATACATTAACACGCCAAATATTTTCACGGTCTTTTTGTTTTCACTTTCAAGGTAAACATGTGGAGTAAAATTGATATGATATTGTACTTTTGAAATTTCATTTAAACTAAATAGGACCCCATTTCTACTTGAAATGCAAATGTTAACACTGTTAAAGACTGTCGCTTTACATATCTGACGTTCATTTACTAAGTCTGGGTACATTAACAAAACAAAGTAAAACAAACAAACAAATATTTATTTAGCGGTAGACTACATCCATCCATAAAAAAGTATTTTCAGTTTAACAGAACAAAAGACAAAATTACAATAGTGATTTCATACCTGACATCGTTAGGGCGAGCGTCTGACCGTTTATACCCCCGCACGCTACTTGCTTCACCTGCTCGCCTTGTAACCCCTCGACCAGTTTGGGTTTAGGTTGGTCATCGCTTGTTCCTATTGTAAATACAACATAAAGTTTCTTTAAAAGACATTCAATCTTGCAAATAGAGACCAAGTAGAAAACTCTTTAAAGTGATTATCGCAAATTTTTCACTTATTTCTTATCATTATCATTTTTTTTTTCAATTTTTAAGCAGTGTTTGAAAAGCTTCTTCAATTGCTTTATAAGCACTTGCAAAGACACCCTGTTGTTGTTTTTTTTTTTTATCCTCTAGAGATCTATAGATTGATATTTGTGAGATAGAACAAAGAGACTATTGCTATTATCAAGAGGAGACATGAGAATGTGAGGATACATTTTATAGAAGAGCTCTTCTGTAATGCCTCCAATTTTATAGCTCGTCGTTGTAAAGTACTCCGAAAAAGCTTTCAAAGAGCAATGTCTAATGGGTTTTCATATCTGCAGTGATCAAACAGAATTTGAATTATTGGCTAGATCAGAAGGAATATGAGAGCAATTCCTAGCATTGTTAATGTCTGCTTTTAGAAATAATCAGGTGATAAAGATAAACAGCCATCGCTTGATTGTCTCAGTCGGAGAAAAACACGATCTCAGGGGTGTAATAAAGAGACTATAAAACTGTTGATCAAAGTCAATGACACAAGGAGGATAAGGACTGTTTCACGTCACACTTCAACTCCGTATCTTTTTATTGGGGGGGGGGGGAGAGGGTGGTTTATGAGGACAAACAAACTTCATAGAGTGTACAGAGCATATTACACTGGCAATGTTGAGTCGAACCGGCTAGTAGTGGAAAATGTAGCTGAATCAAGAGAGGGGACAACCAGGCAAGATAACCTCTGTGATCAATTTGTGATTCAAACACAATTACTTTATGATGATATTTGTTCCCAAAGTTTTTGGACGTCAACAAATTTGAGAGGAGCGATCATCGTATACATTCTGTAAGCACATCTGTAGCCTTGCAAGTCATAAATCGATGAAATTTTAGATAATTTTGCCTTACCGTGACCTAGCCTTCCGTACAGTCCTTTGCCCCAAGTGTATAGTTGTCCGTTTGATGTGATCACTGCACTGTAACCGGCACCACAAGAGATGGAGGTCACAAGGTTACCAGAGTCCATATCTGGGAGATCGGCCACTAGAGTGGGTTCCTCTGTGATCCTGCAAGGTAAGGGTCCAACGAGGGGAATGTGATAGATCCTATCAGATCAGGGTACCTAACACACCGGATGTGTGAATCAAAGTAATCGACAACCCCACATGGAAGCACATGGTAAATACACAAATCACACAGAGCTAAAGAGTGACGTAGAAATTTCTTTCTTGTTTATCCAGCGGGGGTCTCAGAGTTTATAGCATGCCACAACATGTTAAGAAAGGTCAACTTGGATGGTAAATAAACATGCTACTGCCAACCAACACACACTGAAACCACAAATTAAGCCTTTTCAAAGTCTTTGAGTGTCTTGAACTCTAATAGAACCTGTCCACTCACAGAAAATGAGATCTCAAGCAAGTTTTGAATAGCTAACTAGGATTCGTTAGGACGAGATCCAGGGGCAGGGGTGTGGGGCATGGTAAAGACCACCAATCCCTTTTCAACCTACTCTAAAATTCAAAAGATGTCATTAGGACAAACACTGCATTTCGACTTAATTATAGACCTAATGTATAGGCTAAATATGCCTAAGAATGCACCATTGGACAAAGATTTTTTTTTCTGTGCGAGGAACACCAGATCACACTACACAGGGGTTCCCTTTCAAGTAGACCACAGCCACCTCCATCCCTTTCTATAATATCCTGGATATCTGCCCCTGGTCATTACCCGCTGACCATCGAGGTACTCGTTTCTAGGGAAAATGACATCCCCAGGGGAGATGCTTATACGTGTATCATAAATAAAGACAAATAAACAAAATACATATTAAACAGACATCCTAAAAACAGGGGCTCAAAGTAAACACACCTGCCAACATTGTTAGGAAATTTTCTCTCCATGAACAACATTGAAAGGACATGGAAGTACACCATCGAGAGGACATTAAAGACCTGATTGCTTACCCAGTATCGTCACCGTTGCCCCAGATGTAGACCTCCCCAGCGGTGGTCAGGGCCAGGTAATGATGGCCTTCATGGTATGTCGCTACCTGGACTACATCTTTACTAGACAGCTCTTCCACAAAGTAAAGACTCTGTATGAAGATCACAGCAGTAAGTGAATTAGTATTTCTTCCTTTTCCTCTTTCATATGCCTCCCTGAATAATTTACTCTGTATTAAAGTGTACAATTAACAAATAGTTCCAAGAGTATTCCAACCAGTGACCTCCGAGATGTCACTGATAGTTTATGTGATCTTATGATATGATCTGTCTCTTAGAAGAAGGGGTGTACGGGGTGAGGAATTTTCGGTGAGGATGCATGTGTGTGTATTGGGGGTAAGGGGTGGGTTGGCGAGAGGCATGATCTTGTGGAAATGTCTCTCTCTCCACCTCTCTCTCTCTCTCTCTCTCTGTCTCTCCCATTCTCAGACTTTCCCAATTCTTACAAAGTACCACATTAAGCATCGACCACAAACCTGTTCTTCGCTGTTGAAAAATTGCATGTAGACGTCCCCGGTCCTCGTCAATATGAGCAGACACCATTCCGAGACACACATATGAACCACGCCCAGTTTGCTGAACTTTTCAAGTTGTGCTGGGCGTCCGAAGGAGCTACTCCCGCTGCTGTCCGATGTGAATGGCAAAAGACCCCATCCGTAGATCTCTTGAGGTGAAGGAATCAGTGGCCCCTGTTGAATGAGAGAACACAGGAAATAAAGTGTAGCTAAAGAAACATGGCAAGAGGCATATTACAGAGGTAGACAATTTGACGTTCAGATGGAGAAAGAAATATTTGTTGAAATCCCCATCTCAATGTCTTGTCCCTAACTCAAGATATGATGAGTTGAAAAATCAAACTCTTTTACGAATCCCGTGTGATGAAAAAAGAGAGGGTAAATGGATTGAGGAGACATTTACTAAAATTAAAATACTGGAATGATCCCCTTCTTACTTTATTTCTATTTTAGTCTTAATTTTAATTTTTTATCTTACTAATACATTGGAACCTAAAGTCATGCCACCTGCTATCCAAAATAACATTTAACATTAACACATTCCAATTACATTCCAATGCCTTAGATGAGTCTTTGGCACAAGAAGTTTTCTAAACATAGTAAGTCTCTCTTTAAACATATATGCATGCTAAGCTAACTACTTTCCACATCTTACGGTATATTAAAATTTGTCAAAAACTTATCAGCTGGGTGTTGCACATTTTTTTTTTGACCTGTTGCAACTTTCATGAAACGGTAAATATAAACGATCATGTCTGACCAGACGACAAAATACAAAGTATGGGGCTGGAACTAGTGACCCCAGTCAACATATGTGTTCTTCCATCTGAAATATATCTCCCTCTCTTTATTTAGGCTAATCCATATATCCACCTTCTTTGTTTGGGAATGCCAATAAGTAGCTCTAAGCCTTGCATACCATTTCACAGAGGTCACACCCTAGTGTAAAATGAGAATACCTTTGATCCAATTACAGTGAGCAATTTGCAGAGAACTAACCTTCTCAGAGAAGCAAAAATGACTATCATAACTTTTAGGATCAATCAAACAGCCTTGTGAGCAACACCACAACGACACATTTTTTTGTTCTGACAGGTTGGGTGTTACTTGTACAAGTTTTTTGCATCAGTAACACTGCATCATCTAAACAAACTCAAAAGTGACAGGCAAAGGATTTCATGTTAAAAGTGACAATCTAAATATTACCTAACTATTATGAGTAAAGTAAAACTCATTTTCACTGAAGAAAAAAATGTTTGAAGAGACTGAGGAGGTGGAAGGGGTGGGGGGGGGGGGGGGGGGTGGGAGGGCATGGAAGTGGGCACTTTACCTTCTGAGTGAGTGGTGGAGGCATGTATGGAGAAGCCAATCGGTCAAGATGTGCCACAGCAACTACTGCCGCCTGCTGTAGATCTATATAAGCTTCATCGTCCTCTGGTAGTCTCAGGTACCTCAGAAATGATTCTGTCGGGTTCTTACTCATCTCAGGTTGCCCCTGTTTTTATAGGTGAAGAAAAAAAAACAATGGATCAGATACTAATACACAACCAGACAGTTAATTAGTTATAATGTGAATCCTTGCCCACTGTAAATTTAAGAATATTCCATGTGAGCACTGAGGAAACAAAATTCGGGGGGGGGGGGGGGAGTAGGGCTTTTTGGGTGGAGGAAACTAATTTATTATTTGCTACATCCATTTTCCAAACAAATAATACCATCCCATCAAAAAACAGGATGCCTTCATGCATTCTACAACTAATTCAGCAAATGATGTCAAAATGATGACTAAAATACTCTAACTCAAAACTTTCATGCAAGAAGACAAAACGTGAGATGAAAAAGGTCGTTTCAATTACTTGTGAACATTCTGGGGACTGTAAGCACAAGTACAATACACATTACATCCACTGTGATAGATGGTCATATCTATACGTTTGAACGTGTCTGCTAAATCCACACCCACAAAAACAAAAACATTGTGTCCTATCATAAAAGTGAAAGGGACGTGTCCGTGAATTTTTTTTTTTTAAAGTGACTACTTTCCAAATAAAACAGTACAGTATCAAATGTCAAGTTTTACAAATTAACTCTGAGATTTGGCTAAATCCCGCTCATGACATCGAAAAGGTCATTGAAATTACTGGTATTACGATGGAAGGGCCTTCGTTCCCGCGAGAACATAGTAAGTTGAATCTCTCTCTCTATCTCTCCCTCTCCAAAAGTCTACAATTTGGTCATTAATCTCACTCCAAAGCAGCTTGTTGAGCATGTGATTTACCAATTTCTGGTTAAGTTTTTACCAATTCTTCTACACATGACCTCAAATAAAATTACACAATCCATCAAACTCTGACATGATCGTGTTTCGTTTTCTTTTTTTGCCATCAAAATGGATATTTATTAGCAACTTAACTTGCAAGTTAAAAAACAAGAGTCACAATACATACGAGAATGAAAGCACCAGAGTTGGGAGACATTTTTTTTTCTTGCAAACTAAATTCTGAGAGTAAGGGTAGCAGTTTTATCCACAGTGAGGCGAAAACAAACTGATTCGATAAGGATGACTATGTCCACGTAAATTTTCCCAGGATTAAAGTTTTGCTCACCTCGTTAGAGAGGGTGGTCAGGGTACTGTCGGGTGGATGCACCCCCTTAGGGTTAGGAATGTTCTGAAGCCGTTTCAGCAATGGCACAAGAGGTGCTGTGGTACCCCTGGGACTGGTCCGGTTGTCACTCTCCTGAACCCCATTGTCCCAGAGTTGGAGAAGCAGAAGGACTGCATCCAACAGGTGACTGAGCGTACCCCTCTGAATTGCCAGCTCCAGTAAGAGGGCCAGTGCCCTGTGCTGATCGGTGAATGGGATGGTGTCGGAATCTTTGGCACTTGCACAGGCATTCAGGTCTCTGCAGGCGAGAGAAAGTAGCCAAAACCGAAAATAAAATAAAATCATAAGACGGTTCCTTAAACTATTTTAAATTAGCTCCAAAATAGAAACTTTGCATACTGTAATTTCTTTGAAAGTTCGTCTCTGGTTAATACCATTCACATCCGCGACAAAAGTTATTTTTAAGTAAGTCTATATACTTAAGTTGCTTTCTGTACTCTCTCATACATGTTATGTTTTCTATTATTATAATATATATTCTGTACATACAGTTACTCGATTTTTCTCACCATGTTTATTTTCACTGCACCACTGATTGGATAAACAAATAAACAAATTAAATTGAGTTGAATAAATAGATGCACTTTGCTGTTGTCAAGCAGATAATATTTTAGAAAACCCAGGAACATTCTCACCAAGAATATATTGCTATCATCTTATGATAAGCACCTTTATAGTAAAGCAACAATACACAAGAGGGATAAACTTCTGTAAAGAGACTATTAATAACATTTTTGTCCACCATTTTGTAGCTGTCTCATGAGACATGTCACTAAAAACCACTGTAAAATCCACACAGACAATCTAAAATCTAAGATTACAAGCCCCCCAAAACAAGTAGCACTGGGATTGCAGGCAAACCTTACCCGACAACGACCGACTTCAGAAACGAGGTTGCCTTGTCCACTACTTCTAACCAAACTTTGCTCAAATGTGACTCATCAAAGAGGGTGGCCTCTGGAAGCGCCTGCAGCGCGTCCAGTGACTCCTGAAGCAGTTCCGAGCAGAGGTCCGAGTCCTCGCCGGATCGCCAGGCCCGCCGCAAGAAGGCAAACGCAAACGAGAGTGCCGTTCGGGCTCCCACACGTGCCAGGGACATGGTCGCTTTCTCTGCTGGATTTTTAGGGCTACTGGAATGAGGATCAAAACAAAAATATGTAGGTTATTGAGGAGAACTTGTAATCAAGAACCAAGAGAAGCAAGTTGATATATATTCTGCAACAAACTTTCTGTTCTCTTTTTACTCAACAATGTAAAAAAATATTATCACACTGATCAGTAGCTTGACCATAAAGTGGAGTGGAGTGTTAGCTCAGTGGAGTGTTAGATCAGTGGTTAATGCCAGTGCCCTCCAATCATAAGGTTCCCAGTTCGAGTCACTCCAAGATTAATGTATGTCCTCCAGTTACACAGTTGTTGACAATTGACAATTCATAATCATGGACGTTAAATATGAATCTAAGAGACTGACTTCGGTCAGCTTGCGGCTTTGATAAGCCAATGAGGCTTCTCTGTGATTTCCTGCTTGCAGGAGGATCATACAACGTAATAAGCGAATAATTGAATGATTCCAATAAGGTTCAAAAACAATTGTCTAAGAAAAGAATATTTTCCATGGTATTACCACATCCCATCAAGTACAAATACACATCAATGGTAACAAAGTGGTAAGTTTCAACCTTTTACTACTTTATCTTTGGTATCTGATGTGAATCCAAACTGACACAACACCGATAAAAGTTCAAAAACAGATTTACGGATCACTCGTAACAGACCTACAAATTCAATAGGTTTCTTCAGGCTTTCTACAATTATGATAAGAATCGCAGGGATTAGTCCAGGACATTCCATTTCGGAGACTTGCATGGATACAAATTTACTGACGCCAACGGCTTAAACTCAGTTTAGGAGACCTGATTGAAAATACCCCAAAGTAGCCTTCTGATTGGTTGATGACCAGATGTGTGTAAAGTTGCCAAATAAGTGGTGGGCAACATACTTTTGCTAAAATGTTCTAGTTACAGTATGAATTCTAAAAACCATATGCTAGCTAGAATAGGTCACGCTATGTGTGAATTATTGTAGGGAAAGTGCGAGTAAGTTGCCCGGAAGTGTCCGTCAGAGATTTCTCATTTAAAGGAATTCTCGGTGAGGCTGGAGCTTGTCAAAATTCATGGGACGGCAGAATTAAGGATTCGTCAACTCCAAAGAAGTGGTTTGGTTCAGTCAACAACAGAAGCTGTTGTTCATGCAAGGATGTGTCTCCTTATCATATGGTGGAACCAAAATAGACGAGATTACTTGAAATTTCATAACTGAGCACATAACTGCCCATTTTCATGGGCCTAATCATTGGATGGACAAAGTTTATTAAAATATCTGATTTGAGAGAATTTATATAAAACGTTCATTACAGTACATAACTATGTACACATGCTGCTACTAGTCAACCTTTATCAATGTAAAGATACTAGGGCTTCGAAGGAGGAAAGTGAAGACTACCGTACACAACCAACGACTCATGACAAATCTTTAAATCATTCCAATGTTTACAGTATATTCCATCACTTCTTCCATCTTCATAAATCAATTTTACGTTTGATTTTATTACTCCTTTTGATAAATACCTTTTCTTCTTTTCTGCAGACTTTGATTTCTGAACCTCTTGTTTCTTCTCCACATGCCCTTTATGGTCTTTACTCTGTCTTGCCAAGGCTTCGAAGAACCTCTCGAAGATGATCAATCGTTGTCTCAGTCGGACCGATGATAGAGTAGACATGGCCGCTTCTCGCAATGCCTCTCTTTGTTCGGAGAGTAACGACTGTTTACACTTCTCCAGGTCTTCGTGCTCTGATAAAAGAAATATCAAGATTTGGAATGATCCTACCACAAAAAACGGAAAGTAGAAAATGACACTTTTGAGACTATTCAACTAAAGGCCCAGAGAGCTAAAAAGCTTAACTGTAATTCCTGGGCAGTTTGACAGTACACATATAGTATATGAGTACATTTAACATTAACTTTGCACAGACAGTAACTTTCAAACCAAATAAGGTGGATCTAAATACCAAGTGTAAAGTTCATAACCTGTTGACCTTAAATGACCTTTGGCTTCCGAAGAGTAGAATATGGCCCATGTTTTCAACAAGAGGTTCACGCATGCATGCTTTACTCTTAGAGTTAAAGAGTTTTAAAACAAGGTTTTCTGACTGTTGACCTCAAATGACCTCTGACCACCACAAAATAGGGATCTTGTACTCAATCAGTTGCATCTACGTACTAAGTATTAAGATCAGCCACCATAAAGTTTTTGAGTTATCATGTTTAAAAGCAGAGCTGTCATATACACAGAAAAGCATATGTTTTATCCACACACACCATCACCACTGCACAGATTCCTTTTGCCAATGTAGGCAAGGAATAAAAAAAATTGAAATATTCACAATCTTGATCTTCTTAAAATACATGTCCAAGTCAAGTGAAATGTTAGGTACACCTTATGTGGATTCTGGATCAGTTATCTTCTGGATGGAAATTTTCACATTGAATAAGCTCACATATTGCTCAGACAAATCTAACTGAATCAAAACTACTGTAAATTGAACCAATCTGCTGCCCGCTGTACTGGCACAGTAATTATTTTAACAAATCTCAATCATTTTGACCAAAAAATAAAGAAAATGGATTGGATTTCGGACAGAATGAAAAACAAAATGTATTTCTCTGCAGTAAGGTACAGAACATAGACACATAGACTACACACCACAATTCATGAATACAGAAATATAGATATCTTCCCCACTTCACTATAAAATTATGTACTATCTAGACTTCCATAGCTCTCTAGAAACCGACAGCAAAATTAACCCAGTATCTAGAAACAGCCAGACATTCAACCCTCATTGTTAAGCCAGGAAAAACCCTAACTCAGAGCAGGAGTAGTCTCATATTTCGGCCTTTTTCCCTGGTAAATGCGATTAGGTTCAAACAAAGTGGTATTTAAGTACTCTCGACTGTTCGAGAATCATTGACTGCAAGGAGGGAAGATGATCACTTAAGGACCAGTCATTGACCTATATAAACTGGGATGATGCACGGCAACGAAGCAATCTAAACCGGTCTTGTCTCGGAAAAATCTCCCCTTTTGCCCCCCCTGATAGACACATCAATATCCAATGGAACGTGTTATACTCTACTACTACTGTATGGGAAAAAATTCAATGAATTGACTTTAAGTTTTGACTCCGGCGACCAGGAAAAAAAGACTATCCGTAATTATTATAAATTATTTTATCCTTATTATTTTGCCCCGCAAGTAATGAGAACATAGAAAGAAATTGGTAATACTATAATAATAAGAATTGAAATGAATCCATAATTATTAACTGGTTTACTATCATATGGTGATGAAGAACAAAAATACACAGACAAACTCGTTTATCAATCGTTTTAGCAACGCCCGCAAAAATTTGGAAAATTGCCAGAAATCAACATTCATCTACTCTGAAAGTTGTTCTTCACATGTACAGTTCCTATAAAGCTAACCTGTCATGCATTAAATTAAAACCTGTGTTTTTTCAATGTACAGTACATGCTTTCAAATTAGTGCCCACTGAATTGGATCATAATAGATAAAGATCGCTTTCTGTCTTCTTGTTTCAGATAAAAATCACTTCCGAGCTTTCCATCTCATCAACTTTCACTCCAAACTGTCATTATGTAGCTTGTCATTAGGGAAGATTGCCACATATAACCCCCGTTGTAAGTATCACCTAAGTTAACCTAATGAGGCATACTAGTATTTGTCATTATTTGCTCACAACTCTATGACTAAATTTTGGCACCATCTCAAGAAAATACTGCTTCTATGTAGTTTCCAAGGAATCAGACATTCAATTCTTGCTTATAGTGGTTCCTCGTTCAAAGGTTGACTTCAGTTTCAAACCATATATGATGTACAGTATACAACCTAAATATACATACAGTAGGGCTTACTCCATTCTGTATTGAAGCTACATGCAGTGTATAGTGAACAATATAGGACTGTACTTGTTATCGCGTACATATTGAAAATGCAGTCACAAACGAATCGGTTCTTCGGTTGCCATGCGTTCCAAAGACCAATGAAGGAAGATCCTCTTCGTTTTGTTATCAGTATATTAAAGACAGCCTTTGCGTACAGTACTTGCATGCAAGTACCGTTCGATCTTGCGCAAAATTTCAAAATTCAAAGTAATGTCCTCAACCATCACAAATTTACTGGCAAAAAGCTTTGGAACAGACCAAATATTGAAGAACATCGGTAGAGGCCTCTCCTCTACCGAACATTCACAATTGTCTATAAATGAGGTTTGACCGCAATTGTTTTGAGTAAAAACTGAGGACTGTTTATCAACAAACAAACTGAACAAGTACCCTGAGATGCTTGCACATTAAATTGAATGTACTGTAACTAACTTATGTTTCAATTTATCAGCTGTACTTTGGCTTTGATGATGTGGAAGAAATACCGAGCTTGATGACAAACAAATTATGAAAAGTCTGACATACTGTACATTCAGCTGGGCTGCTTTGTCACAAAAATTTAAATAATGGTGTTGATTGCTAAATGATGTACAGTAGATTCTAGAAGTACTCAGACACATTAGAGATAATGAATTTTAATTACTTCCATTAAAATTAAGGGTATTTTTGTTTTAAAATTGGAACAGCAGTTATATTAAAAAAATGTAAAAGAACTCACTTCCAAAATGAATGTTCGCATTTAAAAACAGCGTTTTTTCATTGGCCTCTAAAGATTTTATGTTCTTGATCAGACAAGGCTCACCGAGCCCCAGATAAAAAGCAAGGGAAGTTTTGAGGATTTGTTTCTTCTTCTGGTTTTGTCCCTCGGACAACCAGGCCGTGCAATTTGGTCATCCGTTTGTGCAAAATTTGGGTAAAGTACCCAACAATGTAGCAAAATAACGATGACTGGTACACTATGTCACTGTAGGAGGTACAGTGCACTGTTCATATACATGTAGGAGAGACGTACAGTATATATGGGTGATTAGAATGCCACAAGCTTTGGGGGAGGGGGGGGGTAATACCAATTTATTATTTCACCAATTCGGTGGGACATTGGTGGTCATTCAATTTGAAATTTGATGCAAATAGAATAGTTGGATAACCTACAGAGCTGAGTTTGGTTGTCGGAACAGAAATTAGGTCGTCCAGGTCTACCTGTATGTTTAAAAAAATTACCCGAGATAAGTGAAGAATTTTGGATAATTTTTTTTACCTTTCACAATCCATTGCCCCATTTCCAAAATGATTAATTTTCAAAATTACTCATTTACTTCCAGGTATTAGTAGTCAGTGAAATATTAAAACAACCTGGTTGATTGCCCTAGTTAGAAACAAAATTCCTTTTCTTTCTTTCTTTATTTTACTCATTTCTTTTACTTTTTTTCTAATCTTATTCTATTTATTTATTGGTTTTTGTCATGCATACAGTAGATCATGTGAATGTGAATGCATACAGTAGTTCATTGGGTTAACTCTACACTTTGCAAAGAATTGTCACAGCACTAACAGTGTCAGCCCCAATTCTGTATGCAAAAGCAGTCTAATAAAGGCTATGTAGTGTACAGTATGCTTGTCATGATGAAAGTGGCATAAAGCTAGGTTTGCTTTATAAACAAAAACTAACACATAAACCTAACAAATTAACATTATATTTTCCCCGTTCGAGTCTATCCGATTATATAAGTAAGTCAATAACGGAAAACTGGCGACGGTGAAATTTGAGACGATGAAAGAGGGTAGAGAAATTTATCGCTAGATTGGGATTCGAGTCAGTGACCTATGGACCGGTTAACCAAGTGGGCACCGATTCGAATCCCGTTCTTGCCATAAATTTCTTTGCCCTTTTCCAACTTTCACAGATGGAAGATGAAGCTATGCTGCTCAAGTAATACCTGGTTGGTTGCCCCATTTCCATGATTCCAGGAAGCACACCGATGGGAGCAGGTCAGGTCCGCAGTTCTCTCCATCCTCCCCCTGCTGACAGGAGATGCAGCTACAAGAACTATTCAGTCCACTGCCAACATTGACACAAGAACAAGTGGCATTAGTTCTCCCTGTAAGACCAAAGTCGAGAAAATATGAAGATGATATTGAAACGACTTGCGCAGGTAATGAGATTGAAAATCATGAAGAACGGAGAGAGGGAGGTACCTCGTGGGGGGGGGGGGTGAGAGGTAGTGCTGATAGTTGCAATCGTTTAATCGCCAGTAGTCTTGATTATAGTTTGGAAGATTGATTTATGGTGCTCAAAATCTAAGTTGTGACAACTCGACTACAAGCTAGCACTACACATAATCTGCTTTTGAAAAATAGCATTAGAACCTATCAAAAAACACAATTGAAGCAGTTTGTCAGCAAATATCACAAAAGTACAGGTTCTCACAATGCGTACACTAGCACTCACTGTGCTGAATTAAAGATCAACAAGCACTTGCTCTGGTTAGATTCATGCGTTTACTCTTGTTCTGCAGGGCAACATTCATTCTTAGCAATGTTTGATTATTGCGCATAATCGCAAATTCTTAAGTTATTCATCTTTTAAGATTGCCAAAGTATTTGTCATTTCTTCAAACATGTTTACATTAACTTCTTTACTGGCCTGGTTCACATTTATCGGATGTCTGATCAAGTGTGTCCATTGCGGTGTAGTATAATTTCAATGTGCAAAATATGTGCCTCCTATTGTGCTAGGCTAGAGCCTAGCCTAGAACATTGTTCACCTAAATTATACTTTGCAGAAACATAAGAAATTTAAACGGTGCTCGCTAAAAAGTCACTGCCATCCTACAAGACAGCAATTACTGTAATTTGATACTCTTGAGTCTTTACAAGATGATACATTCCCATGGAAACGGGTTGTAAGACTTCGGAAAATCCCAATGACATCCACACCGCTTACTGTAGTGCACTTACACCGAATACTTTAGTGTTCAGATTTTTTGTAGCATTTTGGAAGTTTCTGAAGTTTACGTCTTATAATATACTATGGTCTCTGTGTACTGAGACTGCTATAATATACATTTTAATAGTAAGTTGACAATTTTGCAAGGCATTTTGATGCCATACCAGATCAAATATTCTGACTCAAATTCAATGGATGCAAAATTTACAGTTCTGATTCAAAATTGGCCTCGACAGATACTGTAAGGCGTTGGAATAAGTAGGGTTAGACCAAAGCTGGTTGAAAAGCTGTAGATGGTTTAGTGTGTAAACAATACTAAATATTACCAAACAGCCTTATGGATGCTCTGGTTGTGTGGGGACAGGTACACCAGTGATGAACCACATGGATTTTAGAAAAATGTGAGATTCGATTGAAGACCTCACGAGAAAGCTAGAAATCATACAAAGGAAATCTAACCCATGGACAAATTGAGTTAAGACGACACAGATGTACAGTCACACGCCGAATCTTGCTTTCCGAGTTGGACAACCTGTGATTTATGTACGAGATGCTTGCAGTTGTAGTACAGTAATACCGTGACTGTTGTTAATCTCTGATGTAAAACCTTACTTCCAAGATTTGTCATCCGACGCCACTGACATTTCGCCAGCTAACCATTTCCTTATACCGGCCCGTCTTGCAGTTTTCGTAAAAAAGGCACGCATATTTTCTCTATTACTACAGACTTCTAAAATCTTGTGACTGAGTCACAAATCATTGCTGGCAGGGATTTTGTAGGCTTTCAAATCAGATGTCAGTTAATCTTGAGCAAGCATTAAATGAAGAGAGAATGGCTTTTTGTTAATGACTCTCCCAGTGACTGAGAAATATATTACTACCTTGTTGCACAACCAATAGTAATTAATCTACCAGATGCCCAAACAACACCAGTGCAGGCAATCTCTCTCTCTTTCTAGGAATGTTTTTTTCTTTTAATGTACAGTATATCAATCATATTTGACAACCAACTTGGCAATTTGAAATGAAACCTGACCACGGGGCACCGAGTATACCCTGATCCATTTAACCTACTATTACAGTATGTCAGTACTGCAATGGTATGGAGTCAAGGTACAGTAGAAATACACAACACTGTAACATTTACAGCTGTAAGGAAGGGGAACCGTACCTAGTTATCTCCAGTTCAAGGTGCCATTGTCAATTTTAGAAAACTTGAGCCTACTTACAGGTGGTCCAGGGAGCAAAATCAATGTACATGTGAGAGAGAGGCGGAGGGGGGGGGGGTATTTTGCAGTCAGGGGAAGAACTGAATGCAAACTGTTAGAAGCTGAGATTTTCTGTGAGGGGGGGGAAAGGGGTAAAGGATGCTACATCAGAAATTCAATAACAATCCTTCATCGAAGCTATCCATGGGAGTACCTTCCCCAACGCATCAGCTTCCCACAGTTTTTAAATGACTACTTTATTGAACTGGCAAATTGGAATGACACTTAACCAGTCAGTAACTAATATGCCAAGTCTGTTTGCATTGTGGTCCAGGGGGAAACTCAACAATGGGTAACTGGGGGAAAGGGGGTGGGGGGACATGGGGAAATGTGGAAGTGGAATACTGGACTGACATGTACAGTACCATTTCTGAAACAAAAAGCAATGTGTAATGGTTTAGGATTTATATGGTTCTGTACAACTGACCTTTTCCTGGTGATAAATTGAACCTTAGTTCTGCCTTGTCAGATGTGACCTCCCCATCCTTCACAAGTTGGTTCCAGTACTTGCTCAGTCCTTCACGATTGAAGACGGCCTAAAAGTTCAAAGAAATGACGCAAGAACACACTGCTCAATCTACAGAAAGACAAATGGACTGATTTGGGCCCAAAATTTTACGTGATTTTCACAGATAAGTCATAGGATATTCAAGGAGAAGCAAACTCAACCACGATAGAGATGCTCATGAATTCTTCAATAACTTATGAAAATTTTTGTTCGGTTAGAGTGTTGTATTTATGCGGTACAGTACAATATGTAAAGGTTACATCGGGAAGATATTCGTCATTGTGTGACGCCATAATGCCATTAATTTAGCAGATCTTTTCGGTAATCTGATAAGAGACCAGATGAGTGCAATTAAGTTATATGGATCCATGAAGTCAAATTCAGTAGGACAAAACTTACTTGTAAATCTGTCTTGAGCCATTTTGAGTTATGGTCCTGTCTTCCAGGAACCACGGTAGTGATAAGACTTTCATTTCCGCTAGACATTCTAATCAACCTGAGGACACAAAAGAGAACAAAGAGGACAATGTGAAAACTGATACTAGGTAGGAAGAACAGTGTAATGTTCAATGACAGTAGACTTAGAATCCATCTCATGACATTTCCAAAAGCATCATTATTATTAATTTCAAAACAATAACTTAATATTACAGCTTTGTATGTCTATTACAACTCACATGTCACAGGGGTCATTTCGAAACAATAGGGTAGTGTTTCTCATGTATATACTGTGTAAAGTACGTGAGTGTGCAGATCTGGAGAAAAATTGGGCGACTTTTTGAAACATGAACGTTAAGAAGTGGACACATTTAAACACAACATTTTGGTTTAAGCATTTCTGATTTAAACAGCTCAGCAAAGACGTGTGTTGGTTTGTGTACCTTTCCATTAGACTTGTGGATAAATTATTAAAAGCAATACAAGAATTTTTGGAGACACAAAATTTTAGACATAGTTGACTGTACATACTGTATGTTATACATCGCACATAATTTACTCTCAAACAAAATACAAATTGGTGGAGAGCTTTAGTAATTGGGACTATGTAATTAATGTGGGAAGGCACATTTTGTAAACTACTGTACTTTTCTCTGGAAGGTTCATTTAAAATTCAACAATCTTTTGCATGTCACAACTTTGTGTCACATTCATTTTTTTATATAAATAATTAATTTTACCACAAAAGAACGATACTGTATTTGGAAATGTGTCAAAAAGAAACCTGATATCATGCATATATTTAAATTGTCAACTCTCTTACAAGACTATAAAACTGTGGAAGTAATATGGTATATACAGTACATGTATCCATGGAAACATCCATTCCTTATTCAAGTTGATATAATCTTTCTGGACAGTATTTGAGGATAACTACCGTATATATATCAAAATAAAATAAAACTGTTAGCAAACTGCTTATCCACTAGAGAGCCTGTGTAGCAGAATGTGTAAAAGTAAGTTGGCCTGACGTTTTGATCCTAGCAGGATCTTCTTCAAAGGCTAAAAGACAAGTAACAGTAACAGAAGGGGCAAAAACACACACAAAGTTCAGACAGGTTAATGAGCATGGTGAACACAAAGAGATGGATGAAAGGGGATTAGTAGACAAGGGATGGAGAGAAGCAAGAAAGAAACCTTTGAAGAAGATCCTGCTAGGATCGAAACGTCAGGCCAACTTACTTTTACACATGTATGTATATATGGCAATAAACTACAGAGAGATTGTGATCAGCCTACATCCTATTAAGGTAATCCAAATATCCACAAATCATAATAACGATTACATTTTGTTTCTCACTGAGAACATATTAATTCAGCTATTGATGTTGTGTATACATAAACCATCGGCCATAGAGACATTTTTTTGAGTCCTGAACATATTCTACATACATGGAAAATTGAATTATCGCATCCAGTTGAATTGTATCACTCTGTGAAAACATTTCAAGAATCATTGAAGAACAATTATGCAATGTGCATCGGATCTGTTTCGTTTTCACAAGTAGTCCCTCCCCTTTGCTTGCTGTAACGCTTGCTACTGTCTTTTTTTCAATGACAACTTCCAAACAGTTAAGTGCTTCCATTTGGGGAGTTCCCATGCTTCCATATCTTATTTCTACTAAGCATCTTCCAGGATTTCATTGCAATGTAGTATAGGTCCTACGTACTGTATTGAGTGTTATACTACTAAAACCTACATCAAAGATGCCACATCACTGAAACAGATTCCTAATGTTTGATGATTGGAATCTGCATTTTTTGTGATGTAAATGTTTTTTTCCTGCAAATAATGAACATATTCAGGAGGATCCTTTGAACCTTAAAGTGAGACTTGCCATGAGGTTAAGTTCAGACTAAACTAATTATGTTACTGTACTTCTGTTGGCCTTACCCCCCTAAGTGCTCATTTGCAATTGATCTCTGTTGCTAAGTAAGTTGCTTATGTTAGGCTTTTCCCTATAGTCATAAGATATGATATGTTTCTTTTTTCTGTGTCTGAAACAAAAGTTTCCAATGTTGCCCTTTCTTCTCTAAGTACTAAAAATATCTCTTACTCACATTTGCAATACTTCATTTAATTCAGGAGTTTTTTCCGGATCAGTTGAAGATTGTTAAAGTTATTCCCATTTTGAGAAGGGAGATGCTTATTAACTAGTAAATAGTAATTATTGCCATATTTATATTTTTGCCTTGTCTTCCAAAAATTCTGGAAAGGTTCATGTTCTCGTCTTAATGTTATCCTTAATAAGCATACAGAAATCTCCTTAATGCACACCAGTTTTGGGCCCGGTCACTCTAGGGAGCTTGCACTGGCAAATGCAATTGAGAAAATTGTATAAGTGACTTTTTAGACCTTTCCAAAGCATTTGTTACCATTGATCATAATATACTTCTTACTAAAGTTGTCACACTATGGCATAAGGGGATTGACTCTTTTGTGGTTTGCTAGCTATCTTTCCAAAAGGCGGCAGTATATATCTATATGCATTCTAAACATCATCTTATCAGATGCTGGTTCTACAGGGTTCCATCTTGGGCCCACTATTATTCATTATTTACGTGAATGATACTGTATCTTCAATGTTGCTATTACAAATTTGCATGTTCTTTTTGCTGATGATACTAATATATACAGTACTTCTGTTCTTGACTCCAATTTAGAAAATCTAGTTTCTAATGTCTGCAATGAATGAGATATATTCTATGACTGGCTTGAGGCAAATAAGTTATCCTTGAATGTTAACAAAACAAGTTACATGTTCTATTTGAAGTTCTGCTAGAACAAGAATTGTTGAAATTTATACAGTTTGCATGCTAGTACTCTCCTTCAGAGAGTAAATAATTCAAAATTCTAGGTGTACATTGATTCAAAGATCTCCTGGACTGATCATATTAATTATATCTCTAAACAAGTTTTGAAAGGTGTACGTATTTTGTTTAAATTATAAGATATTTTCAAAAAAAATATTATTAACTTAATCATCCCTCCTCATCTTTTGTATTGCTCCATCAGCTTGTCTGGTACTTCTAAGACCAATCTAAACAAGTTGGGACATATATTCTTCAGAAGAGAGCAGTTAGGCACATAACATTCTCAGCCCTCGGGATAGTACAAGTCGTTGTATTCACTTCTTTAAATTTGTGCTACTGTACTGCTTGATGATCTCTTTACTCTAAATATTCTTACATTTACTTACTATTAATAATATTCTCCAAATTGTGATCTACGTACACCTTTCTGCTCAACTTCCCGTAGTAAGTGTAGTCTCACTAACCACTCTCCATCGTTGTTTAATAAGTTTCCCGTAATTTTTAAAATTAAGCCTTCAGCTGCTCTTTAGTTTTAGGCATCATGTTAAATTATACCTTAAAAATATTTTATTAATTGCAACCATTGTGTTCTTGAGGATGGCGTAGTGTTTTGGTAGGAAAGGGATTGGGGGAGGGGTACCTTTGGGAGGTTTGTTTGGTATTGTTTGGTTTCATTTTTCTTCTACTTTTGCAGGGAGTTTTCTACTTGCTAAGCCCACAATGGTTGTTAGATCACATCCTTTCACATCTGTTATTCTTATTTATTTGACCTACTCATTGTTCTGTGACGTGGACAAACAAATAAATGAAACAAAAAAATACATTACATTTCTAGTCAAAGGTTGGGCCTGTCTACTACTAGTACTATCCAGGTCCATCTTCAGTCCCTATTCAGACCACATAGCCTAGGCTTATTAGTACTAGTAGTAGTTGCCAGGCTAGGCCTAAGATAGAGAATAACTAGGCTAGGCCTAGACTTACAATGATCTGGGCTAGTAATACTTAGATATTAAGCCCAGGTTATTTAGTAACTGTATAAGTATACAAAGTGGCTATTCTTAAGACTATTCGTAAGAATAATTTCCGATTACGCATGCGCAGTTGCTATTTTTATGACAGGCGTACTATTTTTACGACCAGGAGTAACAATAATTTATCGGTTAGGGTTAGTCTTAGGGTTAGGATTGGGGTTTATGGTTGAAGTTAGGGTTAGGGTTACCCCTACTACATGCGCAGTTGCTTTATTTACTTTACTGCGCTTGAATTCGCCTTTGTCGTAAGAATAGTTTATAATTAATTGTTACGACTAGTCGTAAGAATAGCCACGGCCATAAGTATAACCTAACATTAGGTGCTAGACTAAGTTAAGCCCTAGGCTAGGCCCTATGCAAAGTTTACATTTTGAGCTCCTAACCAGTAGTAAGGGGGGGGGGGGGGGTTAGGGTGTTTAAAGCGTTAAAAAACCAAAAAACAATTTGATCGGCATATACCTGAAATGGATTAAAAATCACCAAATATGTTACTCTGCTTGGCTGCAAAAAGTTTAGGTTGCCTGCTGTATCGTTGCTTCTTAATTTTTGAAGGTGCATCAATTAATCGAGGTAAGCATAGGCCAGGCCTACAAAGTAATGTAGGCCTAATCCTAACCTAGCCAAATGTTACTTGTTGTTATGCTAGGCCTAACGTTAGGTTGTGTAATAATAAATGACTTCACCAGGCGTTTACTTACCATTAGCCTAACATAGTTACGTCATTAGGACTGCTATTTGCAAGTTCCGAAAAGCGTAAGATAGGTTATCCCACTTATTATGCACGTTCATTCAACTCTGATAGAATAAGAGATGAAAATATACACAGCTAGATTCGGGAAATGGTAATATACCTAACGTTAGACCTTGGTTAGGCTGTCTGTGGTTACCGTAACACAACTTACCGTACCCAAGGCTTTAGCTTAGGCTAGCTTCAATGCATAGTAAACCATATCGGCCTATACTGTACTGAATACGTAAATAATTTGCCGAGTGGTCATTCTAGGGTCAATGTACTTTCTCATGCCCTGTGTAATATTGTTATGATTTGCAGGTGCGTATCCAGGGGGGGGGGGGCGTTGGGGGCGCGCGCCCCCCGGGTAAGGAAAAGAGGAGAGAAAAAAAGAGAAGAAAAAAGGGAAAAGGAGGGGGAAAAAAGAAAAGGAGGAGAGGAAGGAAGGGAAAAGAAAAAGAAAAATGAGAGAAAAAGGACAAAAGGAGGGAGTAGAAGATAGCCAAGACCTCGGGAAGAGAAAGAGGAACAGTCATAGTTAAAGCGCTGATCCCTATAATACACACAGGGTATAGCCAGTGACAGATCAAGGATTACGGAGGGGGTGTGCGCCTCACCCTACCCCTTACACCGACAACTCCATTTTTGACGTTTCCATTTTTCCTCTCTCACTAATGTATTTATATAAATACTATATATGGTCTATCATAACACGTGTGTGTGTATATGGACGCCTTAAACAATTGTACAATTGTGCTATATGGAACCAACTGTGGCTGGTCTTGAACTCGACCGAGTCGTCGGGGTACATGACGCATTTCGGGAAGGGGGCGACCGCCCCCCCCCCCCCCCGAGCAAATTTTCTTTATGACATCGCTAGTAATTTCAAAATAGACAATGCTAAGATGCAACTTACAAGGCCTGGGAAGTGTCATTTCCAGCGATCTGGGAGGCATTTTCGGCCAAAATTTTTCTTGTACTCTTCGCGCCAACTCATGGTGGCGCTTCGCTTAGATAGTTTGCCTACAGGCTTGGCCCCTCCCTTGGCAATTACTCGCTACACGCCTGTTCGAATTTGTAAAGCAAAGAGCAGATATAACATCATATCAGTGAGCATTGAAATGAATGTTCCACGATGAACAGCCTCAAAAACTGTCTATGTGTGTAGTTAAAGGCGTAGGAGCCCAATTGGATTTGGGGGCTGTAATGACTTGCCCGAAAAAAAAGCCAAAATTTTTCGCGCGCGAAAAATCAATGCCAATATCATATAAGCAAGCATCGGTCATTACAGTGCATGGCATCGTGTACCGCATGGTCCGTGAAAGTTGCACAGTATACCACTGGATGCTATGTAAATAACAAAATGTCTTATGTAGATGGAGAAAAATCATACAGATCCATTTATGTCAAAACTCTCTTTTACAGTAGTAATGTCGGCCAAGCTTAGAACTTTATTTTAATTACCAAGGAGATCATTTTTAAGCTATTCATTGCTATTTATTTTTCTTTCAGTAGGTGCCCGAAAAAGATGGGGAAAAATTTGGTTGCGGGGGGGGGGGAGGGGGGCTGCAGCCACCGCCTCCTACGGGACCTACGCCTATGTGTGTAGTGTTCGGTTTCGATATACCTGATATCGGAAATATCTGCTATTTTTCATTCCCTTCAACCAAGTTTTATAATAGCCATTATAAGAGGTTGCAATATTTCTACACCAATAAATTAACTGTGTCGGAATTTTCCAAAATTTCCTCACCAACATTCTTCATCATACTTTCCTCTACTCGTGCAACTTTGACCTGTCTGTTAGGGGTTCAAGGAGGTTTTTCTATATTGCTTGTCCATAGATTGAATTTTGTGCAACATTATGGGTATGTTTTGAAGTGATTTTATTCACGAGAAATCTGAATTTTTAAATTCTCAACAAATAATGGGCTTAAAACCTTGAAAAGTGGGGCTTTCGGATATTGTGGGCCGTGACGTAGAATCACCTACAAAAGCAATGATCCATAGGACATGCAATAAGGTCGAACATGATGTGTGACTGGTGACAATCTTCAAAAAGGTTATATGGATGGAAAAAACTTTTGGGAAATACTTGGTTCTCAGGCAAAAGTGTACATCTGGTTGGTCATTTTCAAGCCCGAGAAGTGCTATTTCCGGTGATCTGGGGGGTATCAAAACCAGAAATTTCCTTGTACGCTGCGCGCCAACCGATGGTGGCGCTCCGCTTAGATAGTAATTCGCGCCCCCCGGGTTAGAAAATCCTGGATACGCGCCTGATTTGTGTACATAAAAGAGTCCTTGAAAATCTTCCGTAAGTATCTTTGCAGTTTAAAACCTGCCGGGATATTAGAAATAAAGTTACTGGATAACTGAATGACGGTGGCCCAATGAATGTTTGAGTGATTAATTGGTATATTTTGGAAAAATGCTTGACAAAGCCTATTATGGCCTCCAAAGGCCTATTCATATACAATCAAATGTGTAGGTCTTCGCGCAAAGTTGGTCGAATTGCGGGATGGGGGGGGGGTGAGGGGGACCCTTCTTCTTTTGAGTGTGGGTTATTGCCGGGTGTGGGAGGGGAAAGGTATCGGTGGCCGTTGTCAGCGAAAATTAGGCAAACTGACAATTTTAAAAGGGAAAAATGAAAAGATACGTACTAAATACCGTACTAATAATATAAAGTACGTATAGGCCTATACGTTCCCTTTCGCTTTTTCGGTTTTATCGAATGAACTTGGGTGGGGTACACGGTATGCACATAACTGTACATTTAATTACACTTTACACACCTTTAACTGGATGTTTGTGTTTTGGTTGAATAATTACTTCAGCGAGTTAGGCCTATATATAGCAGCCCCATTCCCCTAACTTCACACGATTAATAAAGACAAGAAAATATGTTACTGACAAAGTTAAAGTAGGCCTACATTATATTTTTTCATTTTAAAATATTAAAAGCTACCCAATTTCATTATTCATGGGGTGCTCAAAGCCCGCCCCACCCCCTCGGCCTTTCGCCACGTCTGGATCTTATAGTTGGTGGGCTAAAGCCTACAGTAATTAACTCCTCGAATATGTTATCACGAGATGGTGACAAACTACATTAGCTATACAGTATAAGATGAGTTTCTGTCATACGCAAGGAGAGTGTGAACGAAATTAATAGAAAAGTCATTCTCGATTTCCAAAATAATGGAGCCTGAAAAGTCATTACGACACTGGCCATATATACTGAAAGATTTTCAAAGATTTTAATAAGTTTATAATTATATTGCCGTCTGTTGATCACCATTTCCCCTCTTTGTTAATGAATGAGGGGAGATAATCAGTTTGCCATTTGGAAAAAAAAAACTTTGTAGATATCGTTAAAAAAAATCAAATTAGTGAAGTTGATATAAGCTATTTATCTCTCAATGGTATTGTATTCTTCTTCACGAAATAGCCTAGCAAACATGGTTTTGTCATATTTTATTTCTTTCTTTGCTATGTAGGCCTTGAGTTTGTCCTATCTGATTATAGGTAGGGGGGGAGGGGGGGGGGGATTGGAGGTGAAGACATGACATCCTGGCAGCGCATAATGTATTTACTGACGGAAGAAAGTATAAACAATAACGTGATGTATAGTAATATGTATATGTAAAGCATAATATATAACGTCTGGCAGACATCGAATTCAGGCAGTGATTTTCACTTTAAAGGACATGGAAGGTCTTTTTTCGGATAAGGGGTGTAGGGGGTGGGGTAGGGGGTTTATGATTAAACGTAAAGGTGGAGAGTTTTAATATCACTGGACAACATGAAAGAAGTTTAGGTTCTGGCAGTTACTTCAAGTAATTTTGTGCGAGGAGTAACGGAGGGATCGGAAGGGTCGGGACGGGACGGGACAGGAATATAACATGAAAATACATGAGGATGTATAATGAAATCACCTTTGCATCATGATTCCGGTCAGAAACGTTCTGTGATATAAAACTGAATATATTTCATCCGGCTAGGGACATAACGACTCTGCACGGCAAACAGAGAGAAAATCATTGATCGTTGGCCTATTAGAAGTAGTGTAGTAAAACTCCCAAGCTATACTATTTACTCGTATGAATAACATATGCAAAATATTAATTAGGGTAAAGCGATCCTTTCAACAAGGTCTCTCACATAATCAGGCGCGTAGCCAGGAATTTGCCAAGGGAGGGGCGAAATTGTAGATTCGGCATTGCAAACTATCTAAGCGTAGCGCCACCATGATTGGCGCGAAGCGTACAAGAAAATTTTGGCTGAAAATGCCTCCCAGATCGCTGGAAATGGCACTTCCTAGGCCTTGTTAGTTGCATTGTAATATTGTGACGAGCCCGGCTCCTCCGATAGTGATACTTTATCGGGACTCGCGATAGAAAGGTACTGGGATATCTTGATGCCGTATTTATGCTTCTTCAGGAGATGTCTCGAACGGGCGAAAACAATGAGTTCACAGAAAAACAATTTGACGAGATAGGATTTGATTATTGATTCGGTATAATTTCTTCTCTGTCGATTCTCTTTACAAACAAAACTAAATTACAATGATTTGACTTGACTTGACTCCGTCAATTAAACAATTAGGAGTGATGAAATAGTAACGAAGCAATGACGAACTGATCACGGAGCGCTGACGGAGTGAAGTGAAGTGATAAAACTTTCGGCCTCCTTTTCCTTTTAAACCTTACTTCCATAAAATCCCACTGCGCACAATCAGTAGGCAGCCAATGACCTGACCATCCTGTATTAACCTAACGATATAAAAATAAGTGCACTGGCACTGATCTGCCCTGATTGGTTGGGAGTTTGGAAGTCCATCCCCTTTCTTATGGAAACTTCCATACCACGTGAGAGAACCTTCTCGAATGTTCCACAGACATAATGGAATCTATTTTGGGAAAAGGCCCTGTACCAAGATTCAATAAGATAGTTAAAAACTTCTCGTGGGAAAACTGAATCCATGACCTAGATAAATACATAAGAGGCCTGTAAGGTGTCTCGATGGAGTGTTTCGGTAACATCAAAGAGATGGTATCACTATTTCATAACAGCATCTTAGCATTTTCTCTTTTGAAAATACTAGCGATATCATAAAAACATTTAATAAAAATTTAAAAATATGCTCAAGGGGGGGGGGGCGGCTGCCCCTTCGCCCCCCCCCCCCTTGGCTACGCGCCTGCACATAATTATCTGGATACAATATTACAGAATTGAAAAGGCAATGGCACTTCTATCATGGTGAGACAAACAAATGTTTGAGGAATATCAAAAGGTTAAAACCAATTGCTTTCTCCAGTGGTTCTGATGTTGACGTACACTAAAGATGTTTAGGAGGCTCAAGTAGCAGTTTTTATGAAGGTAGGCTCACCAAAGTGCGTTACGGGGGACACATAAAAGAAAACATTAAAACACCGTCAGCATTGCACAGATAAATGAATGAGAGGCAGTCTAAGAAATATAAGAATGAAACGACAAAAAAAAAGAACGGGTTACCATCATGTAAACACCAAATGACAAGAGATAATGGCAAATTACCGCTAAAGGAGCTATTAAGCAGACATTTATTCGTCATTTACCGAAGTTTAAATATACTATTTATCAGCCTTGACAGTAGCCATGCATTGTTTTCGTAGAATTTCCAATTACAATTCTTTATTAACTTGCTTTGACTTCGTTCCTCAGAACCGTGTATTTTTTAGAAAGTGGTTGAAGGAAGGCACATTTTGAGAAAAATATAAATATATATTCATACACATAGACACACAGACATATATATATATGTAGGCCTATATATATATATTTGTTTATATACATATATATATGTTTATATATATATATATATATATATATAATATATAATATATATATATATATAATATATATATATATACACGGTGTATATATATATATATATATATATATATATATACACGGTGTATATATATATATATATATATATATATATATATATATATATACGGTATATATATATATATATATATATATATATATCTTTTATATATTTTATATTTTTTTTCTTATATATATTTTTTACATTCATATATATTTGAAAGGAACAACATATTCACATGAGGTGGGTTCGGCGCAGTCTTTAAAGTATTCGGTTTAATCAGAATTCCTACAGTTCGCCATCACTTTGGTAATCAATTTCGTAGAAACACCTCCTTGATATATAACTGTAGCTGCCTGGTATAACTGCTTATACTGTTGTATATGAGTCACCCTGTTTGATTATGTTTGGACATTATTTACCATTTTCCTTTAACAGTATAAGAACTTGCTTCTATCTAAAAACAAAATAAGGGTGAGTCATATCATACGACTAACTAATTCCCTCAAAACATCTAAATAACGGAAGGTTAGACTCGAGTTTCTTTTTGTTTGACATTTTGACTACCATATCAGCCTTTTGATGCCGATATATTGCACTAACCATGCGGTATAGAATAGACTTAGTTTTGATGTGATGTAGACCGTTAGAATAAACATCGCTACCAGTCCAGGTTGAATTTATACCATTTCGTTTAATATTATGCACGGGGGTGGGGGGGGGTGGGATCTTTTATACATCTCAGGCTCATCGATTAAGGGGATTGTTGACTACATATTCTAACACAAAGACCATTAGGCATTTCCCGTAGTTGCAACACAATCCTCAGTAGGCCTATAGAAGCAACATAAGACATTTTATGTTGCCTCAAATAACACGTTTACAATGCATTACTAATTGTTCATTAAAGCTTTCGTATTTAGATCCTCCTGCAAGCAGGAACTCGCGAAGAAGCCTCGTTGGCTTATCAAAGCCACAAGTTGACCGAAGTCAGTCTCTTAAATTGATATTTAACGTCCATGATTATGAATTGTCAATTGTCAACAACTCTGTAACTGGACGACACACATAAATCTTGGAGTGACTCGAACCGTTTGCGAACCTTTTTATTTTATATGAAATTAAAAGAACATGTTTTGGCCAATTATTAGAATTAAAAACAAGCAAAACAATGGATCGACGTAAGCAGTGAAGACTATACTGTCATCATCAATTGAGCCTTAACGGCACATTCAAGATATTTAGCCTGCATTCAGTAAAGTTGATTATCTTGAAATCAGAATAGATATAGGAGCCAACAAAAATACTAGCTCTCCATTTTGTCTTTGTTGTTGTTGTTGGACTATGTTGTATCACGACTTTGTCGAACGTCATCCTTGTAATAACACAAAACAAAATGAAGAATAACGTCTCGCATCAAGGTCAAGGTTTCACACGATTTTGCAACAGATAACCCTATACCATTGGTAACTTATTGCCATATATCCTTTTAAGGCTTGTCTTTAACGGGATATTCAGGTGGACGAAATTGATTTGCTTTATAAACGTGCTGGGAAGTTTCTGTATCATTAGGGTCATGACCATGCACATCCTCATACCATATATACCCAACTTATATTTTTGCTTTTCTGTCAAATAAGTCCGAGTGGTATTTTGTGAATGCATCAGCAGAGTGAGTGTCGTCACGACAATTGGCAATTCAGCTGAAAATTTTTTGTTTTACTTCATAATATGTTTACTTACCTGTTCATATAGAGGACAAAAATATCTCTCAATAAAATCATTTGCAGTTGGATGAAAGTCTGAATACAGATAGATTTGACAGCTAATCGTTAAACATTCCAAATGTTTTAGTTTTCAAACATAAAGCTAACGTATTACAATATGAAAGTAAAGCTTTAGAAGACCCTTTACCGTTATTACATCAAACACCAACTACTATGATCTGCTCCAGGGAAGAATAGATCGTGCAAGCATTTCACAATTCAAAGTATACGTTTTTTTTTTTCAATCAACAGCACCTCATTTTAGATACAATATACTGAGGTGGGTTTTTTTTCCATAAAACTGTATGAAGTACTTTTAGTTTTCCATATAAGGAATATCCCTTAAGTTTAGAACTTCTCGGGGTCTTAGATTGTGCAAGCACGCCATCGTCTTACAATGCAACACAACAATTGAAACGATATTTGTTTGAGGAAATTGTTCTCACTGTGCACCTGTTTCAATAATCTAACAATCCCGCTGCAACTTTTCAACCGTTGCCCAAAATGAAGAGGTAACTATAGTAACAATTCTCGGCTCGAGTGCTTTAGGCTGTAATAGCCTTCACGACGACACTGTCTCCCGATTCCGTGTGAACACAATACAATGTTGTGAATAATTATTACGTCACTTCATGAAAGCTCCTATGATTGGTTCAACTTCAGAACCAGGGAATTTCCTATTTAAATAATGTACAGTACCATGGTATATACTCTGTCCATCATTTAAGAGGAAAATATTACTGCAAAAATCAGATCTCTTTATAGTGTGCAACAGAATATATAGATATATATATACCGCTATATCTATATACACACACGCTCACGTATATACATACATATTAGCACTTGGGCAACCTTGGCGAGGAGAAGTCTATTCATTTGATGACAGGCAGTCGCTGGAAAAAGAAGCTATAATCTGTTTTTACTTTTGCTCCTTTCGCCACAGATTCTAGGCAAAACTTGTGTAATCAGGCACGTTTTTACAACGACTGCAGAAACCGTGTTTGGACGAGAAAAAAATAAATTTAATTAGAGAATTTTCGTCACTTTCATTTCGACCACAGGAAAGAATTAAGTATTCTTCGCCTCTTTCTTTTGGAAAGTGTGTAGGAATTGTTGGAGTTGTTAAGGGGATTTTAAATGGCAAGTATACCTTCAGGGTAAATTGGGGGTTATTTTTGGGTTGTCTTCTGTGTTCGCATAGATAGACGGCCGCAGACTCGTTATACTGTTTGAAATAAACCGGCCGTGGAGGATTTCACAAATAGACAGCTTATATATGCTTGACTCATTCCAACAGGACGGGCTTTTTGAATTTGGAATAAATTCTGTATTCGTATGATTTTTTTGATATTTAAATCAACGAACCAGCGAGGAACAGCAGTGTTTAGCATCACTATACTAGGCAGGGGATTTAACTGCATTTATAATTGTTTAATACTGTAATTAATCAACTCCTTGTGACTTTGACAATTTTTTGGTATATATACGGAAAGATTATTCAAAATGGATATTGCAGCGTTATTACGTAAGTCGAAGTTGTCAAAATGCTAAGATTTGTGTTTCTTTGGCAAAAAATAAAATCTTTACATACATCAAAAGCATAATACATCACTTATATGTGATTGAATGCCAAAAGCAACTACTGATCGACTCGAATGTACCACTGCAGATTTTTTTTTGGAGGGGATCAGATCAAGTATCGGAGATTTTTGTTTATTTGATTGTCTAACTTTGCATTCATCTTGCATGGATGTATACAAAACTTATGACGTGTTTTCTTCAAGAATGATACTTGATCTATAGTTGGATTCATGAAACATGAGAATCGTATACCAAAATAGAATTTACCGTGATTTTAATAGATAGACGTGTGCGGTAATGATGTCTACATTGATTACATAACAGAAACCTGTTTACTGCTTGCGTGTGAAATTGGACATCTGGATTTGTTTTTCTCCCTTTTCTTCAGTCTGTTTCGCAATTTCAAACTTAACAATAATATAACTCTTAACAACAATCATATATAAAGATGACAAATCAACATGGATTTTTCATTAATGAGTTCGGTAAAGACATTCTTTTCTTGATTTTTCGTTGAATGGATATATTGTATAGTATAGGGTATTGAAAAACGGAAAGACGTATATTTCCAGGATAAATAAATAAATGAACTTTAATGCTTAACAAAGAGAATCAAGATGGACTCACTCTACAATTTCGATAGCGATTGTGAAGGCGGGGGTATGAATATCTCCGACGAAGAAGCGAAAGAGCTCCTTCTATACAGTAATGGTATGGTGTTTTACACACAGTGTATTTTACCTATTTTACTGTTATTGGGATTCTTGGATAATGCTGCCTTCGTTTATGTAGTCACCAAACAATCGTCTATGAAAACGGCGACGAACCGTTATCTCGTAAACCTTGCGATCGCAGATATAGTATTTCTGCTTTCGGCGATAGGGGAAAAATTATGGAAATTTGCCAATTCGCCCCTCGTGGATGACGACATACCCATCGGACCAGTGGGCTGCGTCGTTCTGCCCTTTCTCGTGGATACCGCTTATTTCGCATCGCTGTTTTTCGTCACTCTCGTGTCTGCGGAAATCTTCTTCGCCGTCTGTTATCCTAAAGGGAAAAGCTTATTCCAACATAGGACGTGGTCTCTATGGTTAACAGTTCTGGCTTGGCTGTTGTCCGGTATCACGGCCGGTCTAATAGCGCCGTCTAATACAGGGTTGGAGTATCTCTGTTTCACGTGGTCGGGATCTGAACTGACTAAATCTTTACCAGAAGTCTTGGCTATGTGTGGTAGAGAACTACCGTGGTTGAGGACTCTGATGCACGTGGTCCAGATAGTGCCATTCTTCATAACGTTATTCCTGAATGCGTTCCTATACGTCAAGATTGTGATTGGTCTCAATCGATCGATAATTCGCCTTCGGTCACACACTTCCGTCAAACGAGACGGCGACACACACCTACGGAACCAGATCGCGAGAATGTTAGTCGTTAACGGCGTAATCTTCTTCTTACTTCTCGCACCGTTTGAGATTCTGTCTTTACTGGAAGCTGTCAATGTTTACCTTAGTACTAGTCACGAGGTCCTCACCTCGACCATAACGAGAGGGCTGATGTACCTCAATTCAGTTGTGAATCCGATCATTTATACAGCGATGAGTCAACGTTATCGGGAAGCGTTTAAAAATGCTTTTACTCCAACGCCAAAGTGCAGGCTACTTGGATCGTTGCCCAACAGGGGTGGACAACCAAGTTCTACACAGACGTATTTTAAAATGAGTCAAACAACAACGAAAATATAACCTTTTTTCTTTTGGAGGGAGATTATACGCCTTTTTTAATTTATAAAGACGCTAAGTATCACATAATGTAGGAGTCTATTCACAGAAATGACTCAGATTATATGCATGCAGCCGTAATACACATGGAAGGCTGCTTTATTGCTTTTGAAAATGGCTTCCAGCCTCCTCCCCACCCCCTCCTCCCCCCAAAAAACAGAAATAAAAAGGAGGGGGAAAAGAACTTAAAATATATCAGCATTGCTGTTACAACTACAATCGTAATGTACCATACGTTTACTTCAGAGCCTAATCAAATTCCAAACACCAATGTCATTGAATGTTCGTCTTCTTTTTCTTGTATTTGTTAGCAATACCCTGGGCATGTTTGCTATTCTATGAATTATTATAAACATCTCTAGAAATTCGATTGATTTTATTCACATACCGATGCGAATGATGTCAATTGAGTGATTGTTTGACACTGCAGAATATATCATATATACTAGCCTGTTGAGTCAATAATCACGGATATAGAATATTGTCTTTCTTTAACAACATATAGCTTGGGATAGGGGAATAGATTAATCAAATATCGCTTTATGATATATGTCTCTGGGTGTATTTGAGCTATGAGTGCATAATAAAGACCTACATTCGGAATGAGTTATTTGTGTTTACGGGATGATTTCCATTTTCAACAAAATGCAGCTTCATGTAAATATTTACCCTAAAATGTGAATATAACTAAATATAAGTATAAATATAAGTTAACAGTTTTTGTTTTGTTTATCATTGAAGGCAATTCGACACCGATATTATTATCAATATGCTACAAATCGTTACAAATCTTACAGCGTGTACCATATAATGAATTGCTGCTCATGAAAAAGTTTAAAAAAAAAACTTCAAATATATATACCATAATTTTTCAACCATTCAGATTGACTATGACGTCATGAGTGACCTCACATTTACATGAAACGTGTTTTTCTTCACAGTTATTAAATCATGTGGCATCTGCCGATAAATCATATCGTCTACGTTCTATCAGTAATACGTAAATATTTTGATTTCTCCAGCTCACTATATGTCACGTGACAATGATTTGCGCCTCCAAAAATGTTGAGCTGCGCGATTCTGTAAGTATAGTATGAAACGTTGAAATTTGTGTATTGTTGACAGTTCCATCTGTACAACATTGACCATATACACCTTCCCTTTGTTCTGAGGGGATCAGGGACGACGGAGGCAGGGAGGTACGGATGTGGGGGGGGTTATTGGTAAAATCTTCCCCCATATTTGTGAAATAACTCGAAAGCGACTTTTATTTATATATATATATATATATATATATATATATATATATATATATATATATATATATATATATATATTGAAATCCCAGTAAATTCCAACAAGTTCCCCTTTTTGCTATAGAGAATTCTCTTTTTCTTATTTTTGTAACGTAAAAGTTCCATTGTCCATAGTGGTGAGAAATTATGAAAACTGTAACTAGAAAGTGCCGTTTTGTTAACATATAAAAGTGATTAAAAAGGGTAGTATGTTGAATACCATTCGATAACTGAAAATTGTGATACAGAATGCATATATAGAGGGTCCATTTCGTCTTTCGTTATGAGTTGATTTTGTGATATTGTTCCCACAAATCAAAACAAATTCACACCACCCACTGAACCTTCAAAGTTTTAGGTCCAACCTTCATTATATTATCATAACAAAACATTATTTGGTTAAACTCTTAAAAATAAAATCTGTCTCAGCGCGACGGGTAAACATTCTTCCAATATCAATTTTGCATGTTAATTTGTCAAGTTATAACTATCACCAACAAATATACTGAATAAAAATAGCGACCAGTTCATCACGTTGACTAAGGTAACAGTGGCTATTAATGATTCTTTAGTTCAACGCTATTATTGTTTTAACATTTGCCACACACTGAAGTTTAAAACGTTGCTAAGAAATGAAAACATCTTTTGTACGGTTTCCGTTAAATTAACAGGCTTATCTAATGGTATAGCCTTTGCAGTGTGTTCAAATGTCGTGTCATGATGTATATTAAGTTAGTGTAATGAATTGAAAACTCCAGAACAGTTAAAAGCCTCCTGAGAGACTGGAATGTTTTTCACCACATATGAATATATATATATATATATATATATATATATATATATATATAGCGGGAGGCCCGTGGTTCGAATCCCGGTGGAGGCTGAAAGTTTTTTCACTGTTCTTGATTTTCCAACTCATTACGATTTTCATTTATATATATTCATTTGCCTTTGTCGTTTACCTCCATTGCATTAACATAAAGTCTGTTCAAAGTATCTCTTTCGAGATCCGGCTTTAGGAATCACAAATGATTTTCGAGTTGGATAGCATCATGTTTGATCTCTAGAGTAGGGCAAAATATGTCACCAAAAACAGAACTAGTATTGTTCGATATAGGTGACAAACGCCTACAGTGGAATTACGATCTTCCTTACCGGTTTCGAACCTCTGGACATACAATCAGCGTCCATAGCCTAGTGGTTAGGGTGTCCGCGTACAGAGCGGGAGGCCCGTGGTTCGAATCCCGGTGGAGGCTGAAAGTTTTTTCACTGTTCTTGATTTTCCAACTCATTACGATTTCCATTTATATATATATATAGATATATATATATATATAAATATTATATGTATTTATTCTTATTTAATAAATTGATATCACTTGATATGCTAGTAGGCCCTACAACTTTGCTGATAAATCATTTCACATACATATATATCTGCATGCCCATCAACGCACTTGTGGCACAAAGCATGGAATATATATTATTAAAGAAAGAAATTATCTGTTGTTCTCATGTCTGTTATGAGTACATTACGATGGGAAACGTGTCGATGAGACGATTTTTTTTTTATAGCTCATTGGAATTATTAAAACAGCGTTCATTATATTTATAAGTTGATCACATTTTGTAATGTTCTATCAACGTTGGCCTTCATATATATATCATATTTATATAAATAACTAAATAAATATTCAAGTACAATTTCACTCGGTATGAGAACAAGGTTATAGGTAAACGTGTACACTTAATATTGCACATATATCTATACACATATCTACTAGTATGGCTACTAGTACTAGTGAGGGTACAAATCCACGAGTGAGGGTAATGTTCTAGCAAAATGACCCTCACTCGTGGATTTGTACCCTCACTGGTAGCCATGAAATGTGTATAGATATAAGTGCAATCTTAAGTGTACTCGTTTACCTATAACCTTGTACTCATTGTCATACCGAGTGAAGTTGTACTTGAATAGTCGTACTCAAGGATGGTGTTGTACTCGTTCTGCCATGGTCTGTATTGTATGCTTCAATGCTAGAAATCCAAAATCCCATTCCAAGAGCAAAATCCAAACTGCATGGATCACGAGGTTACGGTGTGACCCCCCTCCATTCCCCCCTCCCCCATCCCCCTTAGTTCGTTCAAATATACTTACGACGATATTTAAATATTTTTGGATAGTGACGGTTTGTTATCGATTTCGTTTTTTTGTTTTTCTTCAAGTATAAGATCTTTCGGATAAAATGGGTAACAAGGGACAACAATGGTGTAATGATTTAATATTTTCGACAAATAGTGCAAAAGAAACAAACGATTTTTTCCGGAAATTTATTAGAAAACCTCCGACTAAAATTGCGTAAAAGTCAAATATTTTTATTCCATTACACGTGTTGAGTCATACAGAAAGCAACCTATTCCCACCCACGGACCCCCCCCCCCCTATACGGAAGCAAACGGAAGCAATAAAGTAATGTTCACCGGCTCTTAACACATTAACTATCACCAATGACCTCAGCAATTTCCATTTTCAAAGCCAGAGATATCACTCTCAGACTTGTAAAAACTGACCCTCTTGATAGCGAAAGTGTTTTCGAGCCTTATAGCTGTTCGGCTTTTACGGACCCAATTCTTCAAGGAGCCCTACCACCCCATAGTAACTAATTGTCTATTTAAGACAAAAAGAGCAAATAGATGAAGGCAAAAATGAACGTCAAACATGTTGAGTGCAAGGTAACTATGCTATAATAATATATAGGCCTAGTACCGTTTTCAAAGTTGTAGACGACGACACAGCTTTTTGAACAAAATTAAAAGATTTATCATTCAATTAATGAACGCACTTTGTATTTGCCAGAAGGAGGGGACACTGGGGGGGGGGGGGGCGGAGGCAGTGGACGAGGGGTTAGTGCAGAGGTGACACTTGTAGGATATTAAACATTCAACAATTAAATGTGGCATAAATTGATAAAGCTGATAATATAAATTAATCGATATTTTAAAAACCGGAATCCACCTTTCCATTTAACGGCCTACATAGTAATTCGCAAATAATAATAAATAGTAAAAAAAAATAGTAATAATTTAATACATGTGTGTGCGACGAACAGAATAGGAGACTCTCAGCGCATGCGTACCTGATTTCATGTCAACCATGATGATTTTATGGAATATATCTGTCGCTATACGGACAAGATTGCAGACCATTTGTCCAGGTACAGGTTCAACGGTGCCGCAATGCAGCTTCAACACTGTACGAATATGGGATCTGTGATGTATGCTATGTGTCGTGAATAATGACTGCGATGACGTCATGCCTCTTTTGGCGACTTCTTCCGTCACACCTGTCCGTCATCTATACACAAAGGAAACCAAATAAAAATGGTTTTACATGAACCTATAGTTTGATTATCGATCACTGAACTACATATCGTCGAACATGTGCATAGCACGCATTCTAATACAATTATGAGAATACGTTATAGTCTACACAAAAAATAATGACACTTCTACCAGTAATGACATGTCGAATTACTCATGCTATAATCATATAAATGATACACTTCGTTCTTATAGTGATTATAAACATACGTATGTGTGGTTACACGAATATTAAAGATGTATCTACCATGCATATGCAGATGTCTCGTCCAATGAAGCGTTGATAAATGATTAAAAGAAAAGGAGCCAGGTGCAAGCTGATAGATGGGAAATTAATCACATTCAATCTTTCTCTCATGTTTACAAAATGATGGTGGCAAAATGCTCTTCAAATGTTTAAATTTGCCTTGAACATTTGATTAAAACTATATTTTTGTTATAAAATATATCTTCCAGGAAATGGAAATGGAAAGTGAACAATCGCAAGTGATCAATAAAACGGTACCGTAGCTAATGAATATGCAGTTTGTGAAACAAAAATATGAACAATAAGTTTTTTTTATTATGAACTATTGGAAACTGTGAGATAAAACCGGGTAGGTTAAGTAATAATAACGTAAAACGTTATTTTAAATTAGATACAAAGTCGAAAGTGTTTCATATCCATATCATATATCTCATATCATCATAGCAAATGATTTTTAACACCGAAAGAACCATAAAGAATTATTTGCCTCGGCAACACCGTCATGCTTATGAGCGAGAGTTTCTCCCGTCTCACCAATGATTCCACTCAGCATGTGCAGTAAAGTAAAACGTGTCATGAACACGCAATATAGATTGCATGTCAGTGTACCCTGCAGTCGAGACAATTGCTTGTGTAATGTACTGTCGTGTCACGTTTCACAAAGCACTATATAGTATATATGTATATATATATATATATTTATATATATATATATATATATGAATATATATATATATATTTATATATATATATATATATATATATATATATATGAATATATATATATATATATATATATATATATATATATATAGATAGATATATATATACAGACTCGTACTGATTACGTATAAAATGTAGATGAGATTTACTGTGTACTTAACTCTGTTTTCAGACGCAAAATTCTCTACAAAGATATCAAACGAAAAAACTTCAGAAATATGTTAGAGCTGTCTAAAATTAGATTTTCGTCTCATCTTTACTTTTGAATCAAACCGTATACGGAAGAACCCAATACGAATATATGAATAATTAAGTAAAAACGGGGCAAAATTTTACTTACTTGCATAAAACATGTTCTTTAAGAAATTCGATAATGCCTGCTTTAGCGTTAAGTCCTCAAAATTACGATCTTTTAATCGCTAAACTTTGGAAGGATTAATAGCCTCTGCGTCTCTTAATTACACAGAAGCCTAATGACGGAGTAACTTGCTAACTTCAAAGTAAACTTTCATATCTTTCATTTTTAGTAACGATTATAAGCGATTTTTAACTCCAAATGATGACCAGGTAGTAAGATTTGTAAATAAGAGAGAGAAATATAGAAATTCTAGACTAATATATATATAAACCTTGGCACGTTCTTTAAACGTAGCGCAGACTAAGGGAGCAACTGCCCTCCCTTTTTTTAAAACTATATCAGAAATACACCACTGCAAGGAGAAACCATCACATGTAGATACATATATCAGCTGGCGTGTATTCTTATATGGATTTATTTGGCCTTGTAGAGCAGTGCCGTATTGATATATATATATATATATATATATATATATATATATATATATGTATGTATATATATATATAAACATATATATATATATATATATATATATATATATATATATATATATTAGGGATATTAATATATATATATATATATATATATTAATATCCCTAAAACATCAATTTATAGCTATATATGACACAGGAATCGAGGTTAAAACAACCTATGCCAACATCACGAATGGCGATCGAACGGGAAACATTGTCTCTCCTTATGTTGTGCCTCGAATCAATCAGTCCTAAACGGGCATTTTTTTTTTATGTCAACATTCTAAGTGGTTTTGCATCTTAAATGTAAGTCCTCTGTGGGCGATATAAATACATTTAATCGTGTATATGTTGTTAGAAATGGAGACTGTTATTTGCGCTTACTTTAAATTTCTTACGATTCCAATGAAAATTGTCATGTGAGGCAAGGGAGATGCACTATATGTTGATATACGTTTTTCTTTAAATTATATATATATATACCGGAAGAATTATCCCAGAAAAGCATATTAGATGAGAACAATTTGGCCCAAAACAATATAAAACTTAAAGTGATATAGCCACGTACATTACAGTATTTCGCTTTGTTTTAAGCTTTCTAAGGATATAATATTTGTTAGGGTCTAACTATAACATAGGGTAGATGACTATATGGGTCTTACAACCCCCCCCCCCTCCCCCAAGTCAAATGTTGGGGCATACATCACCATACCCCGATCTTGTAACCTTTTTCAACACATTTTAAATGAGCAGTTTCTTAATTAATCATCGCTTTTCATGTGGAGAAAAATGTACTTTCTGTCACACGCATATCCATAACATTTGGGGGGAAGGTGATTACATTGGCCACCCCTAGTCAAATGTTGGGGATACCCCCCCTCCCCTCCCGGATCTACGCCAATGCATACATACAGTCTTGTTGAAATTTGTATGCGATTCTAGAAAGCGTCACTAAGTTGTATGTTCACAGTTAATATACCAAGGGCATTAATTGAAACAAAACGGAGTATTGTCATATAGTTACACACGGACAGAAAAATGTTTTATTTTTCTTTTTGTTCATTTTCTTGTTTTGATCTTGATTTGAATGTAGGGTTTCAAATTTCACCTAAGTTGAAGTGAAGTTTACAGTATCCCTGTGATTTATAGTGTAATCATGATAATGAAATGCCGTCCTTATTTTAAAGATAAATCAGAATTTGTTCCTCTTTTTCATCAGTTAAAACCTGTATTTCAACCTAGACTTCACCTTTTCGATGAAACTACTAATTTTAAGCCCCTATATAAACTACGTAAAGATATACGTAAAGTATATATACGTAAAGTAAGATAAGATAAAGTAAGATATAGAGTAAGTAGATACGTAAGAAAAGATATACGTAAAATAAGATACTATAGAGATCTAGGTAAATTTACTATACCACAGGTATTCCCTGATAACAATTCCTTTCAACTCCCAAATCGCTCCTACTTCGTCGACGAAGTTGAGCAAGGTTTGTTCAAGTTCGGGTGGAGCAATTCACGGGATTACTTAGAGCTCAGGTAAGGCTATACGAAATGTTTTTTCTTTTCATTTTATAAACGGAGGGAGAGGGGAGGGGGGGGGGTATTGAAGCACTTAACACTAAAAGCATGTTATTCAACCGATTTCATTGGCTTTGAAATGCGTCAGTATAAATTACACGAGTCATGGAATGTGTATAAACTGAACAAAACAGATAGAAACAAGACATTTTTTCGACACTACAAAATTTATGTTGCCAATTAGATAGAATATGTTTAAGTGCTTGGATTGCAGCAAAATAGATAGCACACGGTATGAACACCTACAGCATCAGGTCCCAACAGAGAATCAACGGAAGGTTTAGTTCGCGTGTATCGGTAAATACAAATGTAAACAAATTGTGGAGTACTTCCATTAAGCTCCTATTAGTATAATGTTACTACATCACTTTTCTGTTACCGCCAATAGCATGATCATTAAACTTTGGACCGTTTAAGGCGTCATTGTTACATGCATGACGGTCCTAAACTAGGCTTATACAACACAACACAAACTTAGTGATAACTCCCATTGGTACACACATCCATGGAATGTTCCACAAATGCAGCTCAACTGAGATAAAACTCAAAGTCGGGCTTAGGTTTTTCCTGTCTTTCTTTTAATTTGGAAGATGCTTTCGCAACAAAACATGCATGGAACGTTACGTAACCAGGGGCGTATCCAGGATTTTCCAATAGGGGGGGCGCCAGGCATGAATGATCGCCGTCCTGGGGGATGGGTCTAAGGGGAGGGGTGTACAATTTTTGCTTTCAAAGAAGGGCTGAAATGCAAAATGGTGTCATATGCATGGGCGGCGATCCGTACTTCCGAGTGGGGGGGGGGGGGAGAGGGGATATGACCTTGTTGACTATCTAAGCGTAGCGCCACCATGAGTTGGCGCGAAGCGTACAAGAAAATTTTGGGATTAACAAACCCTCTAGATGGCCGGAAACGGCACTTCCCGAATGTTTCCAAGCGGCATATACCCAACTTTAAAATAGGGATGTCATGTCCGAAATATCTCATAATCAGGATCCAAAATACTTTTTTTTTTAATTTCGGGTGTTATTTTGGGAAAATTGCCCCTGTCAATCTTGTTTCAGGCGCAACGTTAGAATGTTCGAGAGCTCTGTTATATTATTCGATGAAGAAAATGGCCTCATGCAGGCTATTATAGGCCTATACACATGCAATACACAATTACACATAGTTACATTCCTAGGTACCGATTGCTAGGGCATCCAGGTGAAACGTGTATTAAGCATTACCCTGGTTACATGAGATTCTCAGCTGTTCGAGGGAACATGTACGCGTGTAGGCCTACTATAGGGCCTATATGAATACTATGAGCGTGCATATATGTACTATATCAATACCGTGGGCGCAATAATACATTTTGTTGTTATAGGGCCAATGAAGCCTACAGTCAACTATTTTTGCTTTATAAAGACGCTTTATTTGAAAAGATCGCACTGCGTTTATGGTAGGCGAGAAATGAAGCTAAAAAAGAGCCGTACATTAACGAAGATGCATAAATGTAGGCATGAAAATATTCTTATCCCTGGCATTTGGTGGGGGGGGGGATATGGTGCATTACATCCCCTCCACCCATTTTCATGGGGGGATATATCCCCCCTCCACCCAGGATCGCCGCCCATGGCCATATGTGATCCATTTTTCGACCTTAATAATAAGCAACATTTCCAGTAAATATGGACACAAAATGCACAATTTAGTATGGCTGGCATGTCATTTAGTGTTTATAGTGATAATACAAACACAATTACCATCTATGTTTCTAAAACTATTATGCCGCCGAACTTCGCCAGAACCTTTTTTTTGGCAAACAAAAAATAAAGCATACGGGAGGGGGGGGGGGGTTGAGCGATCACCGACATCTCACATAAAGGTCGTCATCAATTTTTTTTTTTTTTTTTTTTTTTTGCTAAACTTTTTTTTTTTTTTGGTGACGGCCAATAGGGGGGCGCGCGCCTGTTGCGCCCCCCCCTGGATACGCCCCTGCGTAACTAACTTTTTGTATAGAAGAACGTCGCTTTGGAGGTATTTACGGTAAAAGTCGTGTACAATTACATTAATCTTTGACAAGCAAGTTGTGCGTTTTTATAATGCAATGTGATTATAGAAGGATATCTCAAGATTCTGAAAATCTTACAAGTCTTGTCATTGGAGACTGAAATTTTGCGAGCTTTAATTTTGTCCAATCAGCTTGAATTTTATATCATTGAAAAGGGGAGTCTGTCTCCTGACGTAATCCCGTGGAAACGAAGTATTGATTTTTCTTTTAAACTAAAAAAATGGGGGGGGGGGGATCGAGCTTTGAAATGAACTATGCCCAATAGATAAACGGATTGTGATACAGTGTGCAACTGTGTAGGCGGAAAGGGACTAAAAACTGTCGATCGCCGTACTCTTTAAATAAAAATATACCAGCTTAAATATTGTTAATCAAAATTTTAAAGTAGATACTGGTTGACGAGATAGATTAATCTATCATTTGCAGAAAAGTAGGAAGGTTAATCGAAGGAATAAAGAAGTCAATAGCCACCACATGTGTATAGCACAGGGTATATTTGGAGTGCAGGCATTCTCATTTCCGTGCGTGCTGCACGTTGAGTAGCGTTTAGGAATTGTTACGTTGTAGACGGTGGTACTAATGAAAAAAAAAAGTAATAATACACTTTAGCGTTACAGGAGACGTTATGTTAGAAATACAAAAACCGCTATTTTATTTTTTACTGAAGTATGTTTTAACATTATTTAAAAGCGTTTTTTCTGCGTAACATAAATGCCACCGGCTATGTTTACTCAGCTGTTTTTTTGTGTGTGTTAAGTAGTTAATTTTTTGGTGTTTTTTGGTTTTGATCTGGAAATCAAGAGGAAAAAGTAAACAGCATGATTGTCGTCATACTAAAAGTATGACGACAATCAAAGCTCAACCGGTGCTATGGCCGAGTGGATAAAGGCAGTGGCATTTGAAGCAATGAGGCTTATCGGGAGGTTCCAGGTTCGATACCCGGCCGAGTCATAGTAAGGTGGGTTTTTTCATCCAAGAGCAATCTACGGTTTTCCCATCTGATATAAATTTCTAAATTGAAATTATTTCAGCGGAAATGAAATACCGATGTATACGTTACATTTCGACAGATACCGTGATCGGTGCAACGAAACTCGTAACTAAACGCGATATCCTCTACCGTCCAAGTCCAATTAAACAAGATCATTGCGTTTCCATGACTAAACGTATACAGATAATCTTGGTGGAGCCTCCATATATAACAATGCCTGCCTGCATCCAATCGCTTCGGAGTTATAACTAGCACTTATTCTGTACGGATTACAGAACTAACATGTTATTAAGGTCTCTACGTAAAATGCTAATTAGAAATAACTGTTACAAACCTCCCCTGTGACTGAGGCAGTACCGGTACATGGTTAAATATGACAGTGTAAGGCAACAAACCGTGGCAGTCGCACTAATTGAATCTTCAATGGTCTTCATTTGGCAAGAAAAAGTATTTGTCTCAGAGAAGATACCTCATCGTATCAATGTAGTGTGTAAGCTGTAATGTACTGTCACGACAATAAAATGTGTCATATAGGCTATGCGCATGTTTCAGTCGAGTGTGACCATGCAGTCTAATAGGTCTGAAAGGCTTTAAATGTACCAGTGTACAGGCCTAGACTATTCATGAGAAACATTGTGACATTTCGTTTCAAATCAACTTTAGCCATGTGTGGGTCGTTTATGTTTTTTTTTCAAGTTATTATGAAATAAAGATTCATAGCTTATACACCGTACATTTTCCACTGTATATGTTTGCATACTACATACTGAGTACGTATCAATACCCCTGCACAGCCCCTTTCCAATGTTCTCCTTCCGTCAGGAAAAAATGAGTTCCGAATGACAACAGATTAACAAGTTTGTCGAAATGTTATCAAACGATATTTGGTTTCAATGACTTGGATGTCACAAGTGTACAAGTGGAAGTACGTGTAGTACGGAAATAGGTGACATAAAGCAAGTATGGATCACATTAGGACTTCACATGAATAACGCAGCCGCCTTCCAGAAATGGTCCTGACTTAAAGAATTAACGGCTCCAGGAAGAGCCAGCATGTAAGCTGTCCGTCCAATGACAGGTAGCTTTGACCTAGTTGGAACTACAACAAGGCATTATAAAGACCGCATTATGCTTTGACGATTGTGTGTGTTAGTCAATGAAACAGTTAAATATGGAGAAGGCTATGTTAACAATCTTCGAAACAAGCATTTAAGTTATATATGTATTAATGTAAGGGCAGTTCTCAGGTACAGTTGTAAATATTTCATATTGTTATGTTAATAAGTTGTTTAGTAGAGTATCCTATATGTTATATTTGTAATTCATTTCCCGTGTTAATCTTCGTTATTCTGTGCTGAATTTTTAACTTGCATGTTCCCGCCAAGAAGTTAATTCGACGCGACATATGGTGGCAGCGGTGGGATGCGATATGAATGTCACATGGAAAGGCAAATACCACGTCTGCTATATGTCACGATATGTTGTGTATCTTAATCCTATGCGTCCTGCATGCGGTTGTGCTCACGTTGAGAATTACCCAGTTTAACTTTGTGGAAATAAATTGACTCAAAATGTGGCCAATTCAGGGAAGCGTACGGTAAATTCCGTCGTAGATGCATTACGCTATGCACTTAGCCGTTATATAATTAGACCTTTTGGGATGAGAAGAAATACCAGTTTCTGAGCTTCCGAAATAATTATACTAGCGTATTTATATAATTGGAAAAACTGAACTGTCCGTGATTTGGTGACGTATTTTTTTACGTAATGGAAGAGATGTTTTTGCCCTTTACCTGTTTTCTTTTTCTTGTAAAGGAAGATAAATTTGATCGCTATATTTTTTCGACGTCATCATCGGCGTTCGATCGAAAGTCACCGGCTTTCACGGCTTGAGACGACTGAACAACACATTACGGATGACTGCATTTCGTTACACAACAGTGTTCAGCTTCTAAACATATCTTAAACGCACATTTCAGAATTCTTCATGCAAAGCGAAATTTCGTCATCGAATAATTATTCATACGTATGTACCGGGCCAGTTTACTGTCGATCAAATGTAACGTGTGTTCTAGATTTTGGATTTTAAATAGGTCGCGGTGATAAAGCCCTTTGAAGTGTAAGGAGAATTCCTTTTAAGCCCGATGGTTTTCGCTTCCTTCGTATATCTTTCTGCGTCGTTTTACATAAAATGTTTAAAAAAGGGGACATTAAGGTTCTAGCTCACGCTTTACTGAAAAGTCGTTTTCGTTAGATTCGGTGTAAAGATTGACTTTTCCTTTTGTTTTGTTTGGGTATTCCTTCAGATAGGGTAATAGGGTAATATTTTCCTTGGCAGCTATAGAGACATGCTGGAATATCGTCGTGATCACGAATCCGCAGTTCGTACATAGGTATAATGCACACGGGAGTATGGAGGGAAATGTTGCACGCACATATAATGATATAACAACCACAAATTATCTGTTTTGTTGAGGTGGTATGGGACAGTTTTATGTAAACTTTATGAACCGCAGCATTTACCATAAATTATGAAATTTCAGTAAAAAAAATAAAAATAAAAAATAGGAACTTATGACCAGAAATAGGTCTGAAATGAAAATTCGTAAAAGAAGAAGAAGAAGAAGCAGAAGAAGAATTTCAACCTTTGCGGTCATTTGATTTGTAAACATTGAGATCCATTTGAAATGTACACTTTCTTACAAAGTAAATTTATAGTCTTGCTACCAAAGTCTAGTATGAGAAATCAAAGACCGATAAACACAAATAGCTGGGTTTACACATACTACAAGATAAACCATGTTTTAATGTCGCGTTGTCTGATTCATGTGCCAAAAAAAAGGAAAAAAAGAGGGAATTTATGCATTCGATTAAGTAATATAACAGAAGAGTATTTTCTACAGTTCCCAAGGCAACATTAAGGAAAGTGAGATCCTATCTCGCCTGAATTTCGATTAGCAATCTGCGCAGGATGCTTGTTATACAATCCGTAATAAACCCATGCATTAGCTTTGCCTCCCATCTGTAAACATTTTATGTTAACTAACTGCATAAATCAGGCAAAAACGAATCATTTTAAGAAGTAGTACAGGTCATGAAAATCTCGGTAAACGATGCTTAGATTCTTATGAAGCCATGCACAAACTGCCTACGAAATACAGTAATCTTCCTTTTATTTCTATATTGAAACAATCGCTTGGGCAAATGTTTGGCTAATAAAGAGTTGTTCCCTTGCACTTGTAAAACACTGACACGTTATAGTGCAGCAGAAACTAAAACATGTCAAACATTATCACTCGCGGTTAAATCAACTACTTTCAGTTGAAGCCTTTCACTAACCTTGAGGAACATCCTCCTCCTCCCTGTTAGCCTCCCACTTCCCGCCTCCCCGCCTCCCGCCTCCAGCCTCCCGCATCCCGCCTCCCGCCACCCCGCCTCCCCGCTTTCCCGCCTTCCCGCCTCCCCGCCTCCCCGCCTCCCGCCTCCCTACCACCTCGAATCTACGAAGAGGTGGTTCGACCCCTTTCAAAACTTCAGTCATTCAATGTTTAAACTTGCCAGTGTCGCAATGTTCTAATATCAGCCCATCAGCCGTTTTCTCGACCTATAATCTTGTTGTAGTCACAACGTTACATTAAGCAGCACGCTTTTAAAGTTAGGGTCTCGGTCGTGTATAGAAACCTCGTAGGCCCTATATATATAATCGACTGTCTAACGCTTTTACATTTGAAAATGTTGAGCGACAAAATCATGCATGTATACAAGACGGAAAGCTCCGTAGGTCATAGAAAGAGAGACCAAAAACAGAACAAAGTACGAAAATCGCCGAAAAAACGCAAATAAAACAAGACTAAGGACATGATGAAGTAGCATGCTGAGCAATGTCAAGCAGCTTTGTTGACCTTTTTTTCAGCAACCACTTCGTTTTACATTTCAAGCTTAGAGGCGTTTCTGTCTATCGAAAAGGCTGAATATTTCTCGACGGCATTTGTTTCTTGTGTATAGCCACAATCCAATAAGGGATTCAGTATATAAGCACCACTCAATACCGAGTGCCTTATTATAGGGGAACGTAAAAATGTAAGGAGCACATGTCGTAAATTTAAAGCGACTGCATGACGTCATTCCAAGAAAAAGAAGAGAAATTAAAAGAAAACTTCAAAAAGGAAAAATACTACACATAGAACAAAAACAACAAAACATGAATAACAGCAAATAAACGTGAACTCAACGTGCAGTAGGGCCTAGTTCTATAGCATTACAATCAATTCACACTAGCGTTTTCATACCGCGAGCTATAAAAGGGCCTGTGTCAAAGCTCTTTCCTCAATAAGGGAATTATTTCGCTTTAATGTCTGGATTACATTGATAATAGCCTTAGGCTCTATATCAATAAGTAACCAACCAAGGTCTTCGGTGATCATAATGATAAAAGTAAAAAAACAATATAGAATGAAATCTACTTGAGAATATTATCTTAATTCATACTTAACCTTTATGCAATTAGTATTGCCTCCAAGTTATACGGTTACGCATATTGAAGTTTTAAAGAGCGTCTTAAAACCACTCTCGAAACATCATTTTATAAGTAAACATCTCCTGCAGTATCTAAAAATAACACTGAAGAGTTAAATCATCCCGGTGGAACATTATTACTGTAATTACTATTAATAATAATAATAACAACTATTATTATTATTATTTTTATTATTATTATTATTATTAAGTACAACTGTAAGCATTCTGCGAAAGATATCTTATACTATAGAAATTACTAAAGGTTTTTTAAAAGTGCTAATTTGTTTGCAATTTCTGCTTCTTTAAGTAAACTCCCAGAAATTAAAGAGCTAATTTAACTTGTAAATGTAGCCTACTTAATTAAATATTACTTTCCTTCTGATGTCCCCTGCAATTTTGGAATATAAAAAAGGCTGGCAATCTTTTTAATCTCGCGACGTTTTCATTATGTGTCGAAATATTCAGGCAAGAGTTGTTGACCATTAGGGCAAAAATCGGGAACGATTTGGGAAGGAATCGAGAAAAAAATGAGTGTAAGCGATCATGTATTAAAACCTTCGCAATATATTTTTTAAATTTTAAATTGAATTTCAGGTTTTTGTCCTGAGGCTGCCCGAACTTTTGCCCGACGTTTGAGCTCCCTAAGCCACCCCCTCCCATCTCGTACGCCTGTGATATGAGCCGACATATTCCATAAATTGGCTTTCATATGCTGCCAATGATCATATATCTATAAACGTCTCCCATTGTCGTGTGCTATCAATCTTTATCGTTAATTAGCTAAATATGGGACATTAATATCCGGTAAATCCAAGAGAAGGAAATTAACTTTGACAGGTTTAATGTAATCTTCAAATTTACGCAAAATAAATTTCAAACCTCAATATTAGATCATGACCATCATGGTCTATAATCGGTGAAATAATTTTCGACAATAGATCAATAGACAGTAGATCATTATTTATATTTTATCATTTGCACAGCGGAGCATGACTACTTGCCTTTTATTACAAAGTGATTATATATATATATATATATATATATATATATATAAGCCGCCGTTAACCCCAGAAAGCCGCCGTTAACCCCTGTAAACCCATATATATATATATATATATATATATATATATATATATCACACGAAGATCGTCGCTCTATGCGTACGTGAAACCCAGGGTAGCAATATGGTGTAAATTGTATATCTTGTCTATATGTGATATATATATATATATATATATATATATATATATATATATAAATATATATATATATATATATATATATATATAAATATATATATATTGTATATTTCAGGATGTGTGTGTTTTGATTATTATGTATAATGGTAATGAATCATTTGGTCATGTTTGTACTGGTGAGACTGCGTGTGCATATGTATTTATTAACTTAGGTTACCTGTGAAACATAACCTGGCATGCTATATATTCTCTTATCATATCGTCTAAGAGAAATCAATTTTTGTAAATGTAAACATGAAATGCAAGGTGTGACGTCGAATGTAAATGAGGGATTTCTTCATATAGCAATACGATTGTAGTGCTATACTCCACGTCGTCTTTCGCACTCAAGATATCGGTAAATGGCTGCAATAAAGCCATCGAAATATGACAGTAAAACTTAGTTATGCATGCTCTTAGAAACTCTTTACAGAAAAATAATTCTGACACGCTCAGTTCGTTGTCCGTCAGTTTTTCTCCTCCCTGTAATATATTATAAGAAAGAGATAACGAAAATTTATCGTAATTTAGTTTCTTGATCGTGTTATTATTACTCAAAATGATGAGAGGGAGAGAGGAAGAGAGATGGGTGGAGATAGGGAAAGACAGAGAGAGATAGACGTGGAGATTGAGAAAAGTGAGTGGTAATTTTTTTAATTTCAGGCGTATTTATAATATAATAATCATATATAATAATCAGCAGTTATTTTTACGACGCTAAATCAACCATGAATGTGTGGGAGAAACCCGCAAGGGCTTATGGCTTACCTCTTTCACGTCGAGTAGCTTCCAATTCAACATTTTAACTCAAATTTTGACCGTAGATTACTCTTGGATGAAAAGCCCACCCCTGGAGGGTATCGAACCCGGAACCTTTCCGATTGCTAAGCCTCATTGCTTCAAATGCTACCTCCTTTATCCACTCGGCCACAGGACCGGTATTTGGCAGTAGGGGAATACTGATGAGTAATAAACATTTTATTTTATCGCCATATAAAAGAAATTATTATTATTAATTGTAATCAAAGAAGAATTAGGTAACTCAGAGCTGTCAGAGCTTTAGACTCTCACTTCCACAGTTTACCGATTCAAATCGTGTTCTACAGAAGCCAATGTTTTTTAAATTTTCTTTTATATTCTTTTTCAAAGTTAATTTTCTTTGTGACGTTTCCAGTCAATTTGATGTAGGCATACAATGTCTTTTAATAAATAGTCTGTGAACCAAATGCCGTCCGCGAAAGATTAAAAAATACACCCTGCATGAAAAATTCAATTATTAGAATGCATGGAAATATATGAATATACATAAATGTAAATATTGTTTTTTTTTTTGACAGATCGATTTCATTTGCGTAACTAAGGAATACAAGTTCAATTTGGAATTAGAAGTTGCGAGGTTCTAAAGTTTGGGATTACTGAAGGATGAATTTCCAATCTGCAGTCAAGTTTTCTTTTTTTTCATTTTTTTTTTTCAATGTTCATGAAATGTTCCTTAGGAAATCGAATACGTACGTCGGAAACTCTTGACTTGAGAGCAGTCTTGATTTAGATATCGAATACCTATTTCTCTAGGCGTTAATGCACGCTATATATAGTGCGGGGTGGAATCCATGTCAATATTAAAGACCTTGGAGCATATATACGCTTAATTGATATCGTCCGTTCTTCATCGAGATATACTTCTATTTCTATTCTGTTTCAACCTGTCTATTGATTCTTGATCGGATCAGCATGCGTAGAATGACGTAACCGAATTAGAATAACCAATGGTTACTCTCCAATCCATCTCGTTTATTACATGGCTCATTCAAAGGAGTCCTTCGTTGATGGAATTATTAAAGAAATTTTTAGAAACTACCGTCATTGGTGTATCTTACATGCACAAAGTGCAAAGTCCGAATAATTCGCCGAGAATGAGCAACATGTTAGTACACAATATGTATACCCTTCACATTTCCTATGCTATTTGCTATAATGAGATATATATAGGCATATGTGTTTCTTCTTGTTTCAAACGTTAACTTGACAAGAAATTACATCATGCAAATTCGAAATGGGTTTATGAAACGGTGTTATATGATGCGATTTCAGTTTAAAGGGAAATAACGGTCACAGACAATGCGTTGACACACCCGAATCTCATGGCGTGTGACACTTGGAGCAGAATAAATTTCTTCACTGTTAGGTGAAAACCCCGTGAATTTCTAAACTTTTTATATAAAAATATCATCTATTACACCAGATAAATCTTTAATGCGTCCCTACTCAAGACAGTGGATAATAGTAGACCTCTGTGGCATGGGATGACAATATATATATATATATATATATATATATATATAAATATGTATTTATATATATAAATATATATATATATCTATATACATACTTTATATAAATATATATATATATATATATATATCTATATACATACTTTATATAAATATATATATATATATATATATATATATTTATATATATATACAAGATTTCGAGCGGTATGTTCATCAATAATATATATATATATATATATATATATATATATATATATATATATATATAAATATGTATATATATATATAAATATATATATATATCTATATACATACTTTATATAAATATATATATATATATATCTATATACATACTTTATATAAATATATATATATATGTATATATATATATATTTATATATATATATACAAGATTTCGAGCGGTATGTTCATCAATAATATAAAACTAGTTCGAAACGAAGTTATAAGATCATGATCAAATTGTGTAAAGACAATAACTTGATGTAATCAATGTCAATGCAACCAAAAAATCAATCATGGACTCTGTGAAAGAAGTTATACAAATTCAAAAAGGTCACCTTTATTATTAACGCAACTCCTGTCGCGCGACGGAGTTAGTGTCATAGAAGAATATTCCGTCATGGAGTTTCAATACCTAGTATAAGTTTTCTGATGTAAATTATACATCGTGTAATCAATTGTACTGGGTCGGCTGGATCTCGAGTGAGATCAAACAATATTAAATTAAGTGAGTGATTGGAAGTAAAACAGGCACTGTTTGGTGGTTTTCAGAGCTGTCGAGCAAAACTAGCTCGTCTTCAGTCCATGAATACCGAAAGAGACGAAGATTAGCAGGAATTGAAACCTTTTAAAGAAAAGAAGATGTCGGTATGGCAGTGAAGTTGATGCGACTTACTAATTTCTGCTGGATTATCAGATGTTTTTGAAAATCGGATTATTTTTAATCCGTGTTGGATTGCAGGTGCGTACGCTCGTATAATGGAGTTTTACTCACTTGACGGTATAGTTGACTAAAGGCGCCCTACAGCATACGCATTTTGACGGCAGTATTTGGGGGAGCGCCGTAGGTACAAAAATATGACCTAATTCCTATCTTGTTTCTCCGATTCTCATAATCATTCGAAACGAAATTAGTCCTACTTGCAACGTGCGAAGTCACCGAATTGGTGTATACTGCATGTATAAATAAAGATTTGCTACAGAATGGCATCGACAACCATGCATAAGGTTGAAGTCTGGTCGGCCCCGTTAATGCTCACCTCGGGGCCAGACAGACCTTTAAAATCTCAATCTCATTGGGATATATATCAGTTCTCCTTAGGCATTCAATCATTCGATTTAACGGTCAAGTAAGTTTTTCATCGTATGATTGGTAAAACGATGAACCCGTCGAAATTCCAACTAGAGTAATAAAACGCACACTATTTATTTGCTGATGTTCCGCGGTAAGCAGTCCGAACATGCTAGGTTGTACTGCTTGACTACTTTTAAGGTTTGAGAAATGTCCTCCTAAACGAGTCTAAGGCTCATGAATACACAGACCATACCGCTCATTATTACTATAATAATAATAATAATGATGATGATGATGATGATGATGATGATGATGATGATGATGATGATGATGATGATGATGATGATGATGATGATGATGATGATGATGATGATGATGATGATGATGATGATGATGATGATGATGATGACGATGACGATGACGATGACGACGACGACGATGACGATGACGATGACGATGACGATGACGATGACGATGACGATGACGATGATGATATTAATAATGAAAATAATAATAATAAATAAATCAACAAATTTGGCCCCACATATATACGTTAACCATTTCAGAATGGAATACCGTGGATTTCTCTTGCAGTAAAAACCCACTTTATACTTTCGCCGGTCAGGCATCGAAACTAAGAATTCCAAGATGCTATATATAGGTCTCATTGGTTCAAATGTAGCCGCTCTAATGCACCGCCCAACTATACCTATGGGATTGGCCTTGTTTACAGTTTATTACAAATTAGTCAAGGCCTAACGGTGCTGGTGAATATCATCCAAGGGTGACACCTTTTGTCAATATCAATTTTAAAGGAAGATGTTTTGGTTGGGTTATTACAATTTAAAAAAACAAAGGATTGACATTAACATTTAGGCCAGCACGGACGTCAATATCAATAATTCTATAGCCTTAAAGGAGCATTTGATAGATTTGAACATATTTCTAAAACTTGAATATCAAGACTATACCGGGAATAACTGTGGTATCCATAAACAACAATTTAATGTTCCTTAACTCTTGCAATAAGTCAAATCAAAACTAAAATTCGTTCTTCCATACGTCCCCCAGCTGTAATATGTCATTGAACGCTCCTGTATATAGTCTATAGATGAATATATTTCTCCTTAAACTTGAATATAGACATAACTTATAGCCGTTTTTTATGGCCGTTTTCATCAAAAAATGCCTTTAGCCATCGTTACTTTTTCCATTTTCTACTCTTAACGTATACGTCTTCCATATTAACCTTTGGAAATTCGTAAATAATTTCCATTTCACTTCATCTTGTGGTAACTATAAGCTGCTTAGCAAAAATCTCAAAACTAATTTTAGCCAGGGAGAACCCACCGTATACTTACATAAATTCAGATCCCCGGGGGTAAATTTAAAATAATGATAAATCATTTCTCAACGGAGATCAGCCAAAAAGATTATATACTTTCGTAAACAGCTTGCGCGGAATGACTAATACCTTCAGAAGTTCCGATTGGATAGGCAATGGGACGGAGAGGAGAACGATGGGGTTGTGGGAGGCAGGGGAGCAACTACCGGGAGACTCCTCCCCTTTGAGAAGTTTTGGTAAACTCGAAGGTACTTAGATGCAAAATGGTGCTAATATATTTTGCAAATTTTGAAACAATGTTGATTCATTTTCGACTGTGTAGGTGCTTTACTGCTCATACACGTTATAGTATACTATGAACGTGTACGCTATGAGTTTGGGAATAATATGTCAGTCGAGCAGCAAAGGGCGTGGGAGGAGGCGGGGTGGGCAGGGCGCATCTAATCTTATTCTGTATATACATGGTTGCGCCCCTGGGAAGCAAATATCGGGGAGGGGTATGTAAGGGGGGTGGGAGGAAATTTTCGCACAGTAAATAATATTTAAAACGAATCGAGTTCTGAATTTTTCCAATCTGACATCAGTAACTATAGTGTTGCGGTCTGTGTTAGTGTGTGTTGTATGTTGTCAATGGCTAATAGTAGGTCTGATATAGATAATTTTAGGGAATTCCTCCCTCCCATACTAGCCTACCCATCTTCCACATTCTTCTAGTCAAATTGGGAGAGGCAAACTCGTCCATCACCACTGGTAAATGTGATAGGTGATAGTTTGTGATGAAATACTCCCTTACCTTCCCCCACCCTCCCCACCCTCCCCACCCTCCCCACCCTCCCCACCCTCCCCACTATCCCACCCCTCTCCACCCTCCACACCCCATCACTCACATAACCAGGAGAAGCAAGCTCAACCATCATGACAGGTCAGTGTAATATAGATGCACTTGTTTGGAAGAACGCCTCCGTCCGTCCCTCCTTCCCCTAAGCATCTTCCCAGTCTTCATAGCCATGCAGGAGAACGTAACGGGATCATCATCATTACTGGTCAATGTGATATAGATACTTGCAAGAACTCCCTCCCACCGCTTCACTTCACCCAATCCTTCCTATAGCCCAGAGCGGCAAACCCAAAGAATCTTCTTCACCATGTAGTCAATGAGATGGTAATACCCGTACGATCAATTTCCTTCACGCCCCAAGACGACAGAAGACTTGAGAAAGTCTAAATATGACAATCGCGGGCTGTACATACGCTTGAATTATTTATTATCATTATTATTTTTTCTTTATATACTACAATATTTATTTTACTGTAACAGAGATGATTATTTTTCTTCGTCAAATACTGAATCAGTAATATTGAACTTCTTATCATGAGCTTATAGACTGACATTGGTTTCAGTGCCAACACTGTTTTATATTCACCTTCAAAATAAAATACCAAAAGAAAAAAAAACAACTCCCTGGCGCCAATATGACATCACAAACGAACAAACAGACAATTCCTGACATACGAAATTAGAACCATGATAGATCCTAATCGAAGCCACGTTTGTCATTAGATATATTATTCATCATATACACATATCTATCTACAAACTAAAGGCGAATGAGTTGACTTCAGTCTTTTAATTAACCTAACTTAAGAATTGTTTCAAGTATATTTTCTCAGCTTACTCTCGCCGAAAGTCGATCCGAATTAATTTACAGAGTAGTTTTGTGTTTCAGTATGATATTTATCACCGCTTTGTGACTTCAAAATTCCCTGGAGAAATATCCATGTGACAGACAAATAAAATGGCTTGGGCAGTATTTCATGGAAGGAAACTTTCCTTCCGTGTATACTCTATCATTAACAAAGAAATAAGTCAAAGTCACTTATCTGTTGTTCTAACAGGGCAATACGACAGCTGCTTTATTGGCCAAAAACACATGGTAAAAAAGTTCTCATTTTCTACTTTTTTCCTGGTGGAAATTTTCTAATTACCTAAAAGTAAGAGTAACAAGAAAGAATCGGCGGGGATGGGGGGGGGGGGGGGGGATGAATTCACTGATATACAGTAATCCCATAGGTTGTTGGTTATTCCGCTTTCTTCTTCATTGTTAATGTACTTTTACTTTAGACTGCTAAAAGGAAAAATACTGGGATGATTTATATCGAATGCTGTTTTCCTGTTAGGTTTAGTCTGCTATATGTATTTGTTATCTATAGGTGCATGATCGAGGATGAGTAAACATTGTTTGAATCTCATAAATAATTTATACATATGCAAGTATGCGCGCGTGCGCAATTGCGTGTGTGTGTGTTGTTGGTGGGAGTGTGAAAACTTGTTCGCGCTCTATTTCAAATAAGCATGCTACAGAAAAAGTTAAGGAACAATTTCCGCGCTTGAAAAAAAAAAGTTTTTCCAATTTTTTTTTTCATTTCGTAAAATTGGTAATTTTAGCCAGTTCTCTAACTATTATCATCGTCATTATTGAAGGTTCAAACAGCAATATTTTGAGTAGGCCTATTTGTTTTGAAGGAAAGCTGTCAGACAGTAATTCTCTATGGACTAAACTATTCCCATATCCTGTCCCACATCTGTACTTATAATGCAAGGCAATGCACGTAATTTCCCACGTGACACATTACTCCTTCACCGAATACCCCGATGAAAGAATTTCTTTACCTTTCTATTTTTCTCTAAAGCTATCGGCTTTTGCAAGTTGAAAACAGACTCGTCATGTTAATTCTCACTTCTCTAATCTTCTGTGTTTGTTATAATGTTAACTAAAATATCTAGGTTTTTTCGTCGTCTGTTGCTCCGACATTTCAAAGACATGTAATTGATCTATTCATAGCCTATAATGACTGAAAAGTTGTGACAAAAGTTTGAAAAGTGTTCAAGTTTGCAGGAAACAAAAAATACCCAAGATGCAAGAAAATCATGTGAATAACAAAGTATGTCTGAAAGTTGCAACTGGGTGGTTCGATCTTCTACGTAATTGCAACAAAACATGGAACACTATAATAATAATAATAATAATATTAATAATAATAATAATAATAATAATACTACTACTACTACTACTAATAATAATAATACAGAAACAGAAACGAAGAAAGACTTCAGAAAGTTAAATAATGCAATATTATCTAAATATATATATATACTTAACATTCTTGGAGGAAAGACAGGTATTGCTTCAATTGCTAAAATGCCATCTCAAATGTATCTCGAAATGAGTATGATGCCTAGCATCGGTAGCAGGCTGGTTAGTCACTCTCAGACGAGTATCTCCCTTGGAATTTGGTTATCCGATTGTTATATTTATAATATTTCTACGACTTTGTTTCGGTGAGTATATTTAGCCGACCTAATAAAGCTGGTTATTCCTTGGAGGTAATATGCTATAGCATTGCTTTTTTTAAAGCATTGCCAATTCTTTGAAAATACATTATAAAAAAACACGAAATGATCGCCACTTAATCACATGTCTTGTACGTGAAACTGATGATGGATAATTCTTTTGGGCGAGCCATATTATTATCAAAATAATGGCAGTTTTGTAGCCTGACAGAGCAAGCTTGTATATGTACGACGAGTTGGATTCGGAGCCTCGGATGTGACTATACGTGTCTTTCTATATGTACTACCATACAGTATTAAGGGCGTATTAACACAGTATACAACAGTTCTTTGTTCCCCTCAACTGTCTAGCAAGGCCTACACGAAAGTAACACTCACACGCGTAATTATGCAAATTGAATAATGAATGAATCGCGTGATAAATAATGCGCAAGTGTAATATTTAAACTTATAGGTTACATGGCTTATGTTCTGTTTAGAGATCGACTCGTAAACATACAGACTTGGACAAAGAGATCTGTGAGTTTCTACGAACGTGTTATAATAAACAAGGTGAAATTAACGAACAAGGGTGCACACAACATTAACAAATACATAATACTACAGCTTATAGGTTGTTTATGTACAAATTGATTCGTTGTTACTTTTTTCCTCAAATGACTGTTTCCAGCAGTTATCTAGATATAGGCCTAAACGAGAGTAACAATCGCACACGCAGAGCCTTACTGGATGAAATAAACGATGTAGCTATAATAACAGTCATCGCTGTGGCCCTCGAAAAGGCTAGTAACACAATAATAATAATAATCAGTTATTTTTACGACGCTTAAGCGACCACTCATGTGGGAGAAGCCGGCTTATGGATTACAACTTACACGTCGAATGGCTTCCAATTCAACATTTCGATTTAGAAAGTCATTTCAGATGGGAAAACCGTAGATTGCTCTTGGATGCAAAACCCACCTTACTATGACTCGGCCGGGGATCGAACCCGGAACCTCCCGATTGCTAAGCCACATTGCTTCAAATGCCAACGCCTTTATCCACTCGGCCACAGCACCGGTTAACGCTCTATGATCAAAAATATACTTCGAGACAGACATTATTATGTATCGGAGAATCTAGTTCGAGCAATATATCTCATCTTAGAATAACAAAGGATCTAACATTGTATGGAAAGACTTATTCACAGAGATTTCATTATTCGTGTGTAATGGGGAGGACGATAACTGATGGGAACAGCCATTTGAGTAAAGAATAACAACGAATCAGCTGTAGCCTACATTAACAACATATAAGCCGACCAAAGTTCGGTGAAAATATAACAAATGCACATTATATACTGTCAGGTGATTCAGTCATTATTAAATTTGCACAATTACGGTGTATACAATTTCAATTGGGAGATTCTATTTATAACAATTACCGATTTTCATAAATTAGGAGAAATAATACTAGTGAACGAAAGACTCTTCTGAGGACACAGAAACGGTTTACTTTACTATTCGCTCGTGAAAACCTTTTCTCGCACACCAGACGTTGAACAACATACTAATTAATTACTGAGACAAGCATCGTATAACGGTGTTTTACGTCTTTTGGTTGTTTACTTGAAATTGAAATTCTAACCATAATATACAATGAGAAGTATTTTATGAGGAGTTTCTAAGAAAAGCTGGTGTGAGAAAAGACGATGTCGTTTCAACTCTCCTAGACGATATGTCATAGTTGCGACCTTTCTTTGTTAGAGTCAAGGTGCCGCGAAATAAGTAAGATTTGTCCTAAAAGCCTTGTTTACATCTTCGTGATAAAATCCTGCAGTCCATGAGAAGCATATAGCTACTCAGGGAATGAAACCTTTTATTATTCGTCGTTTTATATTCTTATAAGTTAGTATCACCTACGTACCCCAGCGGGCTTTGAAATGGAACACGAATCCGACACATTGCGTGCTGATGACGATATTTTCGATTTTTTCTCATGCAAGTTCTTGAAAGATGCAACAGCCAATCGTCAATATCGGTTGCTCGATGGAAATGTCATCGAAAGGTATCATAACCGACGAAAATCTATAAACAGCGACCGGCAATCCCTCCGATAACCCCCACATGACTCCTGCGGAACAACATCAAGGCCTCAGTCAATTTACTAAATTGTTTCTATACCTCTTGTGAATGGTTTAATATTACAGAATCGTGATTTTTAGGGTTTTTCTTCTGCTTCTTTTACTTCTTCGCCTTCAATAATCACATATCGACGGACAAAATGTGTATATAAATGCAAAGCCACAGTCCTAACTAGGAAGTGACCAAAGATTGGTTAAACCAAACAGGTGGCACACTATAATATACCAGAATGTAAAGCCTTAATAAGAAACGGAGGCCAGCAGAATTATGATGATTTTGCTCTAACGATGTTCACTTTGACCATTATAAGGTGTGACCATTGGCGCAGATCAGTCTTGAATAATGGTGGGGACGCGTGTCTGTTCTCTGATCCAAGTAGACTTTTGTATACGATGGGTCTGGGGTCCTCTCCCAGAAAGCAATTATAGACTGCCGCAAATACGATTTCCGTCCTATATTTAACAACTGTGGATAAATATAATAAAATGAGAACTGCAGTTTGTCATTTGCACAATGCTAGTTCAAACTGCGCCAAAGTTCAATACAGGGGAATTTGAAATGCAGCGTTTGGTCAAGACAAATTGGTGGGGACACGGTATATCATGTCTCCACCACTGAAAAAAAGTTGGTGGGGACGCGTCCCGTTGTCCCCACCAGGATCTGCGCCCATGGGTGTGACTTGCTAACTTTAACTCAGAAACTAGTCAATATTTTTCACGTGTAGGAGCTAAATTGCTTATGTTTCTATATTGTCCGAAAAACTTCAATTCTTTCTCCAAGAAAGTATTTCATATAAATAGGCCTACACTGTAAAGTTGCCACTGTTCGGAACTGAGGGTTTATTGATGATACTTGCGATGAGAGTGTATTGGACAAGGAAGGAGTATAGGGGTGGGTTTAGACAATTTGTCCCAGGCTACTTGGTCAGTGACTTGAAACAAAACCTGATGTATCCCCTCCCCTCCCCTCACACCGTCCATAAAAAGTGTCCTATATATTTCTGTCTCATATTCTCCGTATATATATATAACATGAGTGAAGGAAATACATATTCTCCCAACCTGAGCATTGCCTTGAGCTTGAGCAAGCTTGAGCAATATCCGGTAGCTTTTGAATAAACTACACATAAAAAATAATAAATAAATAAAAAAACTACTGGTGGAAACAATGTGCAAGAGAGTCTGAAGTTGGAGCAACATCCATTAGATTTGGTAGAAATAATTCAATGGCTTTTGTCACGTTATTCGCTCAAAACGATGTCTTTAAACAGAGATTGATATAAGACATACTTCAGACTTGCAATCAAAGTAAGTAAAGTATCCGTGTGCGGAATATGTCAACATAATATATTTCAAATAGCTGTCAATCATTTTTTCAATAGAATTGAAAATACATATATATATATATATCATTCGACTGCCAAGTATTGCTGACGAAGGTCGCAGGGGTCCGAAAATTCCAATATATTTTCTAAAACTTTATTCTTATTTGTCAATTATGAGTCATTTCTTAGTTCTCTGGTTTTCTCTTATAATGAATATATATATATATATATATATATATATATATATATATATATATATATATATATATATATATATATATATATATCACTTTAATGCCTTTGTTCTTTATAATGGTAACTTTAAGAGCCCAAGTAGTTATTTGACAAGTATGTGTTTATTTCCTGTCATGTTTCATGACAAATTATTCGAAATACACTTCTTGCACCGAAGGATATTTTGTACATACGAGTTTTATCATTTCACCCGAATATTGGAAGGGAGAAGAACATCTCCAACCATACGTTTTTTTAAATGGAATTGGTCTACATGAGTATCCATAATGGGAGATACGCGTGGCATGTGATATCAACTTTACTACTAGAAACTACTTGAAAGCTATTAACGTATCAAATGGTCTAATTAATACAGAACATTTTACCATATGCATCCTTTTAAGCAATGTGTTGCAATTAACATAATTCGAATTTTCCGTATAGCACTATGCCAACCAACTTTGTACATTGATGCCATATATATATCTATATATATACAAAAAGTTATCCATTGCTTATACTTCAATGATAAAAGCATGCAATAATTAATAGCTAATAAGAAGGATGAAAATTGATGAAAATGCCGTGGAAAAAACATCAACAAATTTGGTTCAAGGCTAGGCCGATAGGGTGATCAATCCTATAGGATAGAGGTCAGCAAAGCTGCAAGGTTATAGGTCAACTTTTCTTCGTGGGCCGGATTGAAATATTTCGCAGGCCAGGTCTGTCCCCGCGGGTCACCAATTGAGTAAGGTACTGTTGCTATGGCACCATAATTTGCATTTTTCGAGTCGCCTTATTGAATCACGAGTTCTGACAATTCAACAATTTTTTCCCCTTTTTTTGCTCGATTGGCTGGCGTTATATTGAGAAAAGAAGATAAAGAGGGAAAGAAAGGGCTAAGATGAATTGATAGAACATAAAAGCAATGTCTCTTATCCATCTTTCAGTAGATGGTTGGTTTATTGGACTTTAATGAATTAAAAACAACCTATTAATCGAGAAAAAACAAGGAAGAACAGGTTTCAAGCTAGAGTGTTTTATCTGCTCATATATACGAACATAATATTCTGAAGTGTTAAAACGTGTACTTAACGGAAATTGCGCGAAAGTACCGTGAAACGAAATACATCAACCAACATTAAAGGGACATCGCCACTCACTGACGTTACTCTCAAGATATTTGGCGAGGACGAAACGCAGGGGCATAAGTCTTTGTCATTTGGATGGAAGGGAGAGGGTGCGGGGGGGGGGGTAGGGGGAACGGATTCTTCACTCATGTATGGATGGAGGTGGGATGATTAAGCCTCCCACGGGTGTCACTGTGATAATTTTCTCTCAAAAGTTGTAGAACCATATGACCTATTGCCTCTGTCTATAGAACATTCTGTAACACAAGAGAAAGTTAATCATTTGACCCCCGGTATTGTGCGAAATTTTTATGTGCAATTTTTTTTTTGGACTTTTGTGTGAAATATTCTAGTCTCTGACTCTTACTATTATATATGTTTCAAATAATATCTTAACACGAAAATATATAGCTAAAAGAAAATTTTATTATTAAAAAATCCTTTTTAATCACTGTATCATGGCTTTTAACTGAATTTGAACTACATTTGAGTATTATGAACAAGAAACTATTCGAGTTTACGTTGTTCAAAAGTTAAATGTGTTTACAAACTATGAACGATGAAAGTATCAAACAGTTCATTTTCCACATGAATCATATTCTTCTCTTTTATTAACAGTTTTAAATTTCGTGTTAATTGAAAACTGAAGAAAATCCAAGCAACATTTTGATACAAGAAATATTGCGGTCGTCATTTCACTGGAAGCTGGAAATTTTTTACATTCAATAAAATCGCATGATTTTTTTTTCCATCTTTACTACACACCATTTATTGAAATATAAACAAAGTGTTTATATCTGAAGAACGAAAGCAAAATCATTATTGCAGCTTATTGCATAAACCACCTCAACGGAAGATACTGCGTACTGTGGTGTAACATGGTCACATATCGTTTAAAGGACAGAATAACTTGAAACAGACTGGTGGAGGAAGATAACAATAGAAATATAAGAGTAAAAATAGAATTCGCATTGGCATATGTGGAGGATCGGGAACATGTACTATAGTACATAGGAGGCGTATAATATAGGTTTGCAGGTTCGAGCCGTTGTGTCCTTTGGGCAAGGCACTTTATCTCCATTGGTGTGTGGCTGTGAGAACTTACCAATGACCCAGGAGTTAAGTCGTGTGCGTAGGGGGGGGGGGGTGTTCTTGGTCTCAAACAAGACTGTAAACCTTCAATTTCATTTTAATATATAACGCTAGAATATGAGTATTCGAATATGGATTCACGAGACACGTTTCTGATTCTATAGGAAAGAAACAAATACTGTTACTTAATAAAACACTATAGATACTAAAATAGTTTAAAAGCTGCATCACGCAACTTCAGGATAAGATATAAGTTAAACTACATTTCTGCTAATATACCACAGCTTAAAAACGTACACAAAAACAAAACAAGGTCCTTGTAACTTTTTATCAATGTATGTACATTGGTGACGTTAAAATACCCTTCGAAACGATGTGTTGTTTTTCACCCAAAATAGTTAGTAGTGTACACCACGAAACCTTCACCATCTCGGTACTAATATTGCAAACTAGGCTCATGAAGCGAATGATTAAGTGACACTACGTGCTGAAGTGGATTGTATCATATAGCTTTTAAGCTGTTATATACGGAAATTGAAATGTCACTTGCCGTTCTCATTAGCGTTAGAAATATTTCATTAAAAGGAAAGAAGAGAGAAAAAAACAGAAGATAACATGTAGTAATAGTTTTAACTATATATAGTAAGTGATGTAATGTGAAATGTTAATGCTAGACTTATCTGCAATTTACGTCTTAACACCAAGGGAGATTATGTTACGTGGTCTTCCTTTTTTTTATGTTGTTAGACTTGATTTAAAATCTCACCTGCTGATGTAATAGGTGTAAAGAAAAAACATGTTTGTGCAAACACGTATTTCAAGCACACCCACGCACGCGCACCCACACGCACAAATACACAAATAAAAACTGTCGATGTTTTAAGATAAATATATTTAATGATATTAATTAATATAATTAATATTTAGTATATACACAACTGTTTTGTTTTATAGACACGGGAATGTCTTTCATCACGTCATTAATGTCAATCATTATTTTCATGATTGATTTACCTTTGTTGTGATTTTTCAGTTGGAGTCCATGTTTCAAAAGCCTTGAAAGGATTACTTGAGGCATAAATACTTGTTGTGTTGATATTACCATAGTTCAGTACAGTATATATAAAGTATGTATGAGACTACATCATACCAAATACATCTGCAGTCTACTAGTCTGTTTATTCAAGATGTTCACCTTTAAGATATGTCTCAGGATATGCTAAAATCTGAAAAAAACCTTCTACACTAACGTAATAACGACGTCAGCCCGCAAGTCCCGGCTTAATTTAAAGACTTATATGTGTATCAATCATTTATGAATTCAAAGAACATCCCCTCCCCCACAAAAACATTCTTTAAATTGTACTGTAGTTTTAGCACTTTGTTTGAGGCCCTACAATTTCGCTTGTCTATACTGACTTGTAAAAACAAAATTAAATGTTATACTTTTAACTTATATTTGTCACATTCAGGAGTCGCAGAGCCTAGTCGTTTACAGCCGAACTTGTCCTAGTACCCACGAAATGACAGATGATGGTTTGGACTTCCATGTGTTAGCTCAGTGGAGTGTTATAGCTAGGAGTGTTAGGTAGGAGTGTTAGCTCAGTGGTTAACGCCGGTGCCTTTCAATCATAAGGTCCCCGGTTCGAGTCACTCCCAGATTAATGTATGTCGTCCAGTTACAGAGTTGTTGACAATTAACAATTCATAATCATGGACGTTAAATATGAATGTAAGAGACTGACTTCGGTCAGCTTGCGGCTTTGATAAGCCAATGCGGCTTCTTCGCGAATTCCTGCTTGCAGGAGGATCTAATATACATACATACATGTGGTGCCCGATTGTGGTGGCCGATTGTGGTGGCCGATGTGGTGCCCGATTATACTTTGAGCTGTAGGAGAAGTGAACGTTTGTCAAAAGAACTTTATAAGCTTCATGCGGTCATAATTCTTCGAATAATCTTCCCATTTCACCAAACGAATGTCTAAGATAAACTTAAACTGGCACCTTCTCATCCTCCTTAACATCCAAGGATAAAGAAACGATGATGACTGCAAATCAAAACTGAAATAAATTATAATTATAATTATATATATATATATATATATATATATATATATATATATATATATATATATATATATATATATATATATAGCAAAACAACATAGGATTATAGATATTGTTTGCTCTGACGTTTATGTAATTAGTTTCCATGCACACAGTATGGAAACTGTTTAATCATTCACAATGAAATAACGTTCAAATAGGCATGCAGCTGTTTTAATAGATACACATTTGGTACTAAAAATATTTATGATATTCATAAGTACGCTTTTGTAGACAGTTGTGCACCTTTCAAATCCTCATAAATATCAAACGTATTAGTTTATTACCTCGTTTCAGGTGTAGTATACATGAGCCTTATTTAAAGCAGTATTTGATTCGATTTTCATTCGGTAAAAAGAATCAAATTAGGTCATTGGATTAGCCATTCAAATTTGTTTTAAATTAATGGGTTGAACTTGGTATGAACTTAGGCAGAATTTTAACTTTTTTTTTATATATCATAGTCCAAGAAAACGGATCAATTTGACTGCTAGAAATGTTTATTCTGGTTATATGTTATTCACCATTTATAGTTTGTTATATCTTTGAAATGTTCCTTTACATCTTTCGGATGATTCCTTAACGCTTTACCTTGACGATGATGACGTTGTTTTCTCAGTGGAAGCCTAAATGTTAATTTTAATCCATTGTTTTATAAATTCTTTTAATTATGTATAAATACCATAGTATGGATGCATTGTAAACATGTCACATGATGCCTTGACTGTCTCGTGTTTTCACATTTGAGTGTTGTGTCGCATATATGTGAAAAACTCGACTATAAAATATTAGACTCATTAATCCAATCACTTTAATTAATGAGCCTCATCGGTTGAAAGGGTCATTTCTCATCAATTTAAAACTGTTGTAGAAATATCATTCGGAACTGATTAAAGGTGGTTTATTAAAGGTCTACAAGATATCACAATTAATTTTCGTGTCTAAACTCATCCTTTAAGTTTGTTCGAAATCAAGATTTAATGAAATGTTCCAAGTTGCTTTTTTTCAAAGAGTTTCATACCACTTTGAATATGGTTTCTGGATGTTTCTGGACGACGAAAGTGTTGAGTAGAGAATTGAATTCATGTATTCATTGAGCTTTCAAACTTATTTTGAGTATAGGTCTGCAGTTGTTAAAATTTCCCACCTATAACCTATAAAGACTGCTTTAACATTTTTTTAAATATTTTTTTTATTTTATAAATATGCATATACGTTGAAACTACCGCGCATACCGTATAAATTTTTGTTTTTGCTGTACTTAAAACACATATTTAAAAGTACCCACCTGGTGTTTTAGGATAAATTAAGCCGCTTAGAAAAATATCCACAAGCACAAATGTCTTTCTGCTACCTTGAGGATATTTGTGTTATCAATATATAGAGGTTAACAGTTCATCTCTGGTTAGTATCGAATGAACACACTATTCAATTTTCTCTGTTAATATTGTAATAAATCAGTTCCGTTCAGTTCAGTTAATATATTTCGCATATACATAGACATACAAAAACAGTACAGTAATGGTATATACAGGATACTATAAAAACACATAAAATGTTTATCAAAGCTAGTAACCCTAAAGAAAAGAAAGAAAATAACAGAACAAAGTAAGAAAGAAAAACAAAATGTACAAAGCAAAATTGACAATAATATCAATCAAGGTACTTGGAAGTTAGATAACTCTTTAGTTGATACCTACATCAAGCACATGATTTCGAATGTCTAATACCAGTTGGGAAATTATTCCATATTTAATAACAGTAATTGTTTAGCAGAAACTTTCCATGTTTAGAGCGGTGTCTAGTAACAGAGAATAGTACATTTGTTCTCGTGATGTTTGGGATATCTGACCCAAATCTTGGGTGTACAATCTTTCGAAAGACATGAGGCAGTGCATTGTTAACGTATTTGTAAGCAAAAGTACACATATATGAACAACATTGGCTTTGAGGACACCAAGAGTACTGTGCAGAGTATTAGTAGGAAAATGCCAGTGGTTGAACGTGATCGGTTTTAGAATTCTATTTTGTAGAAAATAAATTACTAAAAGACTCCCTAAATTACAAGCAAAACGCTATACGGATGTATTACGATAAATAATTTCGTATTAAAATATTTATGACATTATCACAACCTTTTTAAACAATACCTTTCTAAACCTCAATCACGAAAAATATATATATATATTAGTCGAAGTTCTTAAAAGCTCTAACGTTCATGAATACGTAAAGAGATGTGTTGGATTACCGTATATACCGCGAATAAACTCCAAATTGCAGTTATATTGCAGTTACATTGCATTGCATTGACATCAGAGCGGAAACATCTCTTCAACGGCTCTCGATTATTTACTTATTTTCTGTCTTTCGTGCATTTTTCTGGCCTCATTCTGAGGCATTTAACATTATCCTGTGAAACAGGAGGATTTTATTACGAATTTGGCATAACATTGATATAATTTGTACAAGTTTTTTTTCAAACGATACAAGTGCCAAGGCGCCACTTGGCGCCAGGCTTTATCTCATAAAATGAGTACCGGATCCGCGAAAATGCCGCCAAATAGTTTCGTGTTGAAAACCAACAGTGTGAAGCTTGTTCAGGGGCGTATCCAGGATTTTCCAATAGGGGGGGGGGGTCAGGCATGAATGATCGCCGTCCTGGGGGATGGGTCTAAGGGGAGGGGTGGCAATTTTTGCTTTCGGGGGCTGAAATGCAAATTGGTGCCATATGCATGGGCGGCGATCCGTACTTCCGAGTGGGGGGGGGATATGACCTTGTTGACTATCTAAGCGTAGCGCCACCATGAGTTGGCGCGAAGCTTACAAGAAAATTTTGGGATTAACAAACCCTCTAGATGGCCGGAAACGGCACTTCCCGAGGTTTCCAAGCGGCATATACCCAACTTTAAAATAGGGATGTCATGTCCGAAATATCTCATAATCAGGATCCAAAATACCTTTTTTTTAATTTCGGGTGTTATTTTGGGAAAATTGCCCCTGTCAATCTTGTTTGTGACGCAACGTTAGAATGTTCGAGAGCTCTTTTATATTATTCGATGAAGAAAATGGCCTCATGCAGGCTATTATAGGCCTATACACATGCAATACACAATTACACATAGTTACATTCCTAGGTACCGATTGCTAGGGCATCCAGGTGAAACGTGTATTAAGCATTACCCTGGTAACATGAGATTCTCAGCTGTTCGAGGGAACATGTACGTGTGTAGGCCTACTATAGGGCCTATATGAATACTATGAGGGTGCATATATGTACTATATCAATACCGTGGGCGCAATAATACATTTTGTTGTTATAGGGCCAATGAAGCCTACAGTCAACTATTCTTGCTTTATAAAGACGCTTTATTTGAAAAGATCGCACTGCGTTTATGGTAGGCGAGAAATGAAGCTAAAAAAGAGCCGTACATTAACGATGATGCATAAATGTAGGCATGAAAATATTCTTATCCCTGGCATTTGGTGGGGGGGGGGGGGGGGATATGGTGTATTACATCCCCTCCACCCATTTTCATGGGGGATATATCCCCCCTTCCGCCCCCCCCCAGGATCGCCGCCCATGGCCATATGTGATCCATTTTTCGACCTTAATAATAAGCAACATTTCCAGTAAATATGGACACAAAATGCACGATTTAGTATGGCTGGCATGTCACTTAGTGTTTATAGTGATAATACAAACACAATTACCATCTATGTTTCTAAAACTATTATGCCGCCGAACTTCGCCAGAACCTTTTTCTGGCAAACAAAAAAATAAAGCATACGGGAGGGGGGGGGGGGTGAGCGATCACCGACATCTCACTTAAAGGTCGTCATCAATTTTTTTATTTTTTTTTGCTAAACTATTTTTTTTTTGGTGACGGCCAATAGGGGGGGCGCGCGCCTGTTGCGCCCCCCCTGGATACGCCCCTGTTGTTGATGCCAATTTTAAATCTATACGGACATATTGAAGTCTTTGGCCAACGACATTGGAAAGAAAAATATTCTCGGGTGTGTTAAGACTCAAGGACAGTGGATCATAACGGTAAAAAACAAAGAAGATGCAGAACTTATTCAAGAAACTGGATTAAAAATAGGGAATGAGGTATGTGACATCATGGGAGTGACCAAGACCATAATAACCGTAAGTGTTTTTGGAGTCCCAATGTACATTACCGATGATGAAATCTCCGGAAAACTGGAAGAATACGGATGCAGACTAAGATCCCCATGGGTACGTAAATATTACGAAGACTATACCCCAACATAGAAAATGGCATCAGATACGTTAGACTCGAATTACCAAACAGTGTAAAGTCTCTACCGTACGCAATCACTATAGAGGGAACCCACTTAAGATTAAAGCACAATGGACAATCACGGGTGTGTAATCTCTGCTTATCAGATGATCACATAATGCGAGAGTGCCCACAATACACGTGTAGAGAGTGCGGTCAACAAGGGCTATCAAGGAACCGCTGCCCTGAAATCCTCTGTTACAAATGCAACAAGCTGGGCCACACGAGTTACCACTGCGATGAAAAGGACGACACGGAAACAATGGATGAGGACACAGAAATCGAGAACCCAATTGACAAGCCAACGACTTACGAGGACACAGAGAAACCAACGACTTATGAAGCACAGGAAAGTGAATCGAGACCTGCGAATACTGGGGTATTAACAAAAGATAAAGATGAGGAATGTATTAGTGACCTGAAAGAGAGAAGTCGGCAGTCTTCTAACCTGACTAAAGTTCAGCCGATAACGGAGAGCGAATTAAATCAACAAGTCGGCGCAAAGATAAAGCGAACCCTATCATCGAATGACGGAGCAGACTGGATAGTCGTAAAAAAGAATAGCACAAACCAGCAACAGAGGAAGAACATCCCCAGGCCCAACGTCACAACCACCAGGCGATATCACACAAGGGAAAGGGAACGAACAGAACCAAAATAAGATTTATATTCTCTTACTTACCAATTTTAATGTTATCACTAATGGCGTCACCTATACTCAACGATATTAACGGCCTCAGGGAAAATAATGTCTCGTGTAAGTACCATAACATAGACTCTTATATAACAATCTGCCCCTTCATCACGGTATATCACTGTACCACCACAACAGTCGTAGCCTAAACAATAAGTTTGACGATGTTAACACTTTCATTTCTGTATTAAATAATGACTTTACGGTAATTGGATTCACAGAAACCTGGTTCAATGATAATTTTTCTCCCCTCATAAAATTGGATAATTACAAACTTGTTGAAAAACATCGTAACAATAAACGGGGCGGTGGGGTCTGTCTATTTGTACATAAAGATATAAGTTTTATTTATAGACCCGACCTATCAATTTTTAATAATTCTATAGAATCTCTCTTTATAGAGGCTACTAACATAAATTCAAAAGATAAATTTCTTACTGGCATAGTCTACAGACCACCTAATGGTTCTTTAGATGAGTTTAATGTTAATCTGGAAAATATTTTCAATATCATTTCGAATAAAAACTGTAAAACCTACATAATGGGAGATTATAATATGGATTTAACGAATGCAATCAAATCAACTACGTTTTTAAATATTCTCTATTCGAACGGATTCATCCCTACAATAACTGTCCCAACTCGTATTAGTAGCATTACTACAAGCCTGATAGATCATTACAAACGATGATTCTACGATTACTTCAGGGGTTCTCATCACTGATATAAGTGACCATTTCCCGATATTTCTAAAAGTGGTAGGGAAGAAAATCACATCTAACAACACCATCTATAGACGTAATTACAATACTAACAACGTAAAGCGGTTTACTTCTGAAATAAGGGACACATATTGGGATAATGTTTTAAACGAAAATGATGTCAATTCTGCTTATAATACTTTTTTTAATTATCTCAGTTCAACTTATAATAGTTGTTTTCCTATTCGCCAAATCAATCATAAACAGCGTCGTAGAAAGAAACACCCATGGATTACGAATGGTATTTTGACTTCCATTAAAAGGAAGCACAAACTTTACAGACGTCAGTTAAAGTCTCCTACAGTTATGTACAAGTCTATGTATACAACGTATCGTAATAAGCTTAATCAAGTAATCAGACTTTCGAAAAAGCTCTATTTTGACAATAAATTTAATGAGAGCAGATATAACACAAACCATACATGGCGTACTATTAATGAAATGTTGCACAATAACCGTAAAGAATCATCATATCCTGCTGTTTTCAAAGATGGTGACCAAGAAACCAGTGATGAAAATATCATTGCGAATAACTTCAACAATTTCTATGTAAATCTTGGACCATCGCTTGCTAGTAAAATAAAAAAAACAAAGGTAAATCACATAAAACCATCTATGATAACAATAGTCATTCAATATTCACATTCCCAGTCACTGAAGAAGAACTAATTAAAATTGCAACTTCCAACTTGAAACCCAATAAAGCAGCAGGATATGATGATTCCAAACCTGGTATTATAAAAAATGTTATTTTTTTTATTGCTAAGCCTTTGACCCATATATGTAAATTATTATTTAACACTGGCGTATTCCCAGATAAACTTAAAACGGCAAAGGTCATACCAATCTATAAAAAGGGAGATTCAAATGTATATGAGAATTATCGACCGATTTCATTGCTTTCCTGTTTTTCTAAAATCATAGAATGACTTATGTTCAATCGCATATTTAATTTTCTTAACCAATATAATATTCTCTGTAGAGAACAGTACGGCTTTCGACCCGAACATTCTACTGAACTGGCTTTGGCAGATGCACTTAACAGTTTACATACTAGTCTTAATAATGGCAAAAATTGCATTGGTGTATTCCTCGACCTTTCGAAGGCGTTTGACACGATCGATCATACCATCCTTATCAATAAATTATTTTCATACGGCATTAGAGGAACTACTCTCAACTGGCTTGAAAGCTATATTTCGAACAGATATCAGTATACCTTGTATAAAACCTCTAGATCCGATCTCGCTAAAATTCGTTGCGGCGTACCACAGGGTTTAGTCTTAGGTCCTTGGTTATTTATTCTATATATTAACGATATTTGTCATGTCTCCAAACTAGCCAAAATCATTCTCTTTGCTGATGACACCAGTATTTTCTTCGAGAGCGACGACATAATCACATTATCTTCCAACGTGTCAAATGAATTAAATAAATTCTGTAATTGGTTTTCAGCAAACAAATTATCACTAAATGTACAAAAAAGTAATTACATTGTCTTTAATACTCGTAATACACTTATTTGGAATAAAGATATATGTATGGATGGGAAAATAATTAAGCAAGTTTATACTACTAAGTTTTTAGGTATAAATATTGATTGTAAACTTAGCTGGCGCAACCATATTTCAACTATTTGCAGTATAATTGCACGGAATGTTGGCATATTATCTAAGTTGAAATATTATCTATCGGAAAACATACTCAGAACACTATAACCAGACCCTGGTTGTCCCGCATCTCACTTATTGCTCCATTATTTGGTCTGGTACATACAACACCAACCTTAACAATCTTATAATACTCCAAAAGGCAGCCATTCGCCACATAACACACTCAGCCCCACGTGAGTACACCAGTCCCCTATTTAAGAAACTCAACTTACTAAAATTGCACGATCTCATTAAAGTTAAGCTTGCATTATTTGCCTACAAGACCTGGAATGGATTACTACCAGCTGCCTTTGACAATTTTTTAACCAGTAACAGAGATGTACATAATCATAACACGAGGCATGCTAATCATGCCCACTATAATCTCTACAATACCACCACTGGAACTTTAAGCCTACAAAACAGTGCAACAAAAACATGGAATCTTCTAATGAACGATTTAAAGAGTAAAAAGTCAGTCACATCCTTTAAGAAGTGGTTTTGTAAGGAAATAATAGCTAGTTACTGACTAAAACTAAATTATACTTATGTATGTAATTACTATATATATATATTGAACATTTAATATGTACTTATATTTATGTATATAAAGAAAAAAAATTAAATATATATATGTGTATGAATACATGTATTCATACACATATATATATTTAATTTTTTTTCTTTTCTTTTCTTTTCTTTTCTTTCTTCAGGAAGTCTTCCACATTGTTAACCTTTTAAGACTTCCTCCACTTTGTACTTTGTGGCAAACAAATAAATAAATAAATTGAAAATGCCGTCTGTTGTATAATGATAATTGAAATCGCTTATATATTGCTAGAAAAACAACACAAACAGGTTTTAATATGAAATTAACCTATGCAGACTATGGTTGTTTTGCATTATCAAGACTGCGCTCTGGAAAACCGTGTACCTGCTGGTGGTGCGGTTATTCACCTTGTTGTACCCCATTGCTGAAGGACATTCAAAAATGAAAATGAAAAGCATTAACCTTTTGATATAATTTAGCTTAATTTTTTCGTTCCGTTAAGCATAAATTATGGCCATTGGAAGTTACACCGTTCGTTACAAGTCATTACAGACCATGTACGTAACAATTTGCTAGGACCTTTTCGTGTGGAAACTTTGATATAATTTTTGACTACCCCCCGCGTTCCCCAGCCAAGCCCCTCAAATCAAATTAATTAAAAAATTTAATCAAATTTTCGTTATCTATTAGCTATAACACTCAAATTTACTGTTCTGTCAAAAAACTGGAGCTGCAACATATATACCTTAGCGTGATTTATCAAAGATATCATATTGTGTCGTTTTGAAAGATGCTAAATCTTCGAAGTATATGTTTGCTGAACAGGCTGCCGTTTTGTCTTTTTCTCGGGCGGAAAAAACACCAAGTTATGGCTCTATGATGTTACTTTAATTAAGATGCTTTCAACTCTGAAGGTTTTGATCTTTGCGAGGTGAAGGAACATCAAATATGCATATCACCCACGCAAACAGAGCTGTTGTTACAATTTTATGAGTCCATTAATACAGTATATATATATATATATATATATATATATATATATATATATATATATATATATATATATATATATATATATATATATATATATATATATATATATATATTAATTCGCTGTATACGGGTACACTGTTATTTACGATCGTTAGTGTATTGTTACACTGTCATACAAGGGTATCTACTTCGTAAGGATTATTGCAAAGATCCCACTATGCTAGATTTTATCAATTTAATCCTGAAATCAGAATAAATCGGCCTTGCGTAAAACTCAACACAGAAAGACGGCACAAACAACGCAGAAATTATCATTGTTATCTTCTCCAAGTAACAGACACATCTTGTTAATTCTCTAATTGATGATTGTTCTTCTCGTTTGTTTTTCTTTGACGTCAGCAACTCAGATATAGCATCTCGATTGTTCTTCAGGACTGCATTGAAAAAAAAAACACAAAGGATTCAGTCCTAATCAGTACAATAAAGTATTAATACATACTCAGCAAAGAATATCTCTCTCCCCCCTCCCCCCCCCCCCCCAACGTGACCATTTCTCTTTGTACATTATTTGTTAGATAAGATCTTTATCAAATTCGGCTTATAGCAATGTTGTTTTGAGAAATTACCATAAATTAAAACAAAGTAGTATGATTGTTAAAAATAAGCAACCTTAACGTAGGTTTCTTTCTTTCTTCATTTTTCCAGTTAATAATAAATGCATATTGCATTGAATTCTGATGAAATTTGAGACCTGATGACAAATGTCGAACCATAAAATTAGAAACAAATATATAAATTTATGACATAACCTGATGAAATAACTTCGTAGCTATAAACTATAGTCTAAATAAAGGGGGGGGGGGTAGCGGTTTGAGAAATAATATCTTCAAAGTCGGGCAAATATTTTACCCAACGCTGGGTACGTAGAAGGATCTATAAGCAATCGTGGGTAAGCGTTTGTCCAAGTAAACTATAACTAGATAGGTTTACAGTTTTGACAAATTTATCATATTTGGACAATGGAAGTATTATACTTTCTTTCTGTTGATATTGGGCAACATCTTATCCATACTAAGTTGGATTAATACAGACAATGCTAGTGATTCATGGGTAACATATTACCCATCTCGTGTTTAGAGTGGTACTTCTGTGACATGTTATCCAAAACTGTATAAACTTGGAAGGCCACATCACTTTCGGTGGAACCTCAAACATTTAAAGAGAAAAAAATATATATATGAATTTCTCGTTAACCATGTCTTGATAACCTTCAAAGTGACAATAGCTGAGGCCATACGTATTCTCTTATATAACCTTCACCGATTTATGACTTACAATTTATGAGGCAAATGAAAGATTGTGTGTGTGTGTTTTGTTGGCTTCATGCTTGATTTCTCTTGGACATCTAGCGGAGTGTGATATTATTCAACATCCGACAATAAAAACAAAACCTGACATAAACCATGCCACTCGTAATTGTGATACGGTGATTGATTCTTGAACATTTTTATGTCCCCTTAGACGCCACTTAGTCTATACATCTTTACTGTAAACTTGTCATCCTTCAGCATGGTATAATTGTGTGAGTGACAAGTTGGAAGAGTTGGAAGCAGAACTCTAGAGATCTCTTTTTTTCTTTTCTTTTTCAGTTTTTTTTTTAACTGTACCCAACAACACTCTTCTAAACATCCTGACATTTCCGACTCTTGGAGACGACAGTTTGTGCTCATGCAACTGTGTATACACACGCCACTTTATACTATCGAGGGGATTCTGTTTATTTCCGTAGCCTACATTATGCTGGACAACAGCATATCAACTTAACCTACATCCATAATTCGTGCCTAAGAAGGTGGGAGCTAAATGAACGCTTTGAAGGAACTGAAGAACGGAGCCCGAGCCAAGATGAGATGAGATCTAATTTTCCTCTGTGTGTCTGATAAGTTAAATAACGCCGCGCGGGATTGCCCTAGAAATTGTGATTAAGGGGCTAGATAGTTCTTAATAGCTATGTAAAATTACCCATGAGGATAAAAATCATGTAAAACAGCGACAAATCTTGACACTGACTATACCCTCTAAGATGTATGCAATCTTTTTTTGTTTCCTTATAAGGTTGTGGGTCCTTTTAAACACGAAAAATGTACAGGTCGGTAAATAACTCAATTAGGAAACGTTTGGCTGTACTGCGCGTGTTTTGGGTAATTGTCTTGTTGAAGCTATTAGCGATGTGATAAAAGAGCGCGGAGATATCTACTGGAGGTATTTAATGACGTGTGGTAACGGAGGATACTTTGCATCAGCATGTAGTTAGGTAGTAGTGTAACTATTGCACCATATGTATAAAAATATATATACATATATATATGTATATATATATATTTAGATATATAAAGCCGGATTTCGAAAGAGATACTTTGCCCAGACTCTGTGAAATGACATGGAAAATTAACGACAAAAAATGAATACATATATAGTTGAACTTGTATATATATCTATTAATATATAAAGAAATATATATGAATAAAAAAATAGATAAATATATATATTTATATATAAATATCACTGTTCTGAATTTTCAACTCCCTACGATTTCAGTTATATATATATATATATATATATATATATATATATATTCATTTGCCTTTGTCGTTTACCTCCATTTCATTAAAAAAAGTCTGTTCAAAGTATCTATTTCGAGATCCGGCTTTAGGAATCACAAATGATTTCGAGTTGGTTAGCATCATGTTTGATCTCTAGAGTAAGGCAAATATGTCACCAAAACATATCTAGTATTGTTCGATACAGGTGACAAACGCCTACAGTGGAATTACGACTTTCCTTACCGGTTTGGAACCTCTGGACATACAACCAGCTTCCATAGCCTAGTGGTTAGGGTATCCGGATACAAAGCGGGAGGCCCGGATTCGAATATATTTATATATATATATAGCCTATATATATATATAGCCTATATATATATAGCCTATATATATATATATATATATATATATATATATATATATATATATATATATATATATGTATATATATATATATATACATATATATATATATATATATATATATATATATATATATATATATAACTAGTATTGTTCGATACAGGTGTCAAACGCCTACAGTGAAATTACGACCTTCCTTACCGGTTTCGAACCTCTGGACATACAATCAGCGTCCATAGCCTAGTGGTTAGGGTGTCCGCGTACAGAGCGGAAGGCCCGTGGTTCGAATCCCGGTGGAGGCTGAAAGTTTTTTCACTGTTCGTGATTTTCCAACTCATTACGATTTTCATTTATATATATATATATATATATATATAAACATTGTTTAAAGTAAGATTCAACTTTCCTATTGCATATACAATACCCTATAATTGCACCACAACTCTCTTCTTGTATGTAACAATGATGGATATTTCACATATTTAGCTCCTACCTATACAGTGTGATATACATGTTCACGATTTCGGTTTCAAACTCTTCAATCCGTGTAGATTTTCGTCTCTCTCAAGCCATTCGGCACAAAACATTGAATCTTCTAACGTTATAGAGGCCGACCATTAGGTTACATGCATAATGGAATACGACCAACTGTCACAAGCAGACGATAAAATAAGGTGAACATTCGATTAGCAATTCTAAGCGAAACTGGAAGAAAAGTCAACTAAACTAAATTGGCTGACTGTATCAAAGTGACCACGTGTCAGACTCACTGGGAATCACCAATCTTTGGACTGATGCGATGGTTCAGTGGGTTAAAACGTATTTAAAGATTGCCCTAAAAGTAAACGTCGGTAACGCAGAGTATTAACACATCCGGCATATTCGTAAATGTCTAGGAAAAATGATAATCAACAAAAATGGTGGCCGGGAGCGACAACGTTTTAACATTTCATATCATCTGAAAACACTACAACTTCCATAGCAGATGTTTTTTATTTCCTCCTATATTTCTAGAAAATCATCACTTTTTAATTTTAGACAACATCGGTGAATATTTATTCTTAATCTACGATTCTTGTGAATAATTTGAAAAAAAATGGAACGAAATAGGTACAACATGTGTTCTTATTTAATCACCTCAAATTGTAACATTTGGTAGAAACCTTCGCTTTAAATATCCCAAAGCTTTGCACATACATCACAGCATCATGTGATTTACTTACAAGGACACAATTTGAATAATTATAAACTAACGTAACATGATTGAAGACATAGAGTATATGCATTATAAGGGTATTTTGACAATGACGCGGTATATCTTTTACATCTGCCATTTTCATTTAATGTCACTTAAATCTGATAAATGGGTTGTCATTAAGTATGCTTATCAGATCAATTTTGATAATGCATGAAAAATAACAGGCCTGTGATTAGAAAATAAAGGACGAAAGCAGAAGAAGAACAATATAGATGGAACAGACTAATTAACACTTTTCGTGCTTGCACAATGTTTTTTTTCCGCAGTAGATATCGTAAGTACTAAATTTCTGAACAGTAGAGAGAGAAAGACGAGAGAGACGAGAAAGTGTAATAAAATCTGGGGAGGGTGGGGGAGAGGGTGGGGAGTTCTAGGCTATTTATCCATGCTGTGACAATTGTAATGGAAACCGATATTATTACAATTCTGTCAGTCTGATAAAAACAGAGAGAAGAAAAGGAACAAGAGCTAGGTAACACGAACTTTGTAAAGCAATGCACACAGCGTTTTATACGGTGTTAAAGTTTAGCACTATCACTATATAGAAAATCTAAGCTTCTCTTTACCCTGATCCCACAAGCAGTTGCGTGTCATCGGCCTAAAGAAACAACTGTTTTACATTTTATGATCTTATCTCGACAGAATTGTATAATTTGGCGTTATTATCTCAGGCGTGTGGAGAGGGAACGCTGTGACTGAGCGAGGATGAATGAATATGTATGAGTTTCTGAGTAGGTATAACTCTCCCTAATCCGCCCTCGCTATCGTTGAAAATCGCTGAATATGTTCAAGGTTTACAAGACGAAGACGAAATGAATGTGGAATGAAGGAAGGAAAATTCAACCGCACGATTCCTATCATAAAGATCCTTTTCATAATGTAGATTATTAGTCACGCACCGATAGAGAAGCGTAATGCAATGCAATGATTTGGCGTAATGTAGGAACCTTTTATCAGAAAAAAATATACTACGGTGTTTTTAGTACCTTCCATCGCCGCGGAGTAAATATCTCAATTTATTAAAGTAGTGTTTCTCTACCATTTGCACCCCACCCCTTAAAAAAAGAGGAAAAACCACCACCACCAACAAAAAACAGCAACAAACATCAGCAAACAACAACAAACAACCTTGTACTACAGTAGCTACCTGTGATGGACGCATTGCGCGTCACGTGTGAGCTTCAGGGAATTCTACTCGTTCAAGGAAGGTGTCGTTTATGTGTTAGCTTTGCACTGCATGGTATCCGGGCACGCACACCAGGGAGTGCGTGAAGAAACGATGATTAAGGGGTTAATCAACGGTCTAGCGTGCGTTACTCACAGGATTAATGCACGATCGAGGGATAATGCAAGCGATGCACGAGGGCGGAGCCCGAGTGCATCCAGCGATAGCATTAACACCCGGAGTGCATTAATCATGTGAGTAACGCACGCTAGACCGTTGATTAACCCCGTTCATTCATACACTACCATTTGTGTGGGGGAAAAATCATAAAACAAAACATTTTTGGTTACATATAACCAAAGATTTATTAAAGTAATGCCCCGTAATTTTACCGTGCGTTACTCACAGGATTAACCACGGTCAGCTGACCTGAATGGACCAATAGGATTTAGGAATCTTTACTAAGTATGAATGGACATCTATATAACCAGGTTTATACAGGTATACAATGCAGCTATATGTCTCGGATTTATGCCTAATTTTTGAAGACGCCTCTTTATCAGATAATTATTTTCGACTGCGGATCCAAAACACAATTTTCCTTAAAGAGGGATTTGTCGTCACTCATTTCTATAACAAACAACTCACAATCAATGACGGATTAAATGTTTTGTTTTAAAAACACACAAACAAACGCCGCTTCCACACGCAAACGCATAGACAATTATAGCTCGATAAAACGTTCCAGGGGGCTAATTGTCATTTAAATCGTCTCATTTGTTATTTCCTTATAATTGTCTTTTTTTTAATAATCTTCTCACTAGGTGGGAGATATTCTTTTCAAAATATTTCAATGGAATTTAAGGCTAGTTATACATGGCATGCATTATTACACGGAGCGAAAATTTTCAGTTGTATGCAGTTGTTGCCAAATCAGATATACAGTTCTTGTCAAGTCACCATTTGCCGGAAGCAATTTATCATACTTGATATTCAAATCAATGATTGGTGTTTTTATAATACTGGCTTGAAAGAGTTATGAAAATGATTAATTCGCTGATTATTTTGTGGCTAAGTTGTTATGGAGAAACTTCCTAAACTATAACATGTAAAGAACGACACAAACGAGAAAAGAAACGCAAGGGAACAATTGATGTGATCTTATAAGTATAATAATAATAATTTATTCTTCTATAGCGCTTTACATCAAAAGAATGATCTCAAAGCAGCTTCACAGAAACGCATAAAATAATACAACTTAAACAAAATGTTACAACTTAAAAATATAACAGTCTAAAAATATTGCATATTGCATTGATTATAATATAAATAGGGTCTCTCTCTCTCTCTCTCTCTCTCTCTCTATATATATATATATATATATATACATACATACATATATATATATATATTTATATATAAACTTACATAGATATATAGTGGTGGACAGTCATTGGACTGAGAGATATGAGCGATATATATATATATCGTTTTAGTCCACTTCTTATTCTCGATTTAACTTGGCAGGAAACGTAGAATTAACGTCTCGTATTCCATTTCCTTCAAAGTACTCTGGCAAGCCTGGGAGTAATTCCCACCTGAACAGATGCTAATCGCTCTCTAAAACTGTTTCCATCTCTGCAGCAATTATACGACAATGGTACTCTTGCAAGTAAACAAAGTAGTACTCAGAATTACCCCGTAGCTATGCACTTTAATTGAAACTTGAGCAATGTTAATTCCCGTTGGTGTCACTTGGATAGTTTTCGACGCAGATTCTGTATCTACGCAGTCTACAAGAACAGCAATAGTTTAAATTTACACACAGGACATTTTCTTCGAAACGATATTTGTTTTTATCGTTAATCTGCAACATCGTTAAGCCTTCATTAACATAATGTTTTTTTGAGGCATTTTAGTTGCCACCTGACCGTAGAGAAAAACAAAAACAAATTGTAGTTGATACGTAAAGGCTATTCTTCTGAAATAAAGATTTTATTCTTACATAAAATATTTGATTCTTGCAAAACATCTTCATTTTTCTCCCCTTTTATTGGCAATTTCCTTTTTATGTAAGCTCCGCCTACTGTTTTATAAAAACACTCGACTCTTTAAATATCCTTACCTATCGATAAGTGTTAAATTACAAAATATGTTTTTAATAATTTCGTATGTTGGTCTTCATAACGGAGTGTGAGAAATTGACATTCAAAATGATAACTGGAATTTTGGAGGCCGGAAATTAACAGGTTTGTTCCAAGAGATTTAAAGTAACTTAGTAAACTAAATTGATACATACCATATATTATTACATGGCAAATGAACGTGAAAATGAAATTCAAGCCGTTTTGTAAGTATATTGGAAACAAATTGACTACCTCGACAAAATGTATAAACCAGGATTGTACAACTGCTTTGGAATTTCCGATCTCGCACGATATACACATGGGCTTGAATTGTTCATCTTACTTAATTACATAGCTTATCTTGATGGGGGAGAACTCTTAACTCTTTTATTTTCTTTTATTTAAGTTTTCTAACGTTGTCATTCGTACAAGCCAAAACAGAGAAAAACGTCTCACAGAGTTAATTTTGTTTTTACGGCCAACAAAATCTTCATCGTACGAATGTGTGAACTAATCTCAGAGAACTATATTTTCAAGTACCTTTAGGCTGTCTTTTTTTATTAAGTGTAAAATTGTGTCAAATTCCACTTTATGGACCTTGAAGAGATCTCTTTGTTTATTTACTGTTTATTTTTCTTTGCCGAAAACATCTCTTTTAAAAGTAAAAAATACACAATAAACTGAAGGCTTAAAACATACTGATGAATTGCCTGAAGTCGCATGATAAAAACAAATTGATGTTTCACACCGTTAATATAGACTGAAGTGGTAATAACAAGATCAAGTTAGCATACTAATCTGCAGTGTCCACCGGTTTCTAACATCTCGAATTCTCAGCAGGGTAATTAAAAATTAAAATCGCTTCGGAATTGATAACCTTATCTTGTAGAAGTATTTTGTGTATCATCAATTTCTGCAAAAGTTATTTTTTTCCTGATATAAAAATTGTCTGTCAACTGTTGATAATGAAAGTTGATCGATTTATCTCCCATCACGAAATAGTTTGGTCTTTAAACCTTTTGCAAAAGTGGTAATATCAATCATACCATATCCCCATTATATATTTTTTATTACTCATCATCTGTTGAACGCTTAAAGGAAAAACAAACTCTTGGTTTTTGCAGTGTACATGCGGTAGGGGATAATTTTCTAATTCCATTTGTGAAATAAATAAGCAAAATAATGTTTTCCTGAATTTTACGCGAATTTCCCAATTTTTTTTTTTAACCCTTTTGAACCACGGCCATTTTGTTATTTTGAGAATTGAGGGCGCTTCAGAAGTGACGTAGGCGAGCCACTTCGTAACTTCAAAACAATGAAGCTTTGCATACGAGTTATAGTCTATTCACATTATGTTTCGTTTAGCTTATTTCGCCAGTTAAAATGCCTGAATGCCAAGCCTTTGTTTGTGTTAACCGAAGAGGAGAAGAGGGAGGAGGAAAAGGAAGAAGATATTTCGTTATTCCAGATGAAATAAAATATCCGGAAAAGAGGGAACTTTCACTGAGGTGGCTGAACAATATCTCCTTCTCACTTTCCAATGGCGAACAGAGCGCACACTGACACCATTCTTCGCAGTGGCTCGCGGAACTGGTACTCGTATCAGCAACGGAATTCGAGCCAACATCACCAACAGTCGCGGACTGTGATTCTTTGCACAACTCCTCTTCTCGATGTCTCAGTTCTTCCTCTGAATATTCTGGTTCGAAAAGATACGATTCCAATCCAAGGCTTCCATTTTCTTTTTTCAAGATATTTGCTCGACAGTAAATGATTTAACTTTTGGAGTGCAATGATGGATGTAAGTAACGCTATCGCTAGGACTGAGTATGCAGTGAAAGCAATCTAAACACAGTAAATTCAAATCATTGAAAAGATCCCAAAATTTTATATTTCCACTGATACTCGTTACAATAATAAATTTTACGCACTTTTTAAGCATTTTTTACAGATCAATATTGACAAAAGATATTTTTGGATCGAGTTTTTATTCATTACTACTGTTGAAAGTATAATTCTAATTATTTTAGGGATTGGCAACTACTTTTTCTTGAAATACGCCAAGTGGCTCGCATTCGTCACGGTAAATCCGGGAACTGGCTCAATTCAAACAAAATGGCGCGACACACGAACTACATTCAAATCGTTTTTTCATCTAAAAGAAGGAATTTTTATGCTTTTTTATTGCTTTTACTGGAAAGACCATCTGTCAAAACGTGAGATAGGATGAAAACAAAAGCTAGGGTTTATTTCTCCTTTAATTTATCCAGTATATCGTCCTACATAAATCACAGAATAGCATCAATGTTCTTGGAGCAAATAGCTTGGGGTGTCGATAAAACCAACCATCAATAGATACATTAGCTGAGATATTGCCAAACTCTAAGGATGACATGTACAAGTCAGGAATTCTACTCATTCATCACAAGAAATCGTAAGAAAAGCAGAGACCTTCTCAACTCTCTATCCTCAGTTTCAGCTGATTAGAGATATTGGAAGATGGAAAGTTATTGGAGAATAGACTGGTTTTCTCTCAAACGTTTATTTCGATGGCGAAATATCATTGCATATACTTCTTCATCCAGCAAGTTCATATATGTTGTTAAAAGGAACATTTCTGGATGCCTTGTGATGTTTCATCATTGCAACTTCAATGATTGAAATTGTTGAGGGCCCTTCAACTCGGCAATAATGGAGTATGGACCAACTCGTGGCACTCCAGAAATCCATTCGTGAAATTTATAAACAATTTTTAATTTTTAAAAGTTATAAAGATAAGTCTAATATTCGTGATATTGTATTTAGATGGCGATTTGAATTTCTCTGTATTTAATTTATATAATTTGGATGAAATAACTGCCAACCATCATAACCTACATCAGGGACCTGCGCAAACATCTTGACCTTGTTGACAAAATGGCGTAGACTCCGATTTAGACCATTCTTTGTGTATTAAATTTTTTCTGCTTCGTCATTTATAAATCATTCATTGAATGACGTTGCATTCCTACCCGTGGTACATATTAATCATAATAGTGTTATTTTATCTATTCTCCTACCCCTGAAAGATCGTGATCGTGAAACATTGAAATTTCTGGATGCTAACGTATTCCACAAATTTGTCACATACCGGTATATCTTCGTCAGAATTGCTGTACTACATGCAGTTCCAATACAAAACTTTACTCATCGTCAAAGTTCAGGTAAAAGATCTTTAACTTCGTATAGATTCGTGGAATTAACCGGCCATCTTTCTGCAAGAAACCTTAAAATGATGTCAATTTTGTACAACTGCGAATAACTTGATGGTCACATCTTCATTTCTCCTACAGATATACTTTTTAAGAAAAAGTCGCCCAGGAAAAAACCTGGGCACGAAAACCAAACTACCGAACGACTGATCCGCTCTCAACCCCAGTCCCCTTGCATCGGGATTGTGACTGTGTGATCAACGTCGGGTGTGCATCACCATTCCCCTCGAAAGAGAGCAGATACCATACACATGATCTTAGCCAAAAGGCCGAGAAGGCTTGGTTAATATCTACTGTGGAGAAGTATCTCATACTATGGAATTGTTTCCTCGCGCTGTAATTTAAAGACCGTTTTGTTCTTCATTTCAGGAAACATTGACAAAGTTGATTAAACTCTTCGATGGAGCTTACATTTTCCATGACCCTTTTCAATTTTGGCATCAGTTCATTTACTCCTATTTCCTTAAAAACATTTTTGGGATCTCTCGACAGTCTTCAATCACTTCTGAAGAATGCCCGAAGATTCTGCCCTTTGATAACAAAAGAATCGTTCTTGAATGTTATTTGACTCCCAATGTTGATGGTTTGTATACTCCTTTATCGTCTGCTCATTTCTTTACTATATACGTCGCTTAAATACGGTCAATGCACTACGGCATGTCTTTAGCTTTGAGATTGTTAGCTATACCTTTTCCGAAAATCACGTTTCCAATTCTCTTTTAGTGATTTCTCAAAAGGGCATTTCAAGGATTGGATTTCAACGGTGGTTTGTTCTCCGTAATTAATTATAACCTCTCCCGAGGTATCCTCATCTATATTGTTGTCATGCATATGCATTAGACTGTTCCATGTGTCTTAGGTTGTTGTAACTGAGAAAGTGTGTCCTGATCCTTGGGTCGAATGTTTCTCCTTTTGTATGTCTCATATATGTTAAACTGACCCAGAAAGTGGGATGATGGTAAACAGCTTCTGGAAAGATGAAATTGAAGCTTCGCAATACAGCAAGTCAATTTTGACTGAACCATGTTATCGAGAGTTTACAGTTGTAGATGAGACTTATTTTAATAATGTCTTTTTAAACAGTTCAAAAATTCTGGTCGTCAGCTCTGAGTAATTTTGTCTTACCTAATTGTAGACTTCATATCTAATTATGTTTCACGTTGGTAAATACACACTAACAGACTATCTTTTCAAACTTTCATTCATGCAGTGTAGTACTGCACTATTATGACGCTTTGCTATCTTTGAACGTTACTTTACCTTCACTGTGATATGCAATGCAATGTTATGTTGCTGGAAAAGACCAACATGATCGCCATTATTAAGTCTATACGAGTTTCCATCGTTATGTCACCGCGGCTCCTTTTACATGCATGGTGCAGGAAACAACAAAAGATAAAATGGTATCATACAGTATAATTTCAGAACTACTATCATGGTCAAGGTATTGAAGACTCGCCTCAAACCGCGTGCCGCCCTCTCAAAAAAAGTTAACTTTCCGTTGCTTGCAAGTGATGTTTTGTTCGTGTCGCTACAAAATGCAGATAGTAACGTGATACCTTGGTATCTTAAGCTGGACCTGAGATGTCTATCGCTGTATCGTTTGTACACTGTGCTGTGGGTATTGACCGTAGCTGTATGTACTGACTGTACACTAGTGTCTAATTACCGACAGTAGCAAGCTGTGTGTGTCTTTTCCGGGATCGATGGTGGTGTCTAACACTTCTGTTACACTTCATTCGAAACTAGGTCAGATTACCGGCATAAGACGTTTCTTTGTGCGCGAGTCTTCACTCCCTTTAATAAACCATAAAAAAAACTTTCAATTTAAAATCATTCCTTATTATTTTATGAACTTTGTAAATTTGCGGGGTGAGTACAAAAACGAATCGTATCGAACGAGGACATCGAACAAGGCATTCTATTACAGCTTCCATCAGTCATTTTAACGGCCATTTGCACGACAGGAAAAACAACTAAAATGATTAATTAACAATTAGGGATCTTCCCTATTATTTTGTCTCCTTGTTACGGTCATCTTTCACGTCCACAAAATCCGACATAAATCTTGTCGATTTAAGTAGGCCTATATATATAGGTCGTTTATATTACCAGCGATGACCGAGATATAACAGTTTGGACGTCTGCTTTTTTTCTTTCTTTTTTTATGTTAGTAAACAAGACCTTCTACCACTTTACTGTGATACCTTCTGGCTAAGGTTTCCCAGGGAATTAGGTTAGTCAGATCTGACGTCTTTCGAATCGTACTGGCGTCAAGTCCTCCAAATGGCATTTAAATACTAAATAAAAAAGCATTAGAGGGACATTTTAGAAGGAACGATTGTTTGTTCTAGAAACGGAGAGAGAGCGGGAAAAAATCGTCGAGATGAATATCTTTACAGCTTTCATTATTGTAAACAAGCAGATATAGAGAAGATAATATATATATACTTGATAGAACAAAACTGGCACAAAAAATTGGATTTGTAGATTGCTTGAAAATAAATTGCTTGCAATTTATCAGAGAAGACAACTACTTATAAGATAAAACGTCTGATTCCTTGTTAACGCAAGGTTTTTCTCTTCTTTTGTTTTGCTGCTATGGCTAAGTTCAGGGGGGAAGTTAAATTTTTGTGTTTGCAATAATGGAAAAGGAACATATTTTAAAAATCCTGCTGCAATATGCATTCGACTCGAAGATAACAGGGTGTGACGTAACAGTTACACAGTGACATGAAACTATGTCGTAATCGCTTTATTTTTCGTTGTCATGTCTTGAGCTGTATTGAGTATATATTCTAACCTATACAGATGTGAACTTATGACGTTACAGTATGTGTTATTGTGCGTTTAATGTCATAGCTGTTTACTTCATACTAAAACTTTGGTGACGATATTATAGCTTAAACTGTTGTAGTCTCAAAAATAGCATGAAGGAATCGAATGTAAAATTCAGCTGAAAAGATTCATAGAATTATATTCCTCCTTCATAGATTAGAAATAAATGAACTCCTGGATTATGTTATTACTTTAAATAGTTAGCAAAGAACGTCTTGTGAGTACGACTATATATAGTAACGATCGATACCGCTAATGTACGTCCCTGGTCGACAGTCGCAAACATGAGATGAACTTAAGAGTGAAGTAATTGGTAGCATGATAAGGACAGACACGTTTCATGAAGAACATTTTGAAGGATTTGAAAGATATGAAGGATTTGAAGGATTTGAAGAATGTGAAGAAGAAGAATTTGAAGAAGAAGAAGAATTTGAAGAAGAAATTTTATCGTATAAATTAAGACATGAACTTTTGTATTAATAATCATTTACAATTTGGGTATCAGTGTATATTCAACATTTGCGCTAGGAAAGTGTCTGACACTTTTGTATAAATGAATGTCTTGCGTAAAGACTGTAAGCGTATATGTTCTCGGACATAAGGAGTGGCAGCTGGTAAGGATTATGTATAGCTGTATGATGTAAGAAGTTATAGTTTATACTGACAATGATATCAGTTTATGCTGTCGTAATTCATCAAATCAGTCATAAGAATTATTTCCAGTGTTTTTCCTCTTAAGCAGCTTGTTGGCAAAAAACTTCGTTACCATGCAGATTTCGATAGACTTTCTATTCTCATGTATGACAGCGTTTTGGAAAATTTCATTTTTACTTTCAGGTTTTTATCGGTATGAAATATGTCTCTGGATAGAAGCTGTTTTATGTAGGTCTATGCTGTGAATATATCAACAAATTTTACTGAGGTATGACTTAGAATACTTCAATTGGTGTTACCGTACAGCGGACGTTCCAAGGCTCATCTCATTAGATTATTAGAATGGTATGACTGCAGCCTTAAACATTAATTGAAAATGGATAGAATTGATGAATTTGGATGTATCTAGACATCTAGACATGAATGCTTTTTAAATACTAGCCAATATGTGTATACATTGATGAATTTGTGAAGTATACGATCCCTACAGAACAGTGGCGTGCACAGGATTTGAAAGTCGGGCCTGGTGGTGAGGGGGGGTCGTCAAATTTCACCCCACCCTCGAGTGATTTAGGTAGGAGCCTGAACCTACAAGAACAGGCCATAGGAGAACCAAGGATCAAGATGGCGGTATTACCTAAGGGTCATTAAAAATGACTCCCATATGTTTTAATTGATAAATTAGGTCTAGATAATTATGCCCTAACGCAATGTGCTAATAAATACTTTTTGTGAGCGAAAAATAAATGGGTAGGAAGTGGTACACCCGCAGTAGTTATCTAATTCTTCCAAAGTTGCATACAAACTACCCCCAGATCAGACCATTCCCCCACGACTAAGGATGGGATTTGGAAGGGTAATGCCCCTCCTCTTGCGCACGCCCCTACTACAAAGCATACTTAGTATTTTAACTACTTGAGACCATGTGCATGTCTGCTTGAAGAACCTCCTCTATATCGTTAGAGATGAACACATGCTAACAGCCGTATCGTAAGATGTTATGGACATCAAAAAGTATTTGATAAAATGATGAAAATGATGAAACATGTCAATAATTAACATCACTTTCGGAAGAATGATCACAAACATAATTAAGCCTCTTACTTTGATATTATTTCACGTCTATGAATGTGACATGATTGTCATTTTGGGGGAGGTGAATTATTACTTACTAATAAATATTTATTGCTTCGGAGATGTAGTTTCCTTTGTGTTCTCTAAAGCTTGTATACATTGTTGTTATGACTTATGAGTGTAAAAAAAAAAGGTTTTTATTGTGATATGTATTCTCAAATATAACTTTTTGTGAGTTCGTTTGATATTATAATAGGAATATAACTCAAAGCACATAAACTTCAGTGTATTACAGGATATTGAAAGACATACAATCAATAACCGATAGTATAAACATTTACTGTATATAGTTTATTTAACGATAAAATAACTAACAGCGAACACAGCAGAATCATATATATAAGTGGAAAACATCTTAAACAAAATATCGCGATAATAAAAGCTTTGTTTATCTTTGACAAATGAGCATACACAATAAAACAAGTTACGTAACAAGAAAAGATATAACGAAGCCTCAAAGCGTATGAAATCAACTTATAACAAAGTTAAGTGCTTTGCTATGTGGACTTTCTTTCACTTTTATATATATATATATATATATATATATAGATATATAGATATATATATATATATATATAAATATATATGTATATATATATATGTATATATGTATATATATATATATATATATATATATATATATAATTGAAATCGTAGTGAGTTGAAAAATCCAGAACAGTGAAAAAACATATATATGTATATGAACAATGTGAGAAAAATAAATAAAATGAAGCTGTTAGAGCGTTGCGTATATATGCCTCAAATCCAAAGTTCAATTTCTAAACAAATGTATATTCGACCCCACCCCATTTTTTTTTTATCGACAATCCCCTAATCAACTTCAATACAATAATGTCTAAAAAAATCCGCTTCCTTAACACCTTAATCAAAAGCCTTCTCCTCTGGTAAGTTTGTTTCTCATCTCCACGGAAAGAAGAAAATATTCAATACATGTACTTTTTGTTAATTAATCTGACAAATGTTGACTTTGTATAATATCGATGTATTTAGACGGCAGACTTATAGGCCTATCGACACAAAAATAAAAGCATTCAATTCTTCTTCTTTTTCATTTTTGTTATTAGCTTTTGTTTATATGATTGGAAAAAAAACATCAGAATAAAATATAATATTATTTTCACGAATCTTTGTGAGACAATACGCTTTATATAAATGCAAAAGAATACAATGTAAACTGAAAGAATATAAAGCGGCTCTTGAGATAATGAAAATAACGGGAAGAACTTAATAATGAAAAAAATTCTGGAGATCTAGTGAGTAGCATTGATTATTCATCAGTTTATCATTTGGGGTTTATACAAGGGGTTGATAACAGGTTCTCCTATATACCAATATAGAAGGATCAAACAGAAGTCCGGGACTGTTTTGGAAAACAACAAAAAAAAAACGATTTTTGGGGGGGAGGAAAATTGTTATTTGACCAGCTGCTTGGTGCAAGATTTGGCCGAACCAATCTGAGTAAGTAATATATTCAAGTTTATGTAATAATCTCCACCAATTTATCGTTTGTAATTTTATAAAATATTAAGTCTTATATTGACACATGCATGTATGTAGGTATACTAAACTACGTGGAATATTGAAAGAAAACTAAAAAGGTTATTTATATGTATTTGGGATGAAAGAGGTATGGGAGAGGTGAAGGGAGGGTGTGTGGGGTGTGGGGGATGTATCCTTTCCTGCATATAATACAGTTATTACCATGCAGCGATGCTTATGCTGATGAATGACTTTAGGTACAGGGAACAAACTTAATTACGTGTTTACTTTCTTGCTAAGGTCTATGGAGGTCATAACGCTGACAATTTTTCTCCTCGTCTCTGCGGGTAAGTTAATAATACTTTTCATTCACATACTTGCAATGTTTGCATGTTGATAGCAAACCAAAAAATGGACGCTTCCCAAACTTTTCCAACTATGCATGCGGATATCGAAGTATGTGTATATATGAAAGAACTTGATGACAGAATAATGCCACGCTAGAAACCAACTAACCAATACAAACCGTGCAGCCGCATATATAACGGTCGATTAGTGCATTAACAACAATCGGCCTACAATACATATGTTTCGGTATATCTTATGTCAACGTCAGTCGGAAACTTGGGCTTATAGTCTACAGATATCGGTTGTTTTCTGATTTGTTTTAGTATATGGTAGATAATAATTTTCATGTATTTCAATTTATTTATTCTAGTATTAATTTTTAAAAAGAATTATAAAATGGAGTAATAAAATACGATGTTAAAACAATATATACATAATGTTAGTTCTTACAAAATATGTAAAACCTATAACAATTCATTACGTTTTTCGATTGAATAAAAACTGCAGCTTTACAAACAAAGAAATTCTTAAACAACGGTGTTCCCGATTTTGGCAAAATATTAAATATATTTAATTTTTTAATTTAATTTTAAAATATAAATATATTTCTTAACTTCCTGTTCGATTGCACGTTAAGACTTCTTAGTTAAGGAAGTACACAAGGGGTGATTCTGATCATCATAAAGCAGCCATTCTTATAAATTCAGCTGTAGAAGAGGCATTCACGGTTTCCTTTAAATATTGCTAATCTATATATTAGTGAAGAAACGTTGACGTGTACTATAACAACTTTACAATTCTATCGTTATCTGTTTGTAAAATAAAATGACACCAGACTGGCACTGAATAAATGAGATGTGAGAGAATGACATATTTAAATACACTTTCATTAGCATCCTTATTACAAAATGACACAACATATTATGCTAACACAAAGATAATTTAATATACTTTGCTCATAACATTTGATATGTGAGAAAAAATGGTCAGTCTGTCATCTATACATAACCCTAAATAGTTTGTTGAAACTGTGGTGTTAAACATTGGTTGATGTAGCCTACTAGTTCAACAAATAACAATATGTTTTGCGTCGATGTATATATATATATATATATATATATATATATATATATATATATATATATATATATATATATATATATATATATATATATATATATATATATATATATATATATATATATATATATATATATATATATATATATATATATATATATATGCGTTGCTGACGACAAAGTGTTGCAACCAGAACGCGCTAAATTGAATAAATATCCATGCGCGTAGACTATAGCCAAAACACAGCAACAACAGTCACGTGATGCCCTATGCACCTTACGTAATGAATATACAAGTATTAACACATTCTTCCTCCGTGTTCAATGCATTAGTGTTTCACAGGACAGGTTTCGCTGAAGATTTAAAGACGTTTACCTGTACGGTGCAAAATGAAAATCATCCACCGGATACCCATGTCGGTTAGTATGTTAGTAAGAGGTTTTATTCTCAAGGACATATATTCATCATCATTCTCGCATTCAAAGAAAACAAGTTGCATGTCTCTCAGCTCAGACAGAAATGTCATTGGTCCAATCATTAGTGTTTGTGTTTGTAGCTTTGGGAAAGAACAATAAGAACAACTAGTTTAAGAATTTGTTCCAGAAAATAAATTTTAAACCAAGAAAGAAAAAAAGAAAAAAAGGAGTTTTTTCTGTGTTTGCTTATAATTTAAGTTTGAAACGCAACAGTTGTTGCTTTCATCTGGTCAATTTTTTTAAGGCAAGTTGAAGACATTAAAAGAATTTGATTAGAAAGTATAGAATAGTTTTAATGGAGGCGTATATACCTGTGAAAGTATAAGCTTCATTGTTTAACATCTGTCTCGTGATTGATCCTTACACGTCATGTGACCACTAACTAAAATTGTTTTTTTTTTATTGGTGTATATCAGCGTGTCTGAATTGTCGTTGTTTTCATCAGCAACGTTTCTCACTACCATGCATTTTTTTTGTATAGCATACTAGGAATTCCGGACACGCCCCGCTATTAATATGCATCACTTGTTGTTATTTGTTTCTTCTCTTATCTTCCAGATCCTTTCATTGTTCAGTACATATTTCCACTGTTACCAATGACATGTTCGGAAAACAAAACAACGGTAACCAAACTCTTCATTAGCACTGGAAGCGATCATAACGAAACTAATGGTACCATATCGTTTCTAAATCAAAATATTGACGATATATTCTTCTCTATTGCTCCGAGTGAAGGAATTTACATTGATGTTCCAGATACCGCAGTATCGTCTGTACTCGACTTCATAGGTAACATGTCATTGAATACAACGGTGGTTGTTTCAGCGGATGAAACGGTGAGAGTCTACGTCCAACAATACTGCAATAATACCGTGGTGTGGTATACTATTATGGACAATGTTCGAATACTTACCGAGTCAGAGGTATCGATGAGATTGGCAGAGAGTACTGGGTCCTGATGCATTATTTTGATGACATTGTAAAGATCGCTATATTGGCTTTAGAAGACGATACCATTGTGCGGTTAACCCCACCCTCAAATTCAACCGATGATACCCTTGAAGTAACCATTGACGCACTTCAGACCCTCTATGTGGGCCACAGGTCTGATATGTCGGGTACAAGGATCAATGCTTCGAGGCCAGTATTGGTATTGTTTTCCTACCAATCCTGGAATACTCCATATAGTAACTATTTCTGTGCATCATTGATCGATTGTCTCGACGATGTTTCCAGATGGGATCGTCAGGTTGTACTTTACAGCGGCGAGTGGTGGTCTTGGCGGCATGTAGCTTACAAACTTTTGTCCCCTTTCGATACCGATATTAACGTAACGTCTGGAGCGGGTAACAGTGAAGAGTTTTCGGTTAACACCAGTGAGTTCATTATCCGCAACGTCGATATCGTCGAAAGCGAGAAGGAATACATAGAATTCAATGCTACCAACCCAATTCTCATTCTAGAGATATCCTACAAGGGAATCGTAACAAACATCGTTCCTCCTCTCGCTCGTGACGTCATAACGGAAGTAACCTTCCCAGTAGCAACTGAGCTCAAATGGTATTCGTTTTATTTGGTCCTCTGGCTTTCAAATGGGACAAGAGCAACAGACATTGCTATAGATGATTCCTTTGAATTTAACTTCGAAGAATATTCTGATATGCACATGACCTCTAATAATATCATCAAAGTTAATGTTTAATTTTACTCATAAAATTAATACCTTTAATGGCACTCACATCTTAAGAGCCAAGTTGCAAGCACAAAGTAATTACGTTGAATTGGGCAACTACTATGTGCTGTGAAGAAGAAAAAAACCCGCCCTTGATGTGCAAATCAAATCTTATTATTTTATAATATAAACATCGTCTCTGGCAGCTTGACAAACACAATAGCTTCTGCAGAATGAGAAGCATGCACAAGTCTTGAAATCTATAATTGTTTGGGGGTTTTATTGGGGCGGGGGCTACAGTATCTGCCGTTAAACAGTATTCAATGGGAATTGGAATTTGAACGTGTGTGTATATTTGTTTTGCTATCTCTGTTAAAGCTCATTAGTGCATGTATACATGATTACAATTATTTGATGCAATCAATGTCAGTGCCACCAAAGAATCAATTGTGGACTGCAAAATAATCACCTTTATTATTAACGGAACTCCTGTCGCGCGACGGAGTTAGTGTCATAAGTTTAGACAGCTGCTTGACACTATTCATTCATTCATTCATTTATTTGTTTTTTCACATAAATATTACAATGTGAATGGAAGTCTTCTGAAAAGCCTATGCTGGCTTAACAAAACAGAAGACTACCATGAAGAAAAGATAGAAAATAGTGAAAATAATGTTAAGAACAATACGTATACGCTTGAATATGTGAATATGCTGCTATGCGACTATGCAGCTAAATCATAATTAATAAGACATGATAATTTCTTTAGTAAGACATTTACTAAATGTGGAGTTCATGAAGAATATTCCTTCATGGAGCGTGAACACCGAGTAGAAGTTTTCTGATGTAACTTAAAAATAGTGTAGTCAATTTTTGTACTTGGTCGGCTTTATTTATATCAACATCTTTTCACGTCTTTCTCGAGGTCAATGGTCTAGTGTACAATAAACAAAATAAAATACAAAATAAACCACATACAATATAAAATAAGAAAACATATTACATCCAACGCACAAACAACATACAAAATAAAACACAGCATACAAGCATGTAACAACATACAATATACCAAATATATAATAAACAACATGCAAAGTACAATGTACACTATATAATGTACAATATATATAATGTACAATATGCAGGGAATTGATCGGTACCTTAGAACATTAAGTGTAACCTAATACACTTGATTTTAACTCGTTACTGTAAACATTGACGAATGGGTGTTGAACAAAGAGTGAAGATGGTTGGATCTGTTAGGTTTGGATTCATCTTACAGCCGCGGTTCACACATTGACAGATACAGGTAGCCTATATCATACCATATAGTCTAATACATATCACGTCCGTGACCTGCACATTGCTGTCTGTAAATAAGTGGAGCGATACATGATCCTATCGTCATTAAGAAGCCTGGGGAAAAGTTGGGGTGAAGATTAATCCATTCTCAGTTTCGCAATATACCGGTACCTAAAGAAATGATTATCCATGGCACAGTCCACCATTGACAATCAAACTGAATCCACTGCAGTATCGGTCATGGGTGAGGGTGTGGGGGGGGGGGGAGGGTGGATTGAACTTGGCATAGGAATTATAAGAGCGTAGTATTGTTGTATCTGTAACGTTGCTATAACAATTGAGGTTATATAACAAGTTGCGTAAGACAAAGAGAAATTTAAAATATGCACACAATCTGCAAATGATCCTGCTATAAGCTATATCCTTACTAGAAGATAAAAAATAATTAGGTCTAAGGCGAGAGTAAATACCACATTGAGAGTAAAACTGTCTTCATCGCAATATTTACCCACTACAGGGACTTATTGACTTAAATCAGGTGCCTTCCAATCATATCATAACGTCCCCAGTTCGATTCATTCCAAGATTAATGTATGTCGTCCAGTTACAGAGTCGTTGACAATTGACAATTCATAATCATGGACGTTAAACATGGATCTAAGAGACTGACTTCGGTCAGCTTGCGGCTTTGATAAACCAATGAGGCTTCTTCGCAAGTTCTTGCTTGCAGGAGGATCTAAATACATAAAAATCACGCAGATGTCCCGGATGTATTAAAATCGACTGGACAAGTTTCGTTTGTTTCTTCCTTAGTTCAAGATGTTCAGAAGCTCTTATCTACAAACTATGACGTCATCAAGGAGCTTCTTTTGATTTTACCTCTTTGTTATTGTGTTGGGTTGGTCCAGAAAATACAACCAACACTGACGTCACGTCTATGGAACACATAAAACACGCAAATCTTAACATCAATGAAATATCGAACATATGATCGATGACGGTAGAAGATTTGTTTGTAATATGATGTTGGCATTTCAGCTTGAAGGAAATTGGTTCGGTTTATGAAACAGACGTTCTTCTTATATAGCGTTTTGTTTCATTAAGACCAAACTAAATCTCATAAAGGAATGTGGAGGGGGTAGTGTGACGTTGCTGTTAAGATACACACATGGATGTATAACCTACTTTGGTAGTTAAGTATTGGTCTATTAACTCAACCGGCCTATTTTCTTCAAGTATATGCAATTTGTCACTTCGCCAAGCAAATTGTAAAACTAGTCCATCTACATTGACCTGGCCATAAATTGAATTTGAGCAAATCAATTCAGTTAACGTTCCACTGAACTCCATTCTATAGTGGTAAAAAACAAAGAAAGAAAATAGAATTTGAAAATGGAACGTTAAAAGACGAACTGACCTTAAAACACGGAAGAGAAAATATATTTCAAGTATCTGGGGCAAGAAAAACATGCTACCATTTTCATTATTAATTTGTTACGAAATGCGCTAAGATAATCAATCACGAGATTCCAGATATGAGTCCAATAATTATAATTAATGTTTAGAAGAACACCTGACAACATTGTCAATGGTTTATGTTTTGATCTTGTTTTGTTCTGTTAGGGTTGTTTTTTAGTCAAATAAAATATCGAGTTAACAAAGAACAAAAATCAATATCAGAATACTTTTGACTAAATTCTCAAAGGAAATAAAGGCCAGGTGTTTTTTTTAATATCTTATACATCATGCACAACACAACACTAAACAATACGGTTTGACACAGACTTACATTTCTTTGCGTAAATGTATGCATTCTTGCTCACATCCAGTGTCTATATTTACATGCACATGTAATTTCTATTCACATGGCAAAATGCTATATAAGTTTACATCGCTTGCGTTGCGTTGAAAGGTAGTCTGTATCGGCCCCAAATTATAGCACTCTTTAATTGCTAGAAGCTTTCAAAAAGTACTTTCCTGGAGGTCTTTGCTCTCCAAATTGTTCTCAGACATTTTAAAGGACCACACAAGATGACTGAATCTCCCAGTGAGGAAAATTTCCTGGAAGGTTGTCATAAAAACTAGTTTAAGAATTTTGACCAAAGGTGACCATATTTGAATACCTAGCATATTGGGGCCAATACAGAGTACATTTAAGCTGTATATATGGTATATAATAGTAAAATGGTCATAACGCAGATATATAGTACTTTCCAAAGGAGGGAAATACGTTTGTTTTGCCGACGTTATTTTTAAAGTTTTAATACGGCTAGTAAAACTGTGGGCATGAATATTGTTCATATTTCATATCTTTTCATTTCATTATTAAAACCAGTATAAAACAGCAGACATTTATGAAAAGGAGTTCAAAGACCTATCAAATATAAAAAACAAGGGGGACAGGACGTGATTAAACAATTTAGATATATGTGTATATTAACAGTATCAGTAAGATTCTTACAAAGTTTAACATAAAATGAATAAAAAATGACTGGAATTATTATAAAGGTTCTAAATGATCAGACTTGATGGAATATTGTAGCCCGATAAATTCCTGTACAATAATTGAATTCTGAATTTTCGACAAGATATATGGATTTCTGTGGTTTCTGCTGGATTTAATGAAAATACCCGTGAGTTAGACATGCAATGGGTGGTTTTTGTCATTCCTCATTTGGGCCGTCATTCTAATATTCACTCCTAGCAGCTGCATTCATAATTTCTCTCAATGACTGGTAAGCTATATTCAATATCAGTGACGTATAATTAGGAAACTTTATCATTCTATTCGTACCTCTCGATGATATGAAGGGATACCAAACAGGTACAGCATAGATAATAATAATAGAGCTGAAAATATTTTCCTTCGTACCTTGTCTACAAATCCTCTTACATCTATCTCTTTGTGTTCACCCTGCTCATTAACCTGGCTGTATTCTGTGCTTGTATTTGTCCCTTCTGTTACTGTTACTTGTCATTTAGCCTCTGAAGAAGATCCTGCTAGGATCGAAACGTCACCTTCGCACCTTTGCTAAGACACGACACAAATTTAACTAGATACAATATAATACACTTTGCTTGCTACCTTCGTTATATGACAATTGAACGCCATGTTTTTGTCAATACATACTCCTAAGTATATATAGTCAGTTTTCGATGTTCTCTCAACCTCTTATCCATGTAATATTTTAACACTCTGTGATTTAGATGACAAGAGGCCTTCATGCTCTATGTTAATGTTAACAAACCACATTTCCTTCAGTTCGATTTATTTGGGGCGGATTGAGCAATAAGTTCTTTCGATCGATATCTTGAAATTATATCATTAACATATTGTTGATAATTCAAATGATCATCGACAAAGGTAGTCTTAGATATTTGGCATGATAAGGCAGGCGTCATCGGCATATTTTGTGTCTTAGATAATGATCGTTAGATTTAATTTCGTCCGTGTATAAAGTAAACAGTATAGATCAGATAATGGGTTCCCTGAGGCAAAACAACTTTCTTTTCAGACATATCTGATGGCTCGTTCTCCAATTTCTCCAGCCATGACATGACAGTGTCTTGTTTTCCGTATACGTAACACGATGAATTTTGAAATATGCAGCGACTTTGATATAGGCGTTCAACAACTTTACTAAAAGCAAAAATATAAACAGGAGGATTTAGGGGATTGCAGAGGTCAGCATACGGATTAATTTTTCGATGATGTCAGCTCTTGGTTGCATCGGTTCTTCGTTCTTTGTGGTGGTCCTAAAGGGGGGGGGGGGGTGGGGGAAATAACTTCAAATACTCAATATTGTTTTATCAGTTTCTATATTTAACAAGTGGAATTGTTCTTGAAATTTAATATCATCATACTACTTTTCTATTCATGTTTTCGACTAAAATCTTTTAGCCCCGAAATCAATCTCAAAACATTAAAATAAGTCAGTGCTCTTCAAGTTTCGTTAATATTTGAGCTTATCCAATGATTTACATTATAATTTGTATGTTCGTTCAACTAATAATAAGTTGTTATTGATTTAAGTTCAATACTACATTGAATAAGGTTATTGTAAAAGTCCCTTGCTAAATTAATTCTATTCGTTTTCATATTAGTAAGGATCAAATGTGACACAAAAAATTAGCAATTTAAAAAAAATGTTATTGTGATACTTAAAATTAATTTTGACTACTGACATTAATGAACTGGTATGTTGTTCTGTAAAACAGATATAATCGAATATTTATACTATCCCCTCCCCGCCTCCCCCAAATATAGAGTCAAGAAATAGAAGTGTTTGACGCCCTAGAAGAATGTATCGACAGGTTGCATAACAATTAGCCCTCCTCCCCCACCCCTCCCCCACCCCCGCCGCCCCGGCCATGGATATTTATGAAAACCCTTTTTTTTAGAATATAGTTGGACTATCCTGCAGGAGAGCTGGATACCGAACTATAAATGGTGTGTATAATTGTATACATCAACTAAGTGGAAAAGTTTCAGCTGCGACTGATCGTCGGAGTGTAGAAAGTGTCTTCATGTCGCGAGGTACATAAAAGCAACACTTTCATGCTGAATGTATCAGGTAAAAATATCTCTAATTTAATTTGATTATTAATAACATATATAGTGTAATTTTCTCAGCATTCTTCGATCCTCATAATCACTTCTATAGTTTTTGAATTTCAGTACCTATTTTCTGACTTCCTGTGCTTCTCTTTCTTATGTGAACTGATTTCATTTCCTCAGAAAATTTTCGAAGACGAAATCAACATTTTATGTTATGTTATTTCCTCTCTTTCTGTATTTCTAGAACAAGCAATATTCTGAATGGCATATATAGGTTGAAAACATTGTTAACTTTGCATCCCATTTTCGTCAGTATTTCTGGTTTCCATGTATTTTATGCGCAATTCGATCAAAATTACCCTCTAACCAAACGTAACTTCTGTTTGATACAGACAATTATGTGAAAGTGATAATTATACAAGAAAAACAAAGCCCAAAGGACTTTTAAATTAATCACTAAAGTTGCTTCGAGCTATATAGAAACAGTATCAAAATTCGATCAATTTATGTTAATTTATGCCGAATAATTCTTTGTTTGTCGTTATAAAGAAGAACGTTTTAGTCCTCGTATAAATATATATATACGCACACACCCACACATACACACATATTTATATATATATATATATATATATATATATATATATATAGTAGAAAAGATAAGCAAAACATGTGATGCCTTTAAATCCAACATAATATTTAGAATAGAATAGATATAACTACACGCTACACAAATTTTCGGACACCCTGGCCATTCGTCAGGTGTGAAAAGAGTGATTGAAATTACGTTAGTCTACCGTAAGCCCCAGACTGCTCAAAGTGCATGAACCCGGAAAGAAAAGCCATATCCCTATTGAGACCATGACAGTGTGAACGTACTTTAAGGATCAATTCGACTTCCTTCAAGTTTCTTTTATTATGGTCAGACAAATTACCCAGGATTATTGCAAACTTAAGATTAAACTGGTTTTGTTGTGTCTGATTGTGCTTTTGTGATTATCGTATACGAGGAATGGAGGTTTAGCCAATGTATTGTATATAGTTGGACATATATATATATATATATATGGTCTTGTACTTCTGCTCCTCTGAAGCTATCAACATGAAGTTATGTCACATAACCACCCAACAATTATTATTACCTTTCTTCAAAAAATGTGCAACCAACTTTTCCACTTTTTCCCCACAAAATCTGGAGGAATGTACATTATATTAACTTCTTATATACCCGCAGGTAGTCTTGGAAAACTTGGAAGTCTATCCAAACAAAGGACAAAGCAAAAGATGAAAGTGACAAACAAAGACACAAGACATGTCGGTGTCAGTATATAACTATACATGATATTACATCAGTGTCCTGTGACAGTTTCAATTTGAATCAGTATATTCTCCAGAACGCCACAAAGAATGATTGCTTTGCAAGTGTCACCAGGCTGCTCCTCTTTCATCGGTCAATAATTAATTCACCTCTGGACGATATATCCTATTATTTCACACCAATGTCTCAGTGCTATTGATTATTCGTATAAGAAAGGCATAGCCTATGCAGTATCTTCAATTTGATAAAAAAAAAACAAAAAAACAAGGGGGAAACAACATTGTATATCACCAAAGAAAGTCATTAAAAGTATTTGCCGTCCGGTCTTGAAATTGGATTATATTTTACTTCAAGGGAGCAGTAATTGAATTTACGGGGCACTAACTCTTTTTTTACTTAAGGCCCAAGTTGGTATACTGAATTTTTGGTATTTGACTCTTGTTACATTTAGGTTTTTTTTAATTTTGATCATGTTTGGGGCTGTCATTTGATTTTAAAATAAGTCATTGACTTTGACTTGCTGTCTCTGGTTTCAAAATAGAAAAGGTAGACGAAAGGAAATTGGTAATAATTGATTTTTTTTTGTAGTACCTTCGCTTACGTCAACAAGTCATCGATTGTAAAAATCATTACAAAATGAAAATGACATTGGCAATGTTTTTATTTCACTTCTTGTGGAGGAAGGGGTGGGGGTCGCAGTGAGGGCGGCGCGCGCGCCTACCCGTCGCAACCACTTGCGTAGAGGCTATACAAGAGAAGGACGTGTTTACACCCAACTAGATGTATATCTATGCGTGGAAACGCATAGCATTGAGTATTTTATGATACAAGTACATTACTGTGTGAATAGGAAATGACAGTGTTATATGTGTATACATAGTGTGATCTATAAATAAACTATCACATGCAATACATGTATATATTATATTGCAATATATTCATATATATATATATATATTAAATATATATATATATATGTATATATATATATATATATATATATATGTGGGTATATGTGTGCGTGCGTGTGTGGGTGTGTGTTTGTGTAAAATATAGATAAACCCCCATATACTATAAACATTGAGTGTATTTCCTCAATGACAATTAATTTCTTATATGTATACCCAGATTTTATAATTATTCTTTTGGGATTTATTAGCTGAACTTGGAGGGAACTTCATGGATTGGCTTAAAAAAGAATCAGTTTTGTCAAAATGCATTCTAGTGCGTTTCATATGTGTCGGTTTCCGAAACTTTGTTGTTTTATTTTATGTATTTTACTTTATTTGAAGTGGCATTATTTATAATTAGAAAGAATGTCGACATATTTTTCTAATCCTGATAAAAGCAACATGGTGATTGATGTTCTGTAGCCAAGGAAAAAGGGCCTCGACGTCAAAACTAATAGTTGTGTAAGCCCTATACTTACACAACAACTGTACATAAACTTAGGCTTATAAGCTTAAGCTGGAATTTCTCCCAGCGGAGTGATTAATCACTTGAATATTTTGAAATGTCAGCCACAAACAAAACAAAAATTATTTGATTTACGCTTCGCACGAATAGTAAGTTATCTGAGTCAGTATTTTCAACATATTTTTACGCAATAAAAGAGTCCTGCTATAAATGTTATACTATCCAAACATGCAAAGTAATTTACCCAGTTGAGGACTAATAGTCTATACTTTCATGGCTCAAAATGTTGCCGGAAATTCATAAAAGGACATCTTCCCAGATAGGTAACTAACAGTTACAGCTTGCCCTACTTCACACATCAACCTCTTTACAAAATGACAGGAAAAAAACACATGAAAGTTTGGCTAAAATTCGTTGATACAAAGTTTCTAAATTTTTGACTTATCATGTCATCGTTCGAAGAAATGAAGACTTACAAGAATCAGAAAGTTTTTTCCCGATTTCGTTTCTTATTTTCTGTTTTCATTGGAGAAAGTCGATGTCATTCACCTCGGAATATCGTTTTGAAATTTTCTCTTGAAAGAACACTAAAGAATATCCAGATGGCACAATGTCTGGAACGGAATTAATAATTTATATGAATTAAAAAATGTACAACAATATTAGAATGCAGGTCAGTTTGAAGGTAGTTAACTATGTCTGTATATGACTGTATCGTTTGCAACGGAGCAGAAGTTACTGTGACGTCAGCATAACACTTCAACTGGGGGAGGGGAGGGGGGGGGCAGAGATGAGATTTGTTTTTGAATGGGGGAGGGGGATTCATAAAGACATTTCTATCCGAAAAATTAAATGTAGTGAATATATAAACGATATGAAATGATATTGAAAGTAGAGTAGTTTCAAATGAAAGAACTTAGTCAGTGGTTTATGTTTCATTCTAGGTAAACACGGGAAGGGGGTCAAATGTTACCAAATTTCAAAGCCCTTAATTAATTTACGGAAAACAGAAAGAAAATAGGAAAATATTAACAAACGTGTTGTTATCTGTTACGAAGTCTGATACTACTATCTGTGGATGTGTGTCATATGTATAAATATATAAACACACACAATTCAATGGTACAAGAAAACAATGTAAATAATTATAACAAACTGGTCTTGCCGTTACAAAACTAGACAAATGCACCCCCCCCCCACCTCCTCGCCCTTCCACTCTTTCACAGGTCCCCTTTTCCAACAAAATGACCATTTCAGCTATGTCCTTAAATATTGCGGCTACGTATACGTGATTGTTCTGTGTTTTATTCAAACAAATAAAAGAAGGCGTTTGTTTTACAAAATGTTTCTTAGTAATATCCCTTCTGGCGAAGGGAAATATTCCCATCAGATTACAAGCACTTCACCTCCGTACGCTGAACGTATCGAGAGCTAATACCCTTAACAGCAAACCTGCGTGATATATGTCATCCCGTGTCATCACTTATACCCGTCATATTTTGGTGGGTTTTATTTTCAGCTGATCACGGAAATATTTCTGTCGTAATGACGTCACGCGTATCAAGCATATCCATTGACAAGAAATTTGTCTGTGGGTGATTTTGAGAGGATGATCTTAAGAGGATACTTGTTTGAATATTTAAAGCGATGTTGAAAGCTTAAATGCAATATGCATTGAATTCGTTATCACCAAGATGTCTTAATCTTTTATTGAAATATAAATAAAAATAATAAAATGTTAAATTTAGTCTACAAATATCTTGCCAGGAAGTTCGAAATCAACATTATTCTGAACTGCTTGTAAATTTAACCATAAAACCTCGCAACCTTTTATTTGTGTTAGACATTATTTCTGTCTTACAAACCCTGGGCCCCGGATCATTTTTTGAGGGGCAGGGGGTGGGAGGGTGGTGAAAAATTATAAGCGGCTTAAGAAAACTGATGCATTTGACTTCAAATGTTTAACCCCCTCCCCCCCCCCCCCTCCTCAATCCACATTTCATTAAAACAACAAAACGGATGTTCGTTGAAGTATGTATAATTAGTAATGCTATTTGTAGGCACATACTTATGGAATTCATCGGAAATTGATACTCATGTACAGAACGTTACAATACTAATAACACTGCCAAACCTTTTTGATTGATGCAAAGATTATATTGTTATAAAAGCCCCTTTAATGTATTTTGTGTTTCAATACTCTTTTTTCTTTTCTTTTATACGTTGGCAGTTGCTTAGAACCGAGAGCTTATATAATGATTGATAAAGTATAATTAATGTAAGCAAACATTAAAGGAGATCATAACAAGGTGTTAATGTTTTTGCAAAGTCTATACATATCAGTCTACAGATATTATGCATTTGACCTTTACTTCTTTTAATATTTTACATTTCATTTGTTTTAACAGTAAAAGTAAAGTAACATGTTCGTGCACATTCATGGGTGAGATAGATGCATAGATGGATGGATGGATGGATGGATGGATGGATGGATGGAAGGATGGATGGATGGATGGATGGATGGATTGAGGAAGGAAGGAAGGAAGGATGGATGGATGGATGGATGGATGGATGGATGGATGGATGGATGGATGGATGGATGGATGGATGGATGGATGGATGGATGGATGGATGGATGGATGGATGGATGGATGGATGGATGGATGGATGGATGGATGGATGGATGGATGGATGGATGGATGGATGGATGGATGGATGGATGGATGGATGGATGGATGGATGGATGGATGGATGGATGGATGGATGGATGGATGGATGGATGGATGGATGGATGGATGGATGGATGGATGGATGGATGGATGGATGGATGGATGGATGGATGGATGGATGGATGGATGGATGGATGGATGGATGGATGGATGGATGGATGGATGGATGGATGGATGGATGGATGGATGGATGGATGGATGGATGGATGGATGGATGGATGGATGGATGGATGGATGGATGGATGGATGGATGGATGGATGGATGGATGGATGGATGGATGGATGGATGGATGGATGGATGGATGGATTAATGGATGGATGGATGGATACCAACGCTCTAGCAAAGACAATACTACATACAAAAAGTATTATAGCATTTTCATCTCCGGATTCATCATCGACTTGGCTACCAGCCGCAATTCCTTGACCCAGATCTAACCTAATTATTTAACACCCGTCACCAAATGTCTACTATTGACGTTAAAGTGTATGTGTGGGATTTATGGGGTCAGTTATGTTATCCTTATTTAACTCCTGTCACCTCTTAACTACTTCAATAGTTGACAAGTTTCTTACGTCTATCAAGTGTTAAATGCCAATGTGAAACAGAATCCGAAAGCCATTTCCTTTCTTAATCATGAGGGCCGGTATATCTCACAGTTAGAGTATCGTGAAATCGTCTTGATAATATCCTTACACGTATAGACTATGACTGCTTTAAGTATTCATCCCACTTAAGCAAAATCAAGTTTGACACTTTATACTTGCGGAAGAGAAATTTGAGACTCTCTGCATTTTGAGGGGAGGCCAGGCTGGTGATGAGAACAATCTATGGAAGATGAAAACCCTAATCACTAACAGATGGTGGTTTAGTTCAACGTTTAGTAAACCACAATATCCCATATCAGTTAAATGTATAGCCTACACCGGCATCTCATAATGCCGCACTCTTCATATACGTTTAGCATAGCCGTGCTGCAGTTGATCTGTTATTCTACATGGCGTATTGTAATGCACCTTTTAACGTGTGGCTAAAGTGAAAATGAATGAAAGATAAAGTTGTCATTATTACAACTTAGTTAATATTTATTTACTAGTACGCCTGTCTCTTTTGAATATATTTATTCCTTGAAGGCCTCCTACAAATCATATGCAGATGACAAGTGAAATGATATAGATTAAACATATCAGCGTGTTATTACCAACACGAACACTGCAGCATGCCAAACACTTATATCATGTCAACTCCATGTAGTATTAGCATGCTACACTTGCATATCAGCATTTCAGTTTCAACAGTATATGACAGATTCCAAATATATTATATTGATAAACGACTTGTATGAATATGCTTCAAGCAGCAGACGAATATGCTGTCTAACTTCAACATTGAACAAGGCAATACGGTATACAACACAAGGTGAGACGGGAAGATAAATGACCACGAAAGAAGAGACAATACAATACTAGATAAGAAAAAAGACAGACGAGACAAAACAAATCAAAAGCAGACAAGAAAAGACAAAACAAAACAAAGGAGACAGAGGAGACAAGATAAGACAGACGAGACTTGACAAAACAATTAAAGACAAGGTGAAAAAAGGACGCGTATACTTTCTATTCCATCCAATCTTGATTGTTATCATCATTTCAATTGTCCTGTATAATACAATGTATTTAGATTTGTTGGTTTTGCTTTTACATACTCAAACGTACAAAGAAATAGATATATTTATATAAATTAATTAATTAAGGAAAATAACCACACACACAAAGTCAGAACCAAGACACAACCAAGAAGAAATTACCACAGGATTATGTTATTGAGTATACTTAAGGGGACTGAGGGACTTCAAAATGATTTTCTTAATTACCTCCAATTTAGATATACGTCCATGAGTTTTGGTTAAGACGTTTGTTTGCATGGAATGTCAAAGCTTAAAACGATGTCAATATTATGTCAACGTAAATATTTATAAGAGAAATAAACATATTTTTTCTTGCAGCAAATATAAGTTATGATTTTTGTTTATATCATAATCAACGTGAAGTCAAGGAACCAATGAGTACAAGATAGCACCACCCTTGGTCGTAAATGATCATTGCAGTGTTCATTATGTTCATACAGCCATTGGCGTTTGATCGAACAATTTTAGTTAAATCTACTGAACATATAATTAAGCAATACCGCTCGAGATGTTTCGTCGTCAAGACACATGTCACATCAGTAAGAGCGAAGAGTGTTTACATAGAATTAATGACTCATTTACTTAATCAAGTATGCGTGTGATATGTAAACGCGGTTAAACATTAATGTTTCTTTAAATAATGACAGTCACATATATAATGTTATGTCTGTTCACAGCGGTGCTATGACCTAGTGGATAAAGGCGGTGGTAGTTGGAGCAATTAGGCTTAGCGTTCGGGAGGTTCCGTGTTCGATACCCGGCAGGGTGGGTTTTTCATCCAAGAGCAATGTACGGTTTTCCCATCTGAAATGACTTCCTAAATTGAAAAAGATTCAAAATTTGAGTTAAAATGTTGAATTGGAATCATCCTGATGTGTATAAGTAGTAATCCATAAGCCCTTGCGGGGTTTCTCCCACATTTGTGGTCTCTTAAGCGTCGTAGAAATAACTGCTGATTATTATTATTATTATTACATACACGAATAAAAAAGACAGTAGCATTAAATATGATACCTTTCTAAGACTTTTAACCTGAAAATTAACCCATTGTCATTTTTTCATCTTCAATTTGTTTTATAAATATAACCTAGCCTTATAATGTCTTAACAACAGGCACATCTACAGTTTACGCATTTTGACGACAAATGGATGAAATTGTAGGAAATGTTCTTAAAAGTATCGTACGCGTCTCGCAGTTTCGATACCTTAAGGCGCAGTCTAAATATATAGATGAATGGAACACAGTTGAATTTCATTTGCGTGAGTGGTCTAAAATAAGTTTAAAATACTAACCTTTGTTTATATGAAACATAAGAGGCTCAATAGAAAAGGATAGAAAGTGTAGTTTGGGTACATTTCTTTCATTTTTTCTTCCATTGCAGCAAACAAAAACAAACAAAAAACCGTTGAACTGATATAAGAAAACGACAATTGGGAAATGTTAATAGATATCGATGGTTTGTTCACAGCGGTTCAATTCTACATCATCGTTGAAATTTACTGTAATGAAAAGAAAAATGGGTTAGCTTTCTGTTGCTATGGTAGTTTATGAAATGTTCATGAACATTCATTTGTAGTCCCGGCTTCGAGTCCCTCATCGGGCGGCTACAATTATTTTCTGTGGTCTTCACCATCGTTTCGGAAAGTATCGGCCAAAGAATGGTTTCATTTGATAAAAAAAAAATCATTTGTAATCGTATCTCCCGTAGGTCCCTAGACTATACTTACATGTCATGACAGATTTCCTGATACATAAACCCTGAAGCTTAAATATTAATTATTTACAACTCTGGCTTGTTAAGCCCAGTACAGATACTAAACATCCCGATCAATCTCTTTCAACGCAAGTTGGCCTCAGCATGTTTCATTGTTTCATGCATGTATATTATTCGTAAATTCAAACATGATATGATAATAAAAGAAAAAATCCTGATGACATATTAGTGTGGATATTGACAAATATATTGTGCCAATGATTTCACCTTGAGCGATTAACGGTGAATCCGATTATATTAACGATATGAAATTATATATATATATATATATATATATATATATATATATATATATATATATATATATATATATATATATATATATATATATATATATATATATATATGTATATATGTATATATGTATATATATATATATATATATATATATATATATATATATATATATTTCTTGCAGACTTGTCTGTTGTGATCCCTCCAGAACGAGTGACTATTCCATAAACAAGTCTAACTCTGTCTTCTTGGTATATGCCTACCTTCCAATTACATAAATAACAACAACAATAACAAGACAGCAAAAGGAAAAACCATATACTATAAATCAAGAGAATTTATATCGGAAGAAAGTAAAACATATTTTCAATTTCCTGGCTCTTCATGTATCCCTGTTAAGTCACTCAATCAGCATTGACATTTATAAAACTGAAGATCCCCAGGTACTGGGGCACTTTTCCCTCTCTTGTACCCCACCGCCAGTCTCCGCAATTAACGAGACTATTCTACTTCAGGTCAGTGCAATACATCTTAAAGCGATGTTGAAGTGTCCGACGATGTAACACTTATGTAAAAGTTAAAAACTATTCCACACTTTTAGTTGAAAAACAAAAAGAAAACTCGGCTCAATATCGTCGTCCCTCACTCGAGATATAACCTGTGATAACCTGTGATCTATTTTTTATTATTATTTTTGGCTATGTCTTCACTCACTACTATAGGAAAGGAATCACAATATAGGTATAGTCTGTGACGTCATCATGGTATGTGTTTTCTAATAAAGCTTTCTTTGTCAATTTTAATATTCTTATTGATTTTTCCTTCAAACCTGATTCATTTCAAATATTTGCTTACCTGTCAAACGGTCTTCGTACTTTTGAATTTCATCAAATTGCAACTTCTCTTTAAAAGTTACAGTGTCCAATGTGGACTTATTATTTCAAAAGGAAATAAAATTATAAAAAAAACACACAAAGTATCACCAAATTTGGCAAACCATTCATTATCTATTAGGATGAGATGTTTGCCTAAAGATGAAGACAAATTTGAAGCAATACTGGTGTTAGTAATCATCTTCAGCCTGTACCTTAATATCCCATTAAAGGACATAAGTACGTATCGCTATGTTATTGTAATATAACTAATAACTTTTGGCATCGTTTGATATGAGGTGGGAATTCTAACTTTATCACAAATGTGTCTACTTAAAACATGATACTGTTGTATTGTGCAGTGTTTGGCAACTAAAGTTGAGTCACTCTGCAGCAAGCCGTACGAAATTCACCCATAACTATTGTGCACGGAACAGCTAATATGGAACGATTTACTCTTGTAATATATATATATATATATATATATATATATATATATATATAAATATATATATATATATATAAATATATATATATATATATGTATATATATATATATAATATATATATATATATAAATATATATATATATATATATATATATATATATATAAATATATATATATATATATAAATATATATATATATGTATATATATATATATATATATAAATATATATATATATCTATATATATATATATATATATATATATATATATATATATATATATATATATATATATATTGGTGGCGCGGTGTTTGTGTAAATATATGCAGGTGTATATAGATCGTGTGTATTGTCTTGCTGCAGACGTACCGTAATGTTGCTTTAACTCTCTGAATCTTATTTGCCATATTTTAGTCGATTGGGGACATATGGTTTATTACGGTATCTATCCAAGATGATATTAATTAGAATCCCGGAGGTGACTCTTAAGACGGATTGGTTTCGATACCAAATTTCATTTCATTTCCGCTATATGATTTGTAACTTTTGATTTATAGAAAGCCCACAATATAATGTATGGAACACCGACCAATATTTGATCAAAACGCGTCAGTTATAAAGTCGTGACTTGAAACATTATATACAAATAAACTTACTTGTAAAAGTTTCATTGAGCAGATATATATTCATGCAGATAAAGAGGATGTGCTTTGTATTTTTTGCGTTTGTCAAAGGTTTCAGTTACAATCCGATTTTCGTGCTCGTATCCTTTACCGGAGGGTTGCGAAGATGGTAAAGGGGAAACTTGGGGTCACCAAGGAAAACAGTTTGATAAGCAAGGGAACAGGTTATCATATCATATTTTTATGGTTTCTCCGTTTCCCTTGCTCTTGTCAAACTGTTACATGCACGTATTATTATTATTATTATTATTTGTCAAACTGTTACATGCACGTATTATTATTATTATTATTATTTTTTGTCACACTCTATAAGTAAAATCGGCTTATCCACGTTTCATTTCCAATATGATATGTCAGCCAATATCTGTTTGAAATTTCTAATATGCTTTCTACGTGAGATGAATGCTAGGTAAATTAGTACCTAGTCGACGAATTTACTTGCTTATTGAACAATGGACTCAAGGTTGTTGGCTTAGTGTGATCAATCCCATTTGGCATTGAGAAATATTCCGCAGAACTGGTGAAATTGACGAACCAACATATGCAAATTATTTTTCTAATTACATTCAACGGGTTAGCAAGATGTTGCCTGTCGGGGTTTTACAAAGACACAGACTAAAAAAAAATAAAAAAACAAACATTGAATCTTTCAAGGCAGGCCTGTCTCGCGAGTGCGGTTTTGAAGATACATATTGTTAGTGTAGAAGGATAAATATAAAAGTTATGGGAGACGTTAAAGGGATATTCCAGTAGCTAGAGTCCATTGGTTGATAAAATTGTTAATTTTTGAACATGCATCTGACAATCTTGCAACAAGAATGGTGCACTTTGATCAAATTTTGAATACAAAAAAGAAAGAAAAAAGGCCGCTTAACAAAAATTCAAAATGTGTCACATTTCAAGATATAAGAAAAGACGAAAAGAAGGAAGCTTGATATAAGAAAGGAAGGCTTTTTGTAGAACATTTATCATGATATAACAGAACACCTACTTTTGGTCCACGTAATAGAGTAATGGAGGGTTTTAGCTATGTGACATTCAGGCAACCATACATCGAGTTTGGGAAAAGATATCGAAATAGGGTTTTCAACCAACATATGGATTTTTTTCTAGCTATATCAGAAGTTCATTGTCTAAGACCGAATACTACATCCCTTTAAAGTGAAAGTGTGAAAATGACTTTGGAATACCTTCTGGTTCACTGTCTGTTCCATGGCATGTGACATTATATACCCCAGCGAGAACATGTCGATGCCCCTAAGAATACTTAGAAACGTATTAATTCTAGAACGAACCCAAGTCGAGCTTGCACCCTAGAGCTTCCATGTTTTATCTCACCTTGGTGACACTCGTCACGAGAATAAAATATGTAGACTTTGAAGCCACATGTTTTTAAAAGTGTGCAAATAAAACATTAATAATGAACATAACACATTGTATCCTTTTCCCCCAAAAAGGTGTTAAGGGCTATGATTTCGAAACTAATCAAAATCGAATCCAATTCCAGATCTCTAACTGAAAGGTTGGGTGGTTTGGGGGGGGGGGGGGTGAAGGAGTGGGGGGAGATGGGAGATGGGATCCATTTAACGGCCATGCACATGGGTTTTTTGAATGTATGTTGCACTTGTTGTTACAATACACTTTTGTTTTTGATGTTATTCTTTCAGGAGTCTCTGGCATGCCCTAGTAGATGCAATGAAGTAAGCATTTTACTACTGTAAGGCACCGACGCCAATGTCCCCTCACAACCCAAGAATGTCAATAGCATATTCTCTCTCCTTATTCCTAAAATTGAATAATTGAATACACCAGAAAAGCCTATGTGATATTACTGCAACCATGCAGGATTCCCCGTATAGCACATCCTTGTATAAAACAAGTTAGGCACCTGTTAGGCACCGAAGCCAATGTCCCCTCACAACCCAAGAATGTCAATAGCTTATTCTCTCTCCTTATTTGTAAAATTGAATAATTGAATACACTAAAAAAGCCTATATGTGATATTACTTTAACCATGCAGGATTCCCTGTATAGCACATCCTTGTATACACACTGCCATTTGTACGTGTATATGTGCACAGCTTACTAAGTCAAAGAGGTTGCTCTTAATTGTCAATATACAACTAAATTTCAGAAGAAAAAAACTGCCTACACGTTTGACAGTAGACTTTACCAATAAAAAATGGTTTTGTGTAAATTTTGTCTACGTGTTTCAATAATCTGACGTATGATAAATGGTCCCTTTTCATATCGGTATGTTAGAACAGACTAAATAGTGTGCGGAATGAAAACTGGATGGAATTGACAAACGTTAGCCTGAAAGCACGTGATACTTATTTACTTGGTCAAATACAGATGGACACTGAACATCCCGAGATCTTGAGAAAAATGTCCCCAAATATTCTAGAACGTGAAATAATGGTCACCTATGTTCAGAATCAGGGTCCATAACAAGTTTTTAACAACTAACCCACTGAATATTTAGTACATCCGTGTAGGTATTTCATCTCACTTGGGCCTTTCCAAGATCATGGTGAATAATTTAGAGGTCAAGACCTCTGCAAAATAAAGGTTTGGGAACGTTGTTACAACGAGGGTACTTTGGGAACTCTTTTAAGCAATCTAATATTTCGAGCTAGCATAACATGATAATACATAAAGATCGTCATTAAGATCCCATAATATGCTAGAACATCAAATAAAGTTCTCTCATCTTCAGAATTCGACAAACATGTTACAGCTGCCAACCATAATGCAGTTCACGTCTCATTTGAATTTTTAATTAGCTAATTTAACCCTTCACAACATTCTTTGAATGTATCTGAAAGGCCAGAATTAAAATAAGCAAGAATACATCGCATCCCGTGAACGTTGCAAATGTTATTATAATTTCCTATCAAATATCAGATCATATTCTGTAGGCAATATGAGCCGTAACAATGTTTCAAAGATTGAAATTTTGAGAGTTGTTCAGCGCTTCCTTGTCCTCACAAGCATCGTAAGGTATAAGTTGGGGCCCGGGACCATTATGTCACCGGGACCAATGCTTGTTTGCATTTCCTTATATAGTGTATATGAAAATGAGAGTATATAGACTGTTCGTTATTCCTTATTTCCCGCAGCCCGCTATTTGACCTGGGCCATAGGATGTCCCATGGCCCCTTTCGCTATTTGACCTGGGCCATGGCCATGGGATTTCCCATGGCCCCTCCCCCCTTTCTCAGGCCAGGTTATAATGTTTCATCATCTGTGTGTTCTGGGTAAAAGCTATTATTTGCACATTAAATAAACATTAAAACAACATGTCTGTCAACATTAAATGTGTTATGTTTTCAAGGTTTGAGGTCTTCGAATTGTTTTTTTATCATATGTTCGTCAGAGCCTCAATGTTGTAAACAATTTACCGCACTTAAGATTACAGAACACGGTCCATCACACAAACTCAACCCATTAACATTAACTTTGAATTAATACTGAACCATGGAGGGGACTTGCTGAAGGAAAAAAAAAAACATTGGCTAAAACGCCATGTTTAGAACAAGTATAAATTATTTCATTTGGGAATTTTCTGTGTAGAGATTTCCTATCAACGACAAAGTTTGAAGCACTGCTGTTTTGCAAGAAGACGACGTACGTTCATTTCCTATACATTCTAATTTCATTTTCACTATTAGGCATGTCGACATCAAACAACCCCGTTCAAATAATCGGCCTTCGTGCAAGAAAATTGTATATTCAAATCTCACATGTTGACAAAAACAAGGTTCTATGAAACGGTGATAAAATCCATTGCAGATTTGAAGGTCTTTCAGTCAATTAATTTCTTCCTCTTCTGAAGGACAAATAGTAATAATACCAATGGGATACGGTAAGTCAATATATAACGCTTGGATGAGATATCGTTTATAAAAATATACTTTGTTTTTCAACATTTTTCTTGAAATGCTTGAAAAACAATATGATACGGTTGCAGAATATAGCACAATTTTCCATTCATGCTTGCACTCTTAATTATACACAAACAGACCACCCCCCCCCCCCCTCAGGACGATGTACAAATTAATTGGTCTAAATATACAGTAAAAGTCATTGGGCGTACGGTCTTGAAGGCTGCAACTCTAGTTGAACATATATTACGAAGTGTTGTATTGGTCTATCAAAGGCATACAGACGTACAGTAAGTTTAGAGACCAAAGGATCAGGGAGCCATACAGTAGCTTATTTAAGACGCTATCCATGTTTGATCATATTCTATGTTGTCATATTCATATATTTTGTTTATATTCTAGTATAAGTGTTTGCAAGTGTATACTCGAACTCGTAGATTTGTACTCGTACTTGTACTGGAGTCATTTTGGAAATCTATAATGTAGATAATATTTACAAGTTTGTACTCTCATAACCCATATCAAGTGGAATTCTACTCTCACACATATGATGTTGTACCTGTACTGTATGTTTGTTCAAAATGTTGATGTTTGTTTTGAAGTCGTTTTAATCATCTGTTCTGTCTCAGCTATAACGACACATGGTTATAGTGTGGTTGTTGGTTGTGATGGTGATAGTGATAGTGAAAGTGATAGCACAAGCATGATGGTGGATGAGGTAGTTTCATTTCTCGGCCTTCGTCTGAAGTCAGTTGTTAACACGATGTGGTAATGTTACCACCATATTCATCCGCCATGTTCACAACCTTACAAAATAGTACAACAACAAAAAAGCAAACCTCATGTGATAAAGTCCGAGACTTCCATCGTAGGATGGTGCTGGTGGAGAAGAGATATAAAGAGGATGGCTCTAAACCAAAATTCAAAACCATGTTTTCTTTTTTATTTATGAAAGTTTAATTCCTTCAGGAATATTTCTCTATTCGAGAAACAAACCTCATTTTAAGACGAGTTTGGCCATATGAACGTCTGTTTTTTATCTTATCGTGATGGCCTCAGGTCTCACGAGACGAAGGGAATAAAGTCGGGGCAACAGTCCCGGGAGAGCTGTGGCCGAAGATAAAATGCGTAAAGAAAATAATGATTTATTTTTACTTTATATGAAAGGAAAGACTTCCAATTAAACCAATTATACCCCGCCGGAACCCGGCCTTGCTCTCGACGCCACTGGAGGACTTTAATGAGACCTCGCCCGGTCTTTAGGGTATGCAACGTTCTTACGAGGTCTTCTGAGACAACATAAATAGAATTGATAATTAAGAAGGTAATGATTACATTCAAGAGTATCGGAAACTTGAAATTAGGACATGCATATCTGGCAATCGACTCTTGGGCAAAAATGGTCACCACTCGTCCCCAAATATTATAGAAAGTCAGATGATCATGCGCCACTCATACTCAAATTTCAAGAAGCAGTTTACTATCACTCTTAAAGTATTCCTCCACTGCAGACGGTGAGATACTTCAAGATTGGTAGCCTGGCCCTCCTATAACCAACATGCGCACTGCGCGAATAAGCCTATACTGTACACAATGTATTCATCTTACTACGTAGTGTATACATTTGTACACAATATAGTATGTATATGTATGTATATGTATGTATATTAGATCCTCCTGCAAGCAGGAACTCCCGAAGAAGCCTAATTGGCTTATCAAAGCCGCAAGCTGACCGAAGTCAGTCTCTCACATTCATATTTAACGTCCATGATTACGAATTGTTAATTGTCGACAACTCTGTAACTAGACGACATACATTAATTGGGAGTGACTCGAACCCGGGACCTTGTGATTGAAAGGCACCGGTGTTAACCACTGAGCTTACACACATCAGTAAGAAAAAAATGTTTTATACTTATCGATTAGTCTTACGAATCGGCTCTCAATCGAACTTCAGAAAAGGAAGAGAAGTGACGTTACCCAAAATCCGGCATACAATGTTGTTGGATTCAGATGATATAAAATAGGATCTTTAATTCTTTTATTTAAAAAACACTTTAAAGTCTTGAAGTAATATCAGAAGAATGAAAACACCAAAGGCAACCTACATTTGAAAACTTGTAAACATATTTTGGCGTGCTTACTGTTGGTGACAATATATAATCTGATGACCTCTAAAACTTCCCTTTTGAATTTTGTAAAAGTCACTCATTTTTGCCAAAGGCTCTAAGCGATCAGGTCACGTTTTCTCCATTAGTTGACTTGTCTGTTAATGCTTCGTAAACTATAAGAATTTGACAAAGTTCGTATCAGGTAGCAATTGATAATATACTCAGCAACGCGCTTGAGAAATATGTAGCTATATCTTTCATCGAGCTGTATTTTATATTTATGGGCAGAATAAAAAGTGGATTATCGAGCAAGTCGTGATATAGATGCTATACGGGGAGAAAAAAGAAAGAAAAGAGTTTTGAAATATTCAAAAGCAATAAGCTAGTTCAGAAATAGTATCTGCGCATGCGATGTTCCTGTCTGTGACCTTTCTGTACAGGTCGATCGTTGACTATTCACTGCAATGTTTATACCACCGCACAACATTTCCAGTATCGTAAGTCAAAGAAGGATATATATTTCATCTAATTTTTTTTTCCATTTAGACACAAAATATATCTATGTAGGCTATTGAAAATAACACATTTTTTTGTATATGCATCCTCCTTACCCAAGGTATAACCTGTTCACTACTAACAACTGTGTATTCCGAATAAAGTTATTCTGTCGTTGTCTGTAGTATGTAAATTATATGTTGTGTCATGGAACCCATGAGTAGGCTACATAGCCTAGTCGGTCAGTATACCGTGACAGCGTGAGACAGATTTTCGTGACAAATACTTTGACTAGCCAGCCGTTCACAGTCGAATACCATGAATTGATAATTCTTCCTTCATAAGTATTAAATTCTGAGTTATCTAAGTGATATTATGTGAAGTATCGGCTGATAATCACTCTTCATGTAGTATATATGTTTCCTAACACGTTGTGTATTAGTCTAGGATCGCGCATATGCATATACATATGTGTCCCTTTAATGTGGTAATATGTGGAACGCCAGTATGAACATTATTAAATGGTATACATGTATGGCAGTAACATGAAGATCTCATACATTTTGATGCTGCAAAAAGACTTGAGACTGTAAAACGAGTTACTGGAATAGTGTGAGTTTTGGCCTTCCATACGGCGTGCCTGAATTATTTCCAAGGAAACGTGATACGGTTGTCATTGAAAACAACCACCCCCCCCCCCCCACCACCACCCCATCTCTTTATCTCTCTCCCTCTCTGTCCTTCCTCACATCAGTTTGAATAACTGTTAGAACGATTGAAAATGCAGCTTTCTCATTCGATTAACGTTCCGATATCCCACCTCTTCCAGCGATTAAAAGCAAACTTGGGATTTAGTTTTTGATCTATAAACATTCTAATGTATACTGACGCTTTCAATCGTGTAAAAGAAGTCAAATTTGTTATGAGATGACGTAGATAAATTGGTCGCTCTAAGGCAAGCGCTAAATGTTTACTATTTTCCTTTTTTTTTTAAATCTTCTTACCGTTTTCAATTGCGGATTATTTATATTCTCAGGACGACCTTTCAGTGTAGAATAAGTAATATTTAGAGGTCTATGCTAAACCTCTTCCCACTGGCAATTAATCAACTGATCGTGGAAAAACAAAAACAGACTCAATTTAATTCGCGGTCAAGGGATTGAATTGTTGTACGGCCTCTGGTATAGCGTCAAGAAAAGCAATTACATTTTAAGAAGCCCCTTCGAATCCATAACCACAGGACATGTTAACAAAATCATTACAGATGTCTGTTTCGAACTTGACGCAAATAAATAATCATTTATATCTTTTTTTTTAAAAAACGACCCTGTCGGCAATAGTAACATTTGGTTTACTATCCTATTTCATTCTCTCCCTTTTTTCTAACTATATACTTGCGTCAAATAGTTGGCCTACCTAAATAACTCCTCAGAAAAAAAAAGAGTTGCTATATTACTGCGAGTCTTGCAAAATGTTTAACCATAAGATGAAAGGTTAGTATGTTGGTAACAAAAAGGACTTCCCATTTTCGTCCCTCAAAAGGGTCAGTTCGTAAGGTTAAATTGTTATGCCGAATTCATCCAATCATATCAGCGCTTTGACCGGTAGAGGAGAAAAGTCAGTTCTTAATTGCATTGGACAGGAAAGTGGATGGAAGGTGGTAGATGTAAAACGTGAGTGGGTGGGCGGTTTCCTTCATGGATGTTGAAATCTGTAGCTTAAATGGCGTCAATTGATCAATACTGTTATATGGCACTTATTCACTTAAACCATTTTTGGTTCAAACTTTGTGCAAGTAAAGATAGTGCAAAGAGTAGACGAACTCAGTAAAAGAATAACCGAAACAATTACGCCCTCACTAGAAGGGGGAAAAAAACAGTTTGGTGAAAATGTCTTAATTTGACTTGAATATTGGAAATGTTCACAAATAAAAGAGGTGAGCTCAGAGGTGTGCTCAGATTATATTTTATACAAAGGTTTCATGCATTACATAAATATTTCATGCATGCAGCATTAAAACAAAAACAAGTCCTTTTTTTGTCAATCTCCCATTTTCTTTGTCCTATCGCTTCCTTTCCACATATCATCCATCCATTGACCCCGACACTCGACATTGGTAGGATTTCACTCTGATATAAGAAGAGATGGCATTCACTCTTCAAGAAGAGTGATCATCCCGGAAAATCTCAAAGAGTGACTTTTCACTCTTTGTGTGACTACGTGACAATGAAGATACTTTTAATGAAAAGTTAGCCAAGTATAGGTACAGTTTTGAGGGCACGAACTTAATCAAACAACTTGATCTATTCTGAGTGGCGGCCTTACATCGAGACTGCAACCCATCATATGACCATGGCAATGAGAAGTGGCAGTGAAGAAGATGGTTTTGTTCAGTGTATATAGCCTATAAGTCTCACTATTTTATTATGCAACCAAAATGTTTGAGAATTTGGTGAAAATTGGTCGGTATAACAGCTGTCTGCTCTTCATTCACAATGTCCACAGTTTCAAACAAATTTTCCACTGCCTTTATCTTCAATGACGTCAATGGATTGATTTAGAAACGAAATCTGGTAACAATGAACGTTTGAGCAAACATTGAATGAAATGAACAACTAAAGTTTTAACTGGTTACAGTACAAATGATTATCTTTCATGATACTGAAACATTAACTTGGCTCTTTATTTCATTTACTATTTTTATGCCAGACTTAAATGTCAGTATCTTCAGGCAGAGTTTTGGAAGAGATACATTATCGTTACCAAACCAGATTTATTCTCTCCGTGGTTTTATATATGCCTTCAGGCTAGTACATGAATAGAACTTCTATGATTTAAAGGAAAAAATAAATGAGTAGTGAGTATAAGTCTCTTGTTTCAGTTACTTACAATGACCTTTTGGTAAAAACACGTTAAGATTGTTGTGTGCATGTGTGTGGGTGTGTGCATGTGTGTCTGTAATTCTGCATTCAACTAAGGCGACGCTGTTGCAATTGCCGAAGCATGTAGGCCTAGATTTTATTTCTTTTGGGGGGATTTTTGTACTTTACTTCATTTTCTAGGTCGGTTATGATGCTATAAGCGTAGCTCTAACTATTTATGTGAAAACTGTATTTTTTCCCCGATAGTCGAGAGTGGTATATTTCTGTTTTGTTTTGTTTGTTTGTTGTTGCGTGCCTGAACCACAACAAATGCTAGCTAGTTTTAAGTAGTTTTAAAGAATTTCGTTCTCTGAAATCGTGCATATTGTGTGATTGAGATTTCAGAATCAGACTACATCCTGCACAACGCCAAAATAACATCGTGCACAATATCGAGGGTTTTTTATTAGGTTAAAAAAAGGGATTAAGCGCTGCGGAGAAAATTGACTTGTATTTTACATAGCCTAGCAGCCGCGTTACTTCTGTAGCGCCCTCGTTTTTGAACGATTATAATATGGTCATGAAAAAACAATTGCAAAATTCCTGAAATAACAGGGGAAACGTTTTCTGACTATTTTTTTCACAGATATTGTTTTAGAACGGTCATTTGATAGTAATATGTGTTCACTGCAAACCCAAAGGCGAGATTTAATTCTCATTTAATATACAAATTCGAAAATCTTTGTGTCTTATACAAAGTCAATGTATCATGGTAACTTGAATGCTTTCATAAACAGAATCACACACTGCAGCTTACCCTATTTATACATTATACCGGTAAAATGTGCTCTCAAAACGTCCTTTACTGTGGCATTCACATAACAAAATAAATCGTTAACTATTACAACTATTAAATGTATCAAAAATAAAAACTATTCTATATTAAAAACATATGTTTTAAACTTCTGAAATATATATATATATATGTCTGCAATAAATACGGTACGGTATATATTACTGACATAAAAGTTTAATGTTGATATGTTCGTGGCGTTTGTTCGATTACATGAACCATATGCACGGATCAGTCTATATAACAGGTAGTCTATACACATTTTTTAGAAAAGTCCTGTGACTCTGTTGCCGTTCTTCTGTATGCGCGTCCCATGCGCAACTCAGCCACAAAAAAAAAGCGCGCTGAAAATATAATTTTTAAAGTCATACGCCTCGTTAGCACCATTGTTTTGTGTGTGTGCAGGATATTTCTCTTTACGTATGCAACACTTTGTTTACAAATTGAACATATCAGGTAGTATACTGCAATACGAAAGCCTCGAAGGCAACACCTTTGTAGTACGTTCTTTAACTGTAATTCATCTATAAACCAATATAAAAAAAAAACCTTGAATTCTGTCTCGAAAAACAAAACTGCAAAACTTGTTATAACTCTCTTAATATTAAACTTATATCATTTTATATTGCAAACAATCAAATAGATTTCTTGGAATTTCTGATCCAGGATTTGTTATTCGACCTGCATTGCCTATACGCGGTAATAACAAACAAACAAATAAGCAATCAGTGTTTGCACTTTCACTTCCTTGAAAAAACTCTAGCATCATCTTCCTCGACAACCTTCGCTTATTTTATGGACGGACAGTGGTTTTATTATTGTTATCTTATTTGACTATGCATGGCTTGCTATTTATCATTTTGAGAGAGACACTTAACGCCGGAAGTACTTTCCAAATTTTCTTTCAAGCGTATAAAGAGAATATTATATGTTTCATGAACCCCTGGCATTCAAATCAGTCGCTGTCATATGCAGTACACTCAATCTTCCTATGAATCATGATATTTTGGTAAATTAGTTGTTTATTTTTCTGAATAATGGATATCTTTTATTTCTTCTTTTTTGTCTAATCTTTAACTTCCTGTGTACGTGCACCATATTCAGTTCCTGCCATTAGCATGGTTATGTTCACAATATAAAAACAAACATAACTTGAATCTTTAGTGTTGTTTCTGATTAGCTGAGAGATTTATCACTGTGCGATAAAAAAAAATTGTGTGCGGAAATTTGAAAGGACTTTTCCTGATATCGCACTTATTATTATCTTAGGTAAGTAGGTACACATATGTATAGAGATATTTCTTATTGATACATACATAGCAAGAGTTAGGGGTTGGGGGTGGGAGAGGGGTAGGGAGATGCAGGCTTTGACAGTTCCTCGGTTACTTCTCTTCCCCCATCCCCTCTCTTCCCATCCCAACCCCCCCCCCCCCACACTCCCCGCATCCAACGCCAACCCTCCTTCCTGAAAAAGTATTAAAGAAAATTATAAACAGCCTTATTCGCCAATAAATGTATATAAATGTATATAAATGTATATTAAATGTACTAAAGAGGAATAAGACCACAGAATTAATGGTAACCTTAAAGCAGCAACCGAATCAAAACACTCATTTAATTCAACAAAGCTGTATTTAAATTAATGAGGGCAGTCTTGTCATGTATCCATATTATTGCCCAACACAGGATATAGACCAGAGATTACAACATATATACATTGTCAAATCGGAGTAACAAATTCTTTTCCCTTTAATTTCGTAAGGTTTCCCAATTCCGTTTATTACGATATTTATAGTTTGCTATTGTAAAATATGCTACACCGTCGCAACTTTTTGACCCACATCAACCCAGGCTCATTCAAGGGTAAGGCTATAGTTTTGTCACTGAATATGAGTGTTAATATAGAAGTCGTTAGTCTAAGCTCACCGCAACATTAAAAACGATTTCTTCTCCGTATATTAAACTTGAATTCAGGGACGGATTTACCTGGCCCAGTCATAACGTTAATGACTCCCAACAATTTCATCTAAGCGCTCTCAGTTAATATAGAGTGGCTTCAATGTGTACTTGGCAAGCCGCCAAATGCTTAAATAGGTAAACGGGTATTATCGGGCGATAATCCAGCCTGTATGACGGTCGAAAAGTCATGGTTTTTATCTGTGGATAAACCTGGATTATCTAGCGAAAACCACTTTAAATCGACACACAAACCCGTCATCATCCTGCTATTTTTGTAATGCGAAAGGGTAAACATTTTTGAGTTTTGAGGTGGATAATGTTGGTCGATAATCCTGGTTTAACCTGTTTATCTAATTATCTGAGCATTTGGCTTGTCATAAATGCAAGTGAAGAGGGGGTGCATCGGTAAAAGATGACATCTATAGCTTTCGACGGAGACTTGACTTCACCCTGTATTTGGAAAGGTAATAGGATATGGGAGGGGGCTTAACATAACAATCGATTATTTCAATACATTCAGTGAAATGTGTGTCCCCCTCCTGCATGAGGAGGGGGGGGGTGTAGGACTTCTAATTTGGTGCTGCTGCTATATATAATGTGGGTCATCTGACCCATAAGTAAACTCTTGAAATATTAATGCTGTTTTCTTTAAATCCGTCATTACGAAAATATATGAAGTGGCAAAAAAGTTGACAAAAAAATTATTTCAAAGATATTAAGTTACAAGTTTACGGTGGCCTAATAGGGATATAGGGGAAAAAATAAGCGTCCCCAAATCTCAAAATTTTGACTTTTTATATCATTTTTTGCTTTCCTATTGGTCCCTATTAAGCCACCGTTCAAGTTTGTATTACATTGAATTTTCGTTTTATCTTTGGTTCCCTCTCTTTTGTCGCCTCCTGATTCAATATGTACCGGTAGATTGCGTGTAAGGGTTCATCTGACCACTGCATGTGGTACACCCTGTCTAAAATATCTTACCATGAAAAGGTCTCCATTCCTCAGTGAAGAGCAGGAAATATTCTTACTCGAATCGTTCAATCGTTACTCGTGTATGATATTAATATGAATTTATGGCATATGTTGTCACATGAAACATTTATCCAATTATTCGTTGTGTATTTGTTTACAGACAATTTGCCCACGTGGTGGCATTTAACACCGCTTTCCTTTTTCGTAATAACTTGCAGAACATTCGCCAATATCAACTCGTGATTTTAATCTGACATTTTATGATCAATAAAATGTTTCACGAGTTTTAAAAGTTGACAGTGGAAGAGCACGCGGAAGTAATATGAGATTCGTAGATACCTACATGGTTGAACATCTGTCGTCATTTTTGCTTGAAGTCTGGCGTACAAACGAGAATGTCTTCAAAGTAAAGGTGATATCATATTTGTCTGGTGTTGTATATGATTTTACTACATTATTGGAAAATTATATTTTATGTAAACAAACCCCCGATTACTTAGACTAACATGGTATATTAGAACTACGAGAAGGCTAAAAACAAATGACAGTTTCTTTCTTGCAACAGATGGATATTAAAGATACTTGTTTACATATTTTAAGTGTGTATATGTCCTTTCTTTAATCCGTTTTGCCTTTCTTGCCGTTCACTCACCTCTTGTGGTCTCAGTATAGACCCCCCTCACCCCCAGTAGGAAATTGACTGATAAAAACAGGGAATTCTTCATGAGTCATCATTCTGTCGCAACTAAGCCGAAAACTGTTCAGTATATATCAAAATATATTTCTATTGTGATAATTTTATAGATAATGAAATTTTTCTCTCGTAATTTTGAACGAAATTTAGACCTGTTTTTTAAAAAAATTCTGGTATCAAATTTAAATAAATTTGGTTCGAAGTGGTCATCAATTTGTTGTTATCGATCTAAGCCACGCTGTTTTACACTATAGTGATGTTAAGGGCTTTATCAGTTTATTTTATGATTCTTAGTAAAAAGCATCATAAACAAATCGTAGTACGTGTCAGAAAAGTAAATTTTAGAGGCGTCCTGCTGAGCAAAACTAAAAAGGACTTCACCATAGTGTATACCACATTCACCCCTCCTCCCTCCCTTCCCCTCCCCCTCCCCCACCAGCCCAGTTCCTCTTTTTTGACTGCAGTGGTCATGGGTGTGCTATACCATGTATAAATATACAGGTAAGACTGCCGGGTAGGTTTGTGAAATGTATATCTTGTAAGCTCTTTCCAGAGGCAGAGAATTTGCCGCCATTCGTGAAGTTTAGCGTTGCGGGTTTTCCTCGGTCTTTATATACCCCGGAAAGGATCAGAAAAGCGGAAACAGCCCGGTGGGTGGAATATAGGGAGCATACAGTGCGTTGGCTTAGGCTTACTCAGGGAAGATTCCCATAAAGCATTTTCCACGCGTCTCCACAGAATACGTATTATATAAAACGTAATGAAAGAGGCAACGTTAAAACCACGCACTTATCAGTATTCACATGGGGCTATAACGGATGGACTTACACTTTAACAATTATGAAAGCAAAGTACCTTGACCCCGCCCCCTCCTCTTCCCCCTCGTATAATATCCCATCTCGTCAGACTTCCACTCAACACACATAATAAATCGGGGGTGGGATGCCGCACCATGACGTCATGAGATGTGCTTTCATTCGCTTAGTTCTCAGTTATTTCATTCCAAACAAGAAAAGAATAAGTTTACGCAAGAGGTCTCTTAGACAAAGCCATGAATCATTTCTTAAAATTAAATTGTTATTTTATCCACAAAACAATATGATTTTCTCCCCCTGATCTGTGTTGTTACTTTGTTTTAGTTTCATATCTTCGTTTATGGAGTAAATTCTTGTAAATAAGCCAAGCGTGTTTCTAGGAGATCCCATGATTGTATAGTTTTAGCCATTTGTTATTTACATAACTTGCTGTTGTTGTTGTTGTTGTTTTTATGCCTTAGTCTATGATGAAGAAAAAAGAAGGTTAAAAATATGCTGTCACGCATTACCCCCTTCTGCAGTTTGGTAACACCTCCTAATACCGTTTTTACTTTGCACCCACTCATATGGGAATAACTTAATGCGATTTACGAGCGGTCAACAGCCTACAAGCAAACTAATTAGTTAAGGAGTTTTCCAGTGACATACTCAGAAGCCCACACAACTGTGGTAAAACACTTACCCTTCTCATTCGAACCATGAAAAGGTACTTGTTTCGTCTACGATGTGAAGATGATTTCGCTTAATGACTTTGGTTCAGAAGAAGAACTTTAAGACTCTTCATATACCTAGCGTTTCCTGAAATTTGATACAAAAGACAGATCACTCATTTCACACTTGATTCTCTGTGACAGTTTTCGGATGAACTACTGAAGATTAATATATAGAAAGAAGTAAAATTAGGCCAACACTCCAGGTCAAATGCACAGCCCATGCTAATGGGTCATTATTTTCTTGATAGACTCTTATCCGCTTATTTTGGGTGGATTTTTAGCCTGACAGAGGAAGTCTCCTTGAAACCGATCGAAATCGGGTGGGTTGGAATACATGTTGTCTACTATATCTCATGATACAATAAGGATAAGGATAAATTAAGTGGGATGTCTACCTGTTAAAAAAATAACAAAAAAATAATAAAAAGATTTTTTATTACATATTAAACTGTGTATTACATATAAATAAATAAATATATAAATATATATAATTATATAAATATATTTATATATATATGTGTGTGTGTGTGCGTTTGTTTTTCTATCTGACCGAGGACTTGAACAAGAGAATTCCAGGTCCTCGGTTGTGATTTCTAAAGAATCACCACGTCCTCGGAAGAATTCCATTATATGGGGTATTGTTAAAGTTAGGGTACGTGGATTTGAACAATGGAAAATACAATGGGGTCCTCGGTTTGAATGAAATACAAACATGTTTGTGTGTGTGTGTGCAGACACACATTCGACTAAACCGATCATACAGAACACTAATGGAATTTACTTGTACGTGCTTAAACTTTTGTTATCAACGGCGATTTTTTTTTTCAGGTATGCCCTAGAGAGGAAGAGAGAGACAGTGTGTTTCACAATTCTAAAACTTTGCTAGATGCCTCAGACAAAAAAAAAATCGTGGGTATGCAAACTATCCGAATAAAATTGTGATCATCTCTGAACAACCTGCATTAGGTAACATATGCGCTACGTTTGAAACAGAACCACTACCGGAAGCATTTTGTGTAATTCCTTTTTTTAGCAGTTAACAAGTTTTATAATTGAAGTGCTGCAAGAAACGATCCAAGTACGATAAATGGCTTTTAAGGAATTCTTGAGTTTCAGGTAGTGGGGTAACTTTATAATAATATAACCATTGATTAGCTTACATTACTGTTTCATTGCAAAATTTACTACTTTTACATATAATGCATGCACACATTTTAACGACGCTTAAGCCACCCACAAATGTGGGAGAAACCCGCAGGGGATTATGGCTTACAAGTTACACGTCGGGTGGCTTCCAATTCAACATTGTAACGCAAATTTGGATTGTTTTCAATTTAGAAATCATTTCCGATGGTCAATCCGTATATTCCTCTTGGATATAAACCCCACTTTACCCATGACCCGGCCGGGTATATCGAGCCCGGAACC